>NC_091193.1:13241170-13276170 GCF_040958095.1 Procambarus clarkii
AATCTTCAAAAATTAAAGTTCCAACTCGAAAGCGAACCTATCAAGACAAAAAAGAATAACACTGTAAATTACAGTTTTAATTAAATTTGCTTTCAACAAGGATGGAACGAAGGACAAATAATTAAGTTCTAATAAAGTAAAACTGAACTTTCTGCAGACTCTAGAAAGAACTCAATCATTAGTATTATAATTTATTACATCTAAGAAAGCTATCTTCCGAACAGCCTTCATCTGAACTGTAAAATTAATATTTTTAAGGTTAAAATTAAGATCACGCTCCTAAACAATTCTATACGCAGTGAGTCATCAAATAACAAAAAAAAATCTACATATCTCTAATAAATAATTGGTTTAAGCTCATGAGGACATTCATCAAACCAAATCTTTTTGTAAAAAAAAAAAAAAATAGACAAAGAGTGATTGACAATAAAGTTCATTACTGATGAAGAATTGAATATCTATCACGAGTAACTTATTTAACAGCTTTATAAAAGCCGGCAACAGAATCAGCATTAATAAACAAATTAGCGATACAAATGCAAAAGTCTCGCCAATGCAATATTTGCAAAGTGAAAACTTTCAGTGAGGAATAAGTTATATTCTAACTGTATTATTTCTGTTACATTTGATTGAGAGACTTGACGCCCGTGTCTGAACAGGCTGGACAAGATTACAGCAGCAATCAAAGTATTAAATGGCCTAGTGTGTCGGGGAGCGCCGGTGCTTTCAGCATCAATTTGGATAAAGCCACTTTTAAGCTCTGCCTAAATGGCTGGATTCACATTAGAAGCTAAAAATAAACAACAGCTAAATTTATCTATTTCTCTGTAGTTTCTCTGCGGACTTGCCTGTCTCTCTTAATATAGTTTTTTATTCATCTCCATCTCTCTTTCTCTCTCTGTCTCTGTTTATTATCATTGTTTATTCAATGTTCCATGGGTGATTATATTTTCCTTTGAAAACTTTAATCTGGTGTATCATAAATATAATCCAATATCCCTTCAGCTTACTGCGCCTAGCCTTTACTCTCTTTCTTTCTCCCTCTATCTGATCCTCTCCCTCTATCTGATCCTCTCCCGTCTATCTGATCCTCTCCCACTCTTTTCCTCTCACCCCCACTCTCCCATCCGTCTCCCACCTACTCTTTCCTCCCTCAATCCCCTTTATCCTCTCCCATTTCCCCCTTACCTGTTCCCCCACTCTCTACCCCTAGCCCAACCTTCCAAATGTGGAATAATACAATTTGCCAATCCCTTTGGAAAGTTCCATTCTTGCGAGTAATCCAGTTATGCGAGAGGTTAAGACAGTCACCTGGAGAACCGAAGAAACCGGTCACTGGAGACAGAACTGTCTAGTTGAGTCAACACGAGCAGGTAGGAGAGCTTCTATTGGCCATGTCATCGACCAAAATAAATGAGAAGGAAAGGTTCTATGTATACCCGGTGAACCAAAAGGAGAGGAGGGGAATGGGGGGTTTGTAGTGGCAAGGTGATCCACCAGTAGTTACTTGGCAAGGATTGAACCCCTGCAAGTGTTCACATATTCACAGAGGTGTAGGTATTTAGATTCATATTAAAGGTGTATTTACTCAGGAATACATATAGGTGTTGAGATCTTTCTGCTAACGTAACACTCATAAATCTTATTCTCATATTTAAAAACAAAACAAAAATAGTTCTTTCATTCCAGCATGCTAGGGAGCCTGGTTGCACTTCCTCATTTACACATAGATTTTCTTCTCTACCGCCCCATTTTTCTGTAATTTTGATTATAAACTATGCTCTATTTCACAATATTGGTTACATAGTGGGTACAAAGTTAAGTGCCACAAGTTATAGAGCTCATAAAGTTTTAAGGACGGGCAGTGTGTATTTCCTCTCTGTATTGCCCCACAAGTGCTGCAAAAAGGTAACAGGCAGCTCTTGTGTTTCTTGTTGCTTCAATGACCCTAGAGCCCAGATTCCTCAGCATTACTTTATTGGTAACTGAAAGCTTCAACTGCCAATATTCCAGTTCAGTTATATGCAGCAGCATGGATATGCTTGAAATTTATTGAAAGTAATTTTCTTTCATTAGCAATTAACATTTGTATAAAAAAAACATTTATTAAATTTTTGAATTGTTACTGACCGTATGTTTAGGTTCCAACCTGCTACCATGTCAGGCTCTGTAAATTTGCATATTTTTTTATGATATAAAGGGTGTGATTCCTACGTTCGAGGTAAGGAAATAACTATCTAATAGTCATGTCTAATCACTTCGTACTTGCCGTGTTATGCTTGAGGTAGGTGGAACTGTAGAGAAACTAGTGTGTGCTACGCAGGTTTGGACATAGGTAAAGACACACGTACCAACCACATCACTGTATTTTGACAGTCTGAATGAGAGGCATTGAACGCGGTAGATTAATTTCAGCTCTGTTGCCGCTAGATGTGCAGTATAATCTTGTATTTTGACTAACATATTAAGTTAAAACAGGTCAGTAAGAAGCCCAAATTAGTGGTGTATTAGTAACTCAATTATAGATTTAATTTATATGCTGTAGAGTGAGACACTCAACCTTCTGCTGACATACAAATTTCCGACCTCATTGAAGTTCAACATCTTTCACGTATTATAGTGGACAATTTCATATCTCTGCCTCTCCTGTATAAATCAATGCATTATATGTCGGGTGATAAATGTCGAGCTTCGGCCGTACATGGTCAGCACCAAGACTGTCCTAATGACTGTAGGCCCTGAGCAATGCATTGGGGCTCTACCCCAGTTGATAGTCCATGTCGTCCGCTAAAGTGCAGGATACCAACAGATAAGCACAAATTTTTCATATAATATATATATCATTTGAAAAGGAACTTCAATCTCAGGCCTTTCCAGCTAGAGGTCGAGTAATTAATCACTCTGCCAAGAGCAGCAGATAAGCCCCCTAGAGTCATGGGACCCCAGGCAACTGCCAAATGTGTCCATACTTTAAGATACCTCTGATCAGAAACTATTGTTATTCCAAAAATAAGTAGCACTTACAAATTAAACTACCAGAGGCTGGAGGTTCGGCCTCCGCGTCTCTTATCACCTTCTCTCTCTCTCCCCTTCTTCCATGGGTAGCCATTCTCCCAAATGGAACCACTAACACATTTATCTCACCGACTCGCTCCTAGACGGATCGAGAAATGGTAAGTGCTTAGCGCCCCTCACCACGGCGTGGCGGGAACATAAATACTCGATGGTTTCACATCCACCGAGTTTAAGTGGGCACTCGTGAAGGGCGGCAGGTCCGGGTCACCAGCCTGGACGACTCCTGGAATCCCCGGACAAGAAAACACGAGGTGAATATAAAGTCTGGAAGTGGAGTGGCTCTGCTCCCCAGATGTGGTAAATCAGGGTGTAAGGCAGACCACACGTGTGTTGTGTGTGTGTGTGTGTGTGTGTGTGTGTGTGTGTGTGTGTGTGTGTGTGTGTGTGTGTGTGTGTGTGTGTGTGTGTGTGTGTGTGTGTATGTGTGTGTGTGTGTGTGTGTGTGTGTGTGTGTGTGTGTGTGTGTGTGTGTGTGTGTGTGTGTGTGTGTGTGTGTGTGTGTGTGTGTGTGTGTGTGTGTGTGTGTGTGTGTGTGTGTGTACTCACCTATTTGTACTCACCTATTTGTGCTTGCAGGATCGAGCATTGACTCTTGGATCCCGCCTTTCTAGCTATCGGTTGTTTACAGCAATGACTCCTGTCCCATTTCCCTATCATACCTAGTTTTAAAAAGTATGAATAGTATTTGCTTCCACAACCTGTTTCCCCAAGTGCATTCCATTTTTCCACTACTCTCACGCTAAAAGAAAACTTCCTAACATCTCTGTGACTCATCTGAGTTTCCAGTTTCCATCCATGTCCCCTCGTTCTGTTATTATTACGTGTGAACATTTCATCTATTTCCACTTTGTCAATTCCCCTGAGTATTTTATATGTCCCTATCATATCTCCTCTCTCCCTTCTTTTCTCTAGTGTCGTAAGGTTCAGTTCCTTCAGCCGCTCTTCATATCCCATCCCTCGTAACTCTGGGACAAGCCTCGTCGCAAACCTCTGAACCTTCTCCAGTTTCTTTATGTGTTTCTTCAGGTGGGGGCTCCATGATGGCGCGGCCTACTCTAAGACGGGTCTCACGGAGGCAGTGTAAAGCGCCCTAAAAGCCTCCTCATTTAGGTTCTGAATGAAGTTCTAATTTTCGCCAGTGTAGAGTACGCTGCTGTCGTTATCCTATTTATATGTTCCTCAGGAGTTAGATTAGGTGTCACATCCACCTCCCAGGTCTCTTTCTCGAATGGTTACAGGTAGGCTGTTCCCCTTCATTGTGTACTATCCCTTTGGTCTCCTGTCACCTGATCCCATTTCCATAACTTTACATTTACTGGTGTTTAAACTCCAGTAGCCATTTCCCTGACCATCTCTGCAGCCTGTTTAAGTCCTCTTGGAGGATCCTACAATCCTCGTCTGTCACAACTCTTCTCATTAATTTTGCGTCATCCGCAAACATGAAGTGTGTGTGTGTGTGTGTGTGTGTGTGTGTGTGTGTGTGTGTGTGTGTGTGTGTGTGTGTGTGTGTGTGTGTGTGTGTGTGTGTGTGTGTGTGTGTGTGTGTGTGTGTGTTGTGTGTGTGTGTGTGTGTGTGTGTGTGTGTGTGTGTGTGTGTGTGTGTGTGTGTGTGTGGTGTGTGTGTGTGTGTGTGTGTGTGTGTGTGTGTGTCTGCAGAATATAGCTAGTAGCTCTTGGACCCTGTCTTTCTAACCCATCTATTTTTCTTTTATTATATCTACTACTTATATTTCTAACACACACACACACTCCCAGGAAGCAGCCCTTAGCAACAGTCTGACTCCCTGGTACCTATTTACTGCTAGGTGAACCCTAGGTGAGCAACAGGGTGAAAGAAACTCTGCCCATTTGTTTCTGTCTCGGCCGGGAATCAAATCCGGGTCCTTAGGACTACGACCCCCTGAGGCTTGAACCTTGAATCGACTAGTGTACAGGCTCTATAATCTTCTGGGCTCTGCCTTATCTATAACTCTGAGTACTGAGTCTGCCAATTCCTGCTCATTTCGTATATTTACTAATCTGACACTGATTCTTTTTATATCTTGGATCTCTCTGCCACAATTGGAATTAAATTTCCTCTTGTGTACTGTTATCGTTTACAATGCATGGCAAATAGATTGTTCTTAACTGTACTCTAAATTCCGTGAGTATTTTGTATATGACAATCATGTCTTCCGTGTATCTATTGATGATAGGTACATTCCATTAGTATTTCTTCGCAATTCATACCTCTCAGGCTGGGATAAGTCTGCTAGCAAACCTCAAAAAAAATTATTTATGTTTTGTGTTCTAAAAGAAAAATGTAATATCCTGATGCTTCATATTTTTTAACTGGTCTAATGTACGTGTTGTATATTGATCTAACATACTTTTTGTTATACTGAAGTTGGTCCTGTATTCTGCATGTGCCTCTTATGTTGCCTAGTTTGTCACTACGTTATGCTTACTGTGCCAATATTCATCATTGTAACGTAAAATAGTTATCAGGAGAAAGCATTAAGCCATTACGACTAAATATCACTTGGAAAGGATTTAGGATAGGACGGAGGAAAGGAATGGTGCCCAACAACTTGGACGTTCGGGGATTGAACGCGGACCTAAAAGAAGCGAAACTGTCGTTCAACCATCTAGTCCACGTGGTTGGAATCGACTGGGTAACACCTCACCCTACCTTATACTACATAGACTATACTGTCGCTTCTGCCAATCTGTTTTAACTTTTTCTCTGCCTCCGAAGATGTTGAGGAATGCTTCAGCGAAACGCATCTGTCTGTGACATGAGTTAGGCTCAATAGAATTGCAAAATAAGCATGAGAGAGTTACAGCAAAGGATTTTCTCATAGGGGAGTTAACATTTCAACTTCCTTCCCAAATGAAGAAGACAAGAAATATAGAGAATATTCATATTAGGTTCATTGATCCTTGCTTTACAATAAGATAAATTGCGAGAGAGAGAGACAGACGCGTGATAATGGTCTCTCAGTGCAGAATTAAGCCACAATTAATTAGATTTATGCAGATCATTAAAAGCCGAAACAAGCCTATCAAATGAGGCGCGCGACACCCTCGCTCATCTGAGTACATTTGCATAAGTGCTTAAGCCCATCATTACTAAAGGTAAATGACCTTAATGTATAATCCAACACTGTATACATCCACTAACGTTAACACATGAATTGAGCATTAACTTTCGATAAGCACCTGACTGTGAAACGTTATGAACAATTGAATTAAATTTTGATGTTATTTTGCAGCACAACCAAAAATAATAGCTCAAAGGGTTGAGGATGAGCATACCTACTGCCACCTGCTTACAGTCGAACAACCCTAGGCAATTAAAGGACTTTTCCACCTGTCAGCGGTCTTTTCAGAGACACGTGGAATTAATTCCACTTGTTGCAAGATCATGGCCAAACACTCCTATATATTAGCCTAGACGTACCACTCTTGGTATCCGATCACTGCCCCTTGCTAAATGAATGAAAAATATCTGGCCCTCCATGTACTGTGCGACATGACGCCATAATCAGTTATATAAAATAATAGGAAATCAACTATAGCAAGCCACATCATCTCGGAAAAGATAAAGCTAGGAAGCTAGGAGGAAATCGAAGGAGTTTAGCTCCTATAACGGATTAAATTATAACTAATTATAACTTTATAACGACACAGTTATAATCTCTGAGAATGCTACATATAATGACTGTCCAGCCGAAGAATCGTCAAGTACTGAGCTACAATTTATAATCATATTAATTATTATAAATAATCCATTTAAATACTCACTGGTAAATGGGCCAACAGGTGTGTGCATGGTTTCTGAAGGTCAATTGGGGGTGGATATATTTTCCTTGGATTTGATGTACTCCATTTGTGAGACTTTGCACGCTGTGTTCATCCATTCAGTTTATATCCACTTATTGTTAAATTTGGTTATGCTCTTTTTTACCGTAATGAGATCTCCCAGCTCTTTCCTGATTGGTTGATTTTCGTGTGGCATCTTCTGTTACAGGTCGCTTCTGATTGGGATTGGTAAATACCTAAGATTCACGTTTCTCGATATTTAGATATTTTCCACGATATTTAGATATTTTCCTCGATATTTAGATATTTTCCTCGATATTTAGATATTTTCCTCGATATTTAGATATTTTCCTCGACATTTAGATATATTCCTCGATATTTCGTTACATGTATTTATTAGTGTGTGTGTGTATATATATATATATATATATATAATATATATATATATATATATATATATATATATATATATATATATATATATATATATATATTGGTGTATACTGGCAGCAGGTTTTCTTTCAAACATGTTTCATTGAATATGACCGCATATTCTGTATTTATTATTTTCTGCTTTAGGGCTTCTATCCCTCTAACTATTTTCTTAGCATCAGGGCTTAATTGAAATAGGAGTTCTCCAAAACTCATTTTCGTACTTTTAAGGTGAAGAAAAGAAGTGATTTACTATAGAGTGTATTACACTTATTTGTATAATTTGCACGACGTTTCGAACCTCCATGTTTCATTCTCAAGTGAACAGATCTTACAATACTAGTTGATTTTATACCCGCATTAGGTCAGGTGATAATACAATGAAGGTGAAAACATGGGGGGATACATAAGGGATAAACATAGGGGCTGCAGAAGGCTTATTGGCCCATACGAGGCATCTCCTATCTAAACTTAATTAATTAATCTTTGGATTAATCTTGTGTTTAGATAGGAGATGCCTCGTATGGGCCAATAAGCCTTCTGCAGCCCCTATGTTTATCCCTTATGTATCCCCCCATGTTTTCACCTTCATTGTATTATCACCTGACCTAATGCGGGTATAAAATCAACTAGTATTGTAAGATCTGTTCACTTGAGAATGAACCATGGAGGTTCGAAACGTCGTGCAAATTATACAAATAAGTGTAATACACTCTATAGTAAATCACTTCTTTTCTTCACCTTAAAAGTACGAAAATGAGTTTTGGAGAACTCCTATTTCAATTAAGCCCTGATACTAAGAAAATAGTTAGAGGGATAGAAGCCCTAAACCAGAAAATAATAAATACAGAATATGCGGTCATATTCAATGAAACATATATATATATATATATATATATATATATATATATATATATATATATATATATATATATATATATATATATATATATATATATATATATATATATATATGTCGTACCTAGTAGCCAGAACGCACTTCTTAGCCTACTATGCAAGGTCCGATTGCCTAATAAGCCAAGTTTTCATGAATTAATTATTTTTCGACTACCTAACCTACCTAACCTAACCAAACCTAACTTTTTCGGCTACCTAGCCTAACCTAACCTATAAAGATAGGTTAGGTTATTTAGGGTTGGTTAGGTTCGGTCATATATCTAAGTTAATTTTAACTCCAATAAAAAAAATTGACCTCATACATAATGAAATGGGTAGCTTTATCATTTCATAAGAAAAAAATTCGAGAAAATATATTAATTCAGGAAAACTTGGCTTATTAGGCAAATCAGGCCTTGCATAGTAGGCTGAGAAGTGCGTTCTGGCAACTAGGTACGACATATATATATATATATATATATATATATATATATATATATATATATATATATATATATATATATATATATATATATATATATATATATATATATATATATATATATATATATAATAGGATTCCCATGACGTAGCAATGCAAAGAACAATTCATTTCGTGGACCGATAATTCTTCGGCTCGTTAATTCCTGGCATCTAAACTCCCAGGCACCAGCAATATCCGGGACCCGTAACGACCTCATAACACGTCCCCTGCAAACTGTGAACCCATTAACGGCCCCACCAACTGTGCCTTAACGTTGGTCACAGAATAACATCAACTTTTAAGCTGAGAGGCAATAAAAATAAGGTCAATAGGGGTGGGATTGAAATATCGCATCTCTAGACTTATGAGAGTTTCGCCACAGTTCACAGACGCGAGTTCAATCCGATGGCAAAATACTTTTTTTATTTTTTTACCGACTTATCACGTAATGATTTCATTGTGTATCATATCAGTGCTAGATATTCATGACGACTGCACACTAATATTTCTGCTATATGTGTACTTTTAATTTACGAACAAGTATTAATGCAAATCTTCATATCGTTTGAGTGCTCTACAAGCTATATATTTGTACTCTAAATGATAATGTCTGTTTGTGTGGCTATCTTTTTAAAGTTGTTGGCCACGTGGATGGGGCGAGCTTCAACCAAAAATGTGTGAAGATGAACTTATATATATATATATATATATATATATATATAATATATATATATATATATATATATATATATATATATATATATATATATAAATTATATATATAAATTATATATTTAAATTATATATATAAATTATATATAAAAAATATATATTTAAATTATATGTATAAATTATACATATTATATAAATATAATTATATAAATTATATATATTATATATATAAATTATATATATATTCCCCAATAACTAATCACTCGACCGTCACCATTGGGATGACCAGAAATCAACCATCTTCTAAAGACTGTCAACCAGAATCAAGAGAACAATTTGACATTATATTTTCCCCTTTTCTTTTTTGTTTATTTATTTGCTTCTTTGATAGACACGTTCCATATAGGCGATGAAAGGGGATCGTAGCGTGAGTGAATACTGAGTGAAGGGACATGTGAGGGGAAATTTGGGTCAAGGGGAGACCAACAATAGGAGAGAGGGGAAATATAAACAAGTGACGAAGCAAGGGGACTGTGGTGGTTAGCAATGGAAGTGAGTGATACAGAGATGAGAAATAAATAAATAAAAATTATAATATATATATATATATATATATATATATATATATATATATATATATATATATATATATATATATATAAATATATATATATAACTGAAATATAAATATATATAATATAAATAATATATATATAAATTTATATATATATATATTATAAATATATATATATATATAAATATATATATATATATATATATATATATATATATATATATATATATATATATATATATATATATATATATATATATAAATATACATATACATATATATTCCGCGACAAAATTCCCAACATTTTCGTGTCTCAACACATTATGAAGGAATATTAACAGAGAAGACATATGAGTTTTGCATTATATACTCCACTACATCTGAGCACGTTAAGACCCATAAACAAATTATCGAATATTGGAAGTGACATATAATTAAGGGGGGATAGTCTATTTCCAAATTCTTGTATATCACATGCAATTATACTTTACGTAATTTTAAACCTATCACAAATCTTGTGATAAAGGTATCTAATTGATAAAATCCTGGACTTGTATTAATATTAGTTTAAATCACTACTTTTCAAAATTATATTTTATTGAATCTTCATGGCTGTGAATCGCATTGCAATTTCAGCACAGCAACTTTGACACCAACATTTTTCGAAGCATTGAATGTGCCATTTCATTCTTATGATGGATTATTTGAACCGATGGTTAGACTTTTGAATGAATGAGTTCGGCTACATATAAATCATAGCTGTCTCGTATGCATCAATATGCCTCCTGCAGTTTTCCCTTATTCTTATGTTCTTCCAGTTCTTCAGTCAAGTGAAAAACTGAGGATGCGGATCAGTGAAAAGGTAAATAATAACAATAGTTGTAGTTGGTACAAAATGGTACTTAGCAAACTTTAGGTACTAATAATGAGGGAATGGAGTACCTGGAGGGAAGTGCAACATAAGAGTGAAACAACCAAATGTTACAAACACAGGAAGTGTAAACAATATACTATAACTATTTCTGCTTCTACTGCTACCTCCACCACCACTCTACTACTACTACTACTACTACTATCACTACTACCACTACTAATACTACTATTGCTTCTACTACTACTACTACTACTACTACTACTACTACTACTACTACTATCACTACTACTACTAATAATTATAATAATGCATTATTATTAGTTTATTATTGCATATAATTTTTATAATTTTTTTTTTTTTGTACACGTCAGCTGTTACTAGACTGGTGAACGCGAGAACTGCACATTTTCCCTCCAGTTATTCGCAGTAATGCGGATATGCTACGATTTATTGGACACCAATTTGAGTTATTAGCCATTCATTTACGGGATGTATGAATTGTTGCAGTGATTGTTTGGTCTGGCTACCAAAACTAGACCCATATTTTGGCGTATTGTGGTTGAAACAAAAGTCGAAATTCTCTTGATTTTTTTTTTTTCGTTTAAGGGGCACATATCTCTCAGGTTATCCCACGTTGCGTCGTATAGTTTCATTGTTGTTATCGAAGGTCCTATCGGTAGTGAAGATAGGTGTGGAGGTATGTATTTTGTGCTTCTTTGAGAAATGTATGCAAACAGATGAGCCACTTCTCTGCTGAGTCTTAGTGTGAATGCAAGACATGTTTGGGTTGGGAGTATTAAGTTTAGTTCTCCCTACATTTCCAGCCCTGTCTGGTATCAGGCCCAGCCCTGTTTGGTATCAGGTCCAGCCCTGTTTGGTGTTAGGTCCACCCCTGTTTGGTATCAGCTCCAGCCCTGTTTGGTGTTAGGTCCACCCCTGTTTGGTATCAGCTCCAGCCCTGTTTGGTGTTAGGTCCACCCCTGTTTGGTATCAGCTCCAGTCCTGTTTGGTATCAGGTCCAGTCCTGTTTGGTATCAGGTCCAGTCCTGTTTGGTGTTAGGTCCACCTTCCCCTTCAAGTGTCTCCCTGGAAACGAATCCCAAGTGAGTGGCGAATACTCCATGACTGATCTAATTTGTAAAGTTCTAAAGTGTTAGTCGCCCGCTGGGTCCTGAAGAACCCTCCGCAGGACGGAATATTTCCTGTTGTATTTAGCTGAGGCATCTTCAACATGCTTTGTTGAGGTAATATCCCGCCAAACATACGACGAAACTACGACGTTCGAACACGTTTTTAACACAACAAGTTGTAACAACGTTCTAATGCGTCACAAAAACGCTACAAGAACATGTAACAACTTTATTACAAGTTGTAACAAGCAGAAAAATAGGGGACGGAAATAGGAAAATAGGATATTATGATTAGCATTATTATTATATGATTATTATTACAGGAGTTTTAGTAAAAGTAGTACTAATGACATTTTTTTTCTCGAATACACAAAGATTTTTTCACCACACAAAAATAAAACTCGCAAAATACATACAGGGACGTTCAAATACAAATACAAAGACCAAACTAATGCAGGGAATGAGTCACAATAACGTGGCTGAAGTATGTTGACCAGACCATACACTATAAGGGTAAAGTAGTAAAGTAGTAAAGAGTACAGGCTGGATCACGATACACTCCTCTTGACATGCCAGAAAGTATTCTGAGGAAACTACTCCAAGCTTGTACTAAAGAGGCACCCTTCTTGAGCCCGGATTGGCACATGTATAAGCAAGTAGATGGGGTCGCCATGGGTTCTCCCCTAGGTGTCCTGTTTGCAAACTTCTACATGGGTACCATCGAGCAAAAAGTCTTAGTCGACATGAACTTGAAACCGGCCATATACTGCAGGTATGTTGACGACATTTTTACACAGGTACCTGATGTCAGACATCTGCAGAAGCTGAAGGAGGCATTTGAGCAGAGTTCCGTGCTGCGTTTCACTTACGAGACGGAAAAGGATGGGAAGCTGCCTTTTCTAGATGTAACAGTCATGGAAAAGGGCGGAGGTTTCCACACTGCAGTCTACACTAAGGAAACAAACATAGGAATGTGCCTAAATGCCAACAGCGACTGCCCTGACAGGTACAAGAGGAGTGTTGTTAACGCATACGTCGACCGTGCTCTCAGCCACAGCTCAGAATGGAAGCAAGTCGACGAAGAACTCTGTAGGGTAAGGCAGGTCCTAGTCAATAACGGCTTCTCCAATGGTTTCATCGAAGACATCATAAGAAGGAAAGTGAAAAGCCATGCAACCTCTGAATAGACAACTAACACAACACCTATACCCCCTATTAGACTATTTTACAGGAACTTCTTTTCCACAGCTCATAAAACGGAGGAAAGGGTCCTGAAAGATATTGTTAATAGAAACGTTATCCCTACAGACAAAAATCAGAGGATACAACTGACGATTTACTATAAAACCAGAAAAACGGCCAGCCTACTCATGAGAAACTCTCCAGACACAAAACAGAACGCTTTAAAAGAGACTAATGTCGTCTATGCCTTCAAATGCCCACTTGGGCAAAAGCTCCAAAAAACCCAGTATATAGGCAAGACAACAACATCTCTTTCTAGGCGTTTAACGATGCATAAGCAACAGGGCTCCATTAAGGAACATATAATCTCTTCCCATAACCAAACCATCGCCAGAGAAATCCTAGTAAACAACACAGAAATCATCGATAGATACAGCGATAGCAGGCGGCTTGACGTTTGCGAGGCACTACACATCAAGAAGTCAACACCAGCAATCAACAGCCAATTATTGCACAACTATATTCTACCCACCTCAAGACTCCGCTCCAATATAGAAGCATCAAGAAATATGGACCAATAGGCTTTCTACAAACACTTCTATTCAATACCCATTGTTTCTGTTCTGTCTTGTGTTGATACTTTTAATACCCTATTAATATCCCCTCCTGTTCTGTCTTGTGTTAATGCCACATCACCCTTACCACCTCACTCAAATGTAGATATAAAATCAGAGATACGTTCTAATCAGTTGTGTATTTGTGAAGTCTTTGAAAATGTAATAAGTTTTACGAAACGCGCCCGTGTCGCGTCAGACTTGAAATAAAAATGAATTTTGGAGAAGTGATTTTTGATTTACCTCCAACAGTGAAGCGTAATGTACGAAAGATTGAGAAAATTCGTGTTAGAATTATTAATCTTACTTTTTCGGTCATATTTAATAATATATGTCTACAGGAAAGACTGCTACCAAAATATACTAATATATATATATATATATATATATATATATATATATATATATATATATATATATATATATATATATATATATATATATATATATATATATATATATATATATATATATATATATATATATATATATATATATATATATATATATATATATATATATATATATATATATGTGTGTGTGTGTGTGTGTGTGTGTAAAAAATCCACTCAGGAAATCATTTGGCGGATACTAGTGAATATCATGTTAACAAGAGTCCGGTATTTAACAACCCTGTGACCGGAGGTGGTCAATTGGGTGGGTTCCAGGAACAATGTAGTAAAGCCGACGGTGTGATGTTGCGGGAGATGAGAGACACAACACGACTTAATAGTGGTTCACGACGGTCCGAAACTTCATCATTTTTTTTCCATTTTTTTCTGGTGTGTGGTTTCGTCTTCACATCTTCAGCCAGGTTATTGTGGCTCATCGTCTACAGAGACGATGAGCCATAATAACCTGGCTGAGATGATATAACCAGGCTATTAACCTGATATAACCTGAGAATAACCAAGCTATTGACTGATAACCAATAGCCTGGCTGAGTGGTGTTATATACCACCACTCAGTCGAGTGCACTTGGTTCACCGAGAAGCCTGTACCTGATTTCTTGGTTTATATACCCTGAGAATTATTTGAGTTCTTGTTATTCAGCTATTGTGGCTGCCTTAATAACTCTCCAGAGGTTAATTGACCTAAGTCTGTCTAATGAAGCCTTGTTGAGCTGTCCTAGAACGCCACTTGCCCCACCGCACACAATACAAGCATACAATACTTCAGGCTTTGGGAAAATAATAATTGCGCAGTGTTAGTTAACCACTGGGTGGTGAAACAGTGCACAATGCTTGCAAGAATCCGCAATTATTGCCATTCTTAAATGGCAAATAAAGTTCTTTATCAGTTCTATAACATAAACAGAATATATATGTATCTGTCTGTATATATACAGGTCTGTAACCGTGTAAACTCGAACAAATTCTAAAAACAAATGGGTATCACTCATTTGGGCATTCAAACCTGGAAGTGGGGAAGCAGGATTAACAGAAAAGCCACTACCTATGTCTTCCATGGAATAAAAAAAAAAGAATCATTCTACGAATCGCACGAATTCAATCTTACTCTTAATATTTCACGTTGCTAACGTGTTAGATTCTCTTCCAGAAGGTTTGTTTATTGGCTGTATAAGCTCTTATATAGCATGTATTTCCCGCAGATTACCAAAGAGTATTAAGAAGACTAATTGTAGAAAGATCTGGCTGACATTATGAGTATCCATTTTACATTGTTTACTGGTCAAGAGTTAAGGAAGAGAGGATATATTCATATAGCATATATTAGATCCACAGACAAATGTTTTGCTCTTTAGACCACACACACACACACACACACACACACCACACACACACACACACACACACACACACACACACACACACACACGCACACACACACACACACACACACACACACACACACACACACACACACACACACACACACACACACACACACACACACACATATATATATATATATATATATATATATATATATATATATATATATATATATATATATATATATATATATATATATATATATATTTCACATTATCCCCCTCCTCCATCAAGTTCCAAGCTTCCTTATTCCCGAATCATATTTCCCCTCAACCCTTTCCCATCCACCCTCTCATCCCATCCCGCGACCCATTTGCCCTCACTTCCTTACCTTTTCCCCCACGTCACAACCCACCCCTCATCTTCCCCATTTCCTAATAATTTCCCCAAATACTCCTTCCCTCCCTCGTGGCTGAGAATTGCCTATTCTTCAGAGGACGGAAGAGCGGTCATGTGGGACCAGTACTGGCCACCTCAAAGAAAGGGCAGGGAAAGCAAACCTTATGTGATAATATCCAACTGTGGAGACTAGATAATGGTATTAACAGAGATATGTATTAGCGGAGACACGTATTAGCGGAGACACGTATTAGTGGAGACACGTATTAGTGGAGACACTTATTAATGGAGACATGTATTAGCAGAGACACGTATTAGTGGAGACACATATTAGTGGAGACACGTATTAGTGACTACACATATTAGCAGAGCCACGTATTAGCAGAGACACGTATTAGCAGAGACACGTATTAGTGTAGACACATATTAGTAGAGACACGTATTAGCAATATATGCCACACTGTTAACGTCCGTGTAACCACCAGAAATGTGGAAAGATGAGCCATCTTGGGCTCCATATGTGACCTTTAAGATGCTGCTGAGAGGGATCCAGAAAGACAACAAAGGAGCCGCGTTAAGAACTGTTGAACAATAACATGGATGGGTAATGGGGCGGGGGCGTAGATGGGTAATGGGGGCATAATTGTATCACAGAGATACCTGAAAAACTTCCCTAGTCATTCCACATAAGTGAAATGTGTTAGACGAAGAAGCAGTTGAAGGTAATGTATACAGAATTTTAAGGATAGATAGATTGGGTGGTTATAGATAGGAGCTGCCTCGTATGGGCCAATAGGCCTTCTGCAGTTACCTTTGTTCTTATAAGATACGCACCAAAAGAAAAAAAAAGGTACGCCAGAAAGGACATTGCATTTAACAGAATATTCAAATAAGGTGGTGTTAGGTACGGCTCTAGTCCATAAGCACATCTAGGTGAGTACATCAATGGAAACACTTGTAGAGAACCACATTTAGGTGAGTACATCAATGGAAGAACTTGTAGAGAACACATCTAGGTGAGTACATCAATGAAAGCACTTATAGAGAACCACATCTAGGTGAGTACATCAATAGAAGCACTTATAGAGAACCACATCTAGGTGAGTACATCAATGGAAGCACTTGTAGAGAACCACATCTAGGTGAGTACATCAATGGAAGCACTTGTAGAGAACCACATCTAGGTGAGTACATCAATGAAAGCACTTGTAGAGAACCACTTCTAGGTGAGTACATCAATGAAAGTACTTACAGAGAACCACATCTTGGTAAGTACATCAATGGAAGCATTTGTAGATTAGCATATCTAGGGTGAGTACATCAATGAAAGCACTTATAGAGAACCACATCTAGGTGAGTACATCAATGGAAGCCCTTGTAGATTAGCATATCTAGGTGAGAAGAGCAGATATATACATCTAGTTTACGGTCCATAATTCGTCCAGATAAATAAAAGAGCCAGTTGTATGGAGACTTCGTCTTCTGGAGACTAACGTCTCCAGAAGACGAAGCTTACTCTGGCCTCCCAGTCTCAACAAGCTTTAGGAAGAGGACCCATCCAGCGTCTGGCCCCAGATGGCTCCCAGTGAGAAGGACATTGGATTTTCAGGTTATTTTCACTCCTGTGATTTCGAATTTCCCGCTGGGTAGTTGGTGCATGGAACTGAACTCTTTCTGGCTTCCAAGAGAGTGAGAAAAAAAGAGGAAGGAGAAAAGGAAGTGGAACAGGAAAAAAATTGTAAAGAAGCAGTGAGTAGAAATTGGTGAAATATAAAGACGTGGATAGGAGATATGTGAGTAATAAATCAGAGGAAAGGAGATGATTGCTCGAAGTCGAGAGAAGAAAGAAAATTGAGGAAGGGAATACACATAAGGAAAAACGTTTAAAATAAGGAAAATGATGATAAAAACGAAAGATAAGGCTGGATAAAGAGGAAACAAGAAATTGAGAATCGAATTAATGCTAGAAAAGGGAAACTCCTCAGGGAGTGGTAGGAGGGAAGAAGGGCAAGCAATGGGAGAGATAATAATAATATCGGTGAAGAATTAATGCGAGAGAGTGAGAGAGTCAGTGAATTAGACAAAGTATCAGCCAGCAGCTCCTACAGTTTACGAAATAGAAATTTGGGACTTCCTCTGCTTATGTTTTCTGGAAATTCATTTGATCTAGTCAAAAGTGACCATCCTTCAAGCATAGTCAAGCAGACCACCGGCCTGTTCTCACTACTTTGAAATCCAACATATCACAAGGATGAATGATCATAAACTGGCTATACAATGGAAAAAAAGGATATACACAAATGGAATTATCAGCCAAATATCAACAAAAGTCTTTTCCTTTCCTTCAGTTCATGATGATGTAATGGAACCTTCAGAGAGGCATTAGTTTAGCTATTGATGCAGTCGGGAGGCAGTCGAGGTCAAATTCGAGGCTTGGAAAAGGCATAGGAGGCATCCCAGCTGACCCTCAATGGGCAGCAGAAGCAAGAAGTAACTTGTGCCAAGAAGAGTTTGCTTCCAAGTTTGGAAGGCTCTGGTTTTAAAGTGTCATGTGTGTGTTCATTCTCGATCTCATCATAAATTGAGATGAAGGAGATGCTGCAACCGCAACCAACGACAGGCCGACCCGCTAGCGACCCGTGTCGAAGTTAACATACAAGTCCAGCGTTTAACTACTATCTCAAAGACAATCGCTGATATCTAATGGTTCACTTTCTGATGGTCTGATGGTCCGCTGTAGCATAGATCAGCTGACATTCCCCCCCACCCCCACCAAAAACCGTTCTCTGTCGCCTCTGAAAAGGACGGGAAAATGGCCCTCATTATGGAAGAAAACATATCTAGCTTCAATCCATAATATTGAAATACAGACCGTTTTCACTGTCCTGTTAGTACGCAAATGCTTCAGACAACAATCTCTCAACAAATTACCTTTTTTGGTTTACATTCGTCTTTTACTTAATGGCCTCCAATTTTTTGTCAGTGAAGATCGTTCTGCTTTCTGCTGATTTGTTAACTCCATTATTTTTAATGGAGTTATCATTTAAACAATCATTTACTGAACGACTCCGAGGTCAGCTTTTGTCGTAACACTGAGGCACTGCTGGTGCCTGCGGCTAGATATGGCTATCACATTAATTTAGGCAAAACTAGAAGCACGAGACTTCCCCTGTTCTACAGTTAATTAGTGACTGAAAAAAAACTTTCTCCTACGCTAATTCTTAGTGGTGCAGAGTCTGAAAGTCATTTAACTGATGCCAACAACTTACTACCGAGAAGTGTCCTTGTTCTCTTGCTAGTAAACGTTTGCACCTCCCCCCCTCTCAACCACATAGCATGCTGAAGCCTCTACTTTAGAATTTAGCTGTTCAAAAAACGAGATACTGACTGTTATGAGCATCAATAACCCCAAACTTGCAGCAATAGCTGCTTGGAGAAAGGTGATGACAGCTTCCATTCACTGCTGAAAAATGCATGTGATGATAATACATTTACACCTGCAAATTAAACAAAGTCTTAAACATAGAACTTTTGTAATCAATGGCCAGGTTCAAGGCCAACTTGCCCAAGGTTCCCACCTGGTCCAACAACGTGGACAATCAGAAGACAGCTGTTGCAATTCAAAACGCTCCATCAGCAGCAGAAGCTTCAGAAAGTCCAGAAAACATCATTCCATTAGCGATCATTCATTCCTCGTCTCACTAGCATTTGAAACATGCTGATAGGTGGAAGAGATTTGGGAGGGTTAAGAAAAGGAAGGGAGAGATGGGAAGGTTTGAAGGAGACTTGAGAGAGAGAGAGAGAGAGATTGGAGAATGGAAGGAGTGACAGATTGCAGGGAGAGATGGAGCAAGGAGACAGAATTAGAAGGAGATAGAGAGATCAAAGGGATGGAGAGAGAGAGAAAGAGAGACATGAGTGAGGTAGGGAATTAGAAAAGCCAACAAGTGGTAGAAGGGAGAGAGAATGAACTGGAGACTAAGGGAGATAAAGACGAGTGGAATGAGAGAGAGAGAGAGAGAGAGAGAGAGAGAGAGAGAGAGAGAGAGAGAGAGAGAGAGAGAGAGAGAGAGAGAGAGAGAGAGAGAGAGAGAGAGAGAGAGAGAGAGGAGAGAGGAGAGAGAGAGAGAGAGAGAGAGAGAGAGAGAGAGAGAGAGAGAGAGAGAGAGAGAGAGAGAGAGAGAGAGACGGGGTAGGGAGGGAGGGAGGGAGGAAGTGAGAGAGAGAGACGCGGTAGGGAGGGAGGGAGGGAGGAAGTGAGAGAGAGAGAGAAATGGGATAGATGAAGGAGAGAGACGCAGCTGGCTTTGAGCTTGGAGAAAATCGGAATTCCCTGCCGACCATTGCCAAAGACCGAGTCCTCCGTTCAGACTTTGAAGAAGACTTGGGGAAGACTGAATGCTTCGTTAAGACTTCGGAAAAGGCAATTTTTCGTTCAGGCTTTGAAACAAAAGGTTGAAAACTTCTTTGAGACTTTGAAAACTAGGAGAGAACGACGCTTTCATAAGATGGATAAAGTAAGATTATTTGCTACTAAGTATACGTCGCTAATGTAACACATGGATGAAGAAACACAAGTAAAAAATCCCCTCATATCATTGTATTATGCATTACCTTAGGGAAGACTTTGTAATTAGATTTTTTAAATAACTTTTCCCTTCTATGAAAGGTAAACATTACTCATCCTTCACTGAGAGTCCTACGCCACGAAGGACTGTTAGGGATATTCGTGTTAGGAAGCATGACTAAAGTAGTGATGGTGATACGGAGCTCTATCTGTATGTTAATATATAGAGCCTGATAGAGCTCTGACGTCATATTCCCTAACAACACTCTGCAGGTCACGTGATGTATGTCAAATAACGAGAGGCCTATGACGTCATATATCAGCAATACCGCCCGTGATTGCACAGCGACATGTCACTAACCATATAGCGGATTTCGCCTTATGTGATATGGCTGAAAGAGCGGAATGCTGGTAGTTATCGCGGTGGTGCTCTAGGGGAGAGTCGAAGTCTAAGTCGAACACTAATTTTCTCCTCCTCCTAGTCACCTTCCATATTGTCAGCCTTCTAGGCTAGTTGCTTGAGTGATGGTCTCGAATTTTCAGTCCCCTGGTTCGAATTGTCGACGATCCAAGTGAGAGAGAGAGAGAGAGAGAGAGAGAGAGAGAGAGAGAGAGAGAGAGAGAGAGAGAGAGAGAGAGAGAGAGAGAGAGAGAGAGAGAGAGAGAGAGAGAGAGAGAGAGAGAGGAGAGAGAGAGAGAGAGAGAGAGAGAGAGAGAAATCACACTCCTATTGCAACGCTACTTCTGAATACTTTAATACTTAAACTCGCATCCATCTTTATCACACACCAAAAAAAAAAAAAAAACTATAATAATTTTTTAATAACAATACCAAAAATCCTCTGCCATTCAGGTATGGCCACACCATTCACGCCAATAATACCAAACTCCATCTCACATAATGTCAACAGAAGCCCATTTCACGTTGCGTAGTGACGTAATAATTCTGGCTCCAGTAAAATCGTTACTTGTGGTGGATTATTTATCACCGGGATCTGATCGGCGCCGGAGGATGGTCTGATTTCCCTAGCGACTTGACGGGTGATTGCTAACACATCATTTTCCCAATCCACTCGTGTAATTTTCCTTGATACACGTAATCAACCTGGGAGGCATTTACCGCCTGTAATATGCATCCTGTCTGAAACACAATACCAGCCAGCAACACATTCCCCTGCCTGCAACGCATTCTATGCCTGCACGATCAACATTTTCCCCGGTCTGCAAGACCTTCCCATGCATTCAACACATCAAGATCCGCACCACATCCCCCACTTGCAACATATTTCTCATCTGTAACACATCCCCTAGTGAGCAACACATTCCGCGGCCTGTAACACAGCCTCAGCTTGTAACCCCTTATCATCACGAATGGAGCTGTTCAGTGATCTGGGAAATGCGGGGAAGAGCTTTGTATATTAAGTAATGTTGACTTCAGAGAAGCTGGAATACTGAGGAATCGGTTGGCTATTGATATATTTATTGTTCCCGCTATATCAAAGATATACGATTATGACGGAGGCCAAGGTGAGTATACACACATTAGAGAAAGGTGTATACTTAATAGTTGTATGTCAAATTTGTTGTTCGAGCAGGTGATGCATTAATTTAGTCTGAGAGTGACAGAAATTTATGTAAACTAGTTGAACAGTGATGACCAGACCCCACACTAGAAGGTGAAGGGACGACGACGTTTCGGTCCGTCCTGGACCATTCTCAGGTCCGATTTCTCAATCGACTTGAGAATGGTCCAGGACGGACCGAAACGTCGTCGTCCCTTCACCTTCTAGTGTGTGGTCTGGTCATCATACTTTAACCACGTTATTGTGACTCATCGCCTGCATAGTTGAACAGTGCAGTGATGCGTGTAGGACTACACTGATGAAAGTGAATGTTGGGCTAAAGTCAAGTTATGACGATGTAGTTCGGGTAAATTATGTGTGAAATATGCTAGTATATGTGACTGATGAAGCGCTTAGAAGTGGTGGTTCTGATCTACCAGGGTTATCAGTGATAAAAAGAAAATGGGAATTTGTGCACCTGAAGTTGACAGTAGATTGTGTTAAGAAAGGAGAGGGAGGGAGGGAATTGTCAGGGGAAAGCACCAAACCATTACGACTATATAGCACTGGGAAGGGATCAGGATAAGGATTTGGGATGGGACTGGGGGGGGGGGAGGAGAAAGGAATGGAAAATTCCTGGAAAGGGCTGCAAATTCACTGGATAGAAACAAAAAATTGCAATAGAAATAGATAGAGGGAGAAGGAGAAGGCCGTATGATGGGAAAACAAAGTTTGTGCCAACCCATATGTGTTGTTGGTAACGAATGAACGTGAATAATCATGATTGAAATAAAAGGGGGGTGCAGGACTTAACAATCCGAAACGCATTTGTGCTACAATAGACAGAAGAATGAAAATATAATTAAGAGATGTAAAATGGAAAAAAAAAATCATTGCACAGGAAGTTTGAGGAGAGCTTATTGTGCAAGTTGTGCCATGTTTAAAAAAAAAAGATGGTGAAATAATAGTGAAAGAAATGTATTTGAGAGCATTAGCGGTAGGAGTAATAGAAAACAGGAAGGAGAAACGGTGATATGTATGTGTATGTTGATTAGGTATAAATGATCTAATCGCTGCATAGAGTAAAGGGGTTCGAATCTCCTGTGCATGGTTACCATCACACATAAATATAACCTCTCATAATGACATAGACATTGCCTGCCAAGGCTCAAGAACCTGTACACCAGTTGATTGACAGTTGAGAGTCGGGACTAAAGAGCCAGAGCTCAACCCCTGCAAGCACAACTAGGTGAGCACACACACACACACACACACACACACACACACACACACACACACACAACACACACACACACACACACACACCACACACACACAATGAAAACAACAGACCAAAACACCACAAAGACTGCGAATGTGGTGAGTTTAGCGTTGCATGTGAAGAAGACAGCAAGACAGGACAATACGACCCATTAAAGAAAATATCTGAGAAGCGAACAATAGTCACCAGGACAATGGCAACCAGCACCAAAATTTGGGTTGTCGTGTTTCTCTTGTTTTTCGAGACAATAAATAAGAAAAGGCGTGACACAGTACATGTAGAAGGGAGAACGTAGAGGGACGGATGAAGATGGGGAGGATGGAGAGAGGGAGGAAATTAGCTATTGAGAGGGAGGATATGTAGAAGTGATCCTAAAGTAGAGATGTTCACATGGGGGATGATGTCAGAGTAGAGATGTTCACATGGGGACGATGTCAGAGTAGAGATGTTCACAAAATAAAGATGTGAAAAACGTATTTTTTGAAGACTAATGTAAATGATGACTTAGTGTGTCCCTCCAGCCTAACTCATCACCCCCCCCCTCACCCATCACCTTCACACTTCACTCATAATTCCCATATCTCACACTTCACTCTCGTGTCTCATGAGCATTCCCCCCCCCCCTTAACCTCACACTCAGTCCCTTCTCTTCCCCCATCTCTTTCCTGCCGTTTAGCGACTCCCCTCATTCATTTCTCTGTCACCCCCTCACACCTCTCTCCTCATTCCCTTTAACACCCGCTATTCCCTCATTTCCCCTTGGCACTATTTACTGGAAACTCCTAACATTGCCTCTCCCCTCCCTTGCTCTCTTACCTCATTTCCCCTCACCTGCTCTGCCACCTCACCACACGAGACTTCTCCTCATCTCCTTGGCGGCTTGTGGATGCTGAGAGAGGGAGTTGAGAGATGCTGCATGAGGGATGGTTGATGAGGAGAGGGAGTTGTTGAATACTGAAGTAGAAAGAGGCTTGAGCGATGGTGAAGAAGATGGGGTTGAAGCATGCTGACGGACAGGGAGCTGAAGGATGCTGATAGACAGGAGATTGAGTGATACTGGCAGACAGGAGGGGTTGAGGGATGCTGAAGGAGAGGGGGGTGTTGAAAGCGGGAGAAAGAGAGAGAGAGAGAGAGAGATCTTGGCGTATAAATTGTCAAGAATTGGTTCTAAATGACAAGCCTTTCGCCTCGGAGATCCCGGATGTGCGATGGGGAATTAGATTTACCTCGCCTCTGAAATATATCGGTGTCTTATTTTCCCAGCAGCTGGAACGTGTGTGAGAGAGAGAGAGAGAGAGAGAGAGAGAGAGAGAGGAGAGAGAGAGAGAGAGAGAGAGAGAGAGAGAGAGAGAGAGAGAGAGAGAGAGAGAGAGAGAGAGAGAGAGAGAGAGAGAGACAAAATAGAGAGAAAAACAGACAGCGCGCAAGGTGGAGAACTGAGAGATTAAGAAAAAATCAAGAGAGATGTGAAGTTGTGACCTTGGAAGCATCAGCTTAAACAAACTTAATCTCTCTCCTTGCTTAAGCCAGGCCACCTTTAAGAACATACACACACACGTCAACAACCAGTGAACCACAACATGAATAGTGGCTCACTATCCATGTGGTGGCTATCCTCACTATCCTTTGTTTCTAAAGACAGAGGAAATATATGACCTTAGAGAGGCGTTAACCAAAATGAACTCCGAATGTCTGGAAAAGGCAGTCAATGAATTCTTTAATATTTCACCAAATAAACGAGGCGACGACGCGGAGATAAAGTGTGTAAATGTGGAGCACGACAAGTTGTAAGGGAACACAACATGACAAGTTGTAAGAACGGAACACGACAAGTTGTAAGGAACGGAACACGACAAGTTGTAAGGAACACAACATGACAAGTTGTAAGAACGGGAACACAAGTTGTAAGGACCGGAACACGACAAGTTGTAAGGAACGGAACACGACAAGTTGGGACGATCGGAACACGATAAGTTGTAAGAACGGAACACGACAAGTTGTGAGGAACGGAACACGATAAGTTGTAAGAACGGAACACGACAAGTTCTAAGGAACGGAACACGACAAGTTGTAAGGAACGGAACACGACAAGTTGTAAGGAACGGCTGCAGTGTGACGCTACCTTCTCTACGTTATGCTGCTGATTCATTGCAATCGGCAACTTGCAACTAAAAGGCGGCTCCCAGGATCTGAAGTTCAACATGCAAACACATGTATGCAAGAAGATTCAAGTTCAAGTATGTTTATTGAGATAAGAAAGAAATACATTTCAAAGGGACAGAGTAGCTTAGGCTATTTCTACCCCCTTAACAAGTAGATAAAGTATGGTTGAGTCAGACCATCAAAACAGGATGCCAACAGAGAGAAGGGAAAGGAACTGTAATAAGGGAATCAAATCCTGATTACAATTCCCATCCTCCTCTATTACCATTGAATTGAGCTTCACATTCATCACTGATCATCAACCCAATTTCTTTTAGAGTGACAAAATGAGGAGTGACGTGGATGTGTGTTTAGAAGTGTGAGAGAAAACGTGCCGTGACTACCAATGAGGGCTGACTATCTTATATTGGCAATATCCGCGACCCTCCCATACTACCGACGCCAACTACTGATAAAAGAATATTAGTATTTCTTTCGCAACACCAAGCAGGCGGAGGAAACAAGTTTGTATAGGGGGAAGCGATGGGGGTAGATGTTTGCTCAGTCTATTTTTTTCTATTTGTATGGAAATGAGCAACAAGTACCACTGTACTTCTGCTCCAGACATGTTGTCACATCTTATAGTCATTCTATCTCATTGTTTTATATTACATAACATGTCAGGTCTTCTTTGTTACTATATATATATATATATATATATATATATATATATATATATATATGTGTATATCACGAAAATAAACACGTGATTAAGAATGTGACAATGTCAGACCACGGAGGAAAATGAAACAGGAATTTCCTTAAGTACTTTCGTATATTAAATACATCTTCAGAAGGAATGCAACGTTGTATATATATATATATATACATATATATATATATATATATATATATATATATATATATATATATATATATATATATATATATATATATATATATATATATATAGACCGGCGTGCTTCTTGATAGCATGCAAATACACGAAAGAAATTTAATTTCCAATGCACTAGCAAGAATTTATACATATAGTGACTGTGATCGAGGCTCCAAACTCCAAGTATATTGGGTAGAACATCTGATGGTATCGGTAAGCTCAGTATATTATTTTATCCTGGTTAAAACGTTATCAAATATATATATATATTGCTGGCCTAAAAAATTGGTTGGTTGTTTACTAATTATTTGTATTTCTTCCCCACAATAGTTGTATAAGGATTACATTTATGGATTACGTAAGACCAGGAGGTAAATAATGTATAAATGTTGACATTTTATAATTCAGTATAATTCATTTATACTGTGCGTTCATTCATCAATCCCCTCATTTGGCAGTTTATCTTTTCATTAAAACAATTATCCACGGATGAAATAATAAATCGTTCTAGCTTTCGATAAATTTTTAAAGGTGTCCTTCAATCTATCCATTAATTTACTTATTGATTAACTTAAATATCTATTCACGTATTCCCCCAGTTCACACACTATCAAATCACATTATCTTCATTCCACCCTGTCATTATTTCGTCCACCAATCAATCGATCTTCAATTCAGCCAAACATCCATCAGACAACCACTCATCGCGAGGGGCCCCCCAAGCACGAGGAACCCCCTAGCTCTATCCATTCATCCATCAATCCATCTAAATTTAGCTTATAAAATGCATTAAAGTCACTAGAAATCAACTCCCTCCACGACCCCTGAGAGCTACGTTGGGTATTCCTTCGCAAAAAAATCTATAAACATGTATATGAATAGAAATCATTTGCATAATACATATATAATTACCGTTCGACTCTTGTAAAGAGAAGAATCTGACTTTTGAAAAAAAAGATATTTTAGTTTTATTTTAAGTTTCCAATTATATAGAACAAATATAATTATCCTCTATGGCAAGTTTTCCCCCCCCCCATCCCCCAACACTTTTAAATTGGTATATATTTTACCAAATTAATTAATACTAACTGTTTGCTTTTGTCACAGTGGTATAAGGGAGTTTGTAATTGGAAGGTCCATATGAACTTCAGTTAAAGAGAGAGAGAGAAAGAGAGAGGGGGAGGGAGAGAGAGAGAGAGAGAGAGAGAGAGAGAAGAGAGAGAGAGAGAGAGAGAGAGAGAGAGAGAGAGAGAGAGAGAGAGAGAGAGAGAGAGAGAGAGAGAGAGAGAAAGAGAGAGAGAGAGAGAGAGACTGAGAAAGAGACAGAGAATGAGAGACAGACAGACAGACAGACAGACAGAGAAAGAGTGTAAAAAAAGTTTCTATATAGAAAAAATAAAACCCTGAAATTCATGTGGTCTATAAATTGCCACAGACATGCCGGTACTCTCTCCGTTCAGTTCGTTTAACTCTTCAAAACGCAGGAAATTTCTCCTTTTTTTTATTTTGTTCTATCGTCACTGAAAATTGTTCCAGATATATTCGCTTTTTGTTGTTGTTGGTTAGAGGGTTAGGTAACGACCTGTTGTGTTATTGACAGTGCCGTTGATAACGGAACTTGAAGCAACAGTTCAGTACTGTACTATACCTGTTGCTGGCGATATATGAACAGTTTCCGTACAGACGCGCGTGCGCGCGCGTTGCTGACGTTTACTGGCAAGATGAATACTGCTATTCCGTTGTAACAAAAAAAGTGTTTGTTTTGTTTTGTTTGCCTTGGAGCTTGCACGCACGTGAGTGTGTGTGTGTGTGTTGATGTGTGTGTGTGTATGTGTGTGTGTGTGTGTGTGGTGTGTGTGTGTGTGTGTGTGTGTGTGTGTGTGTGTGTGTGTGTGTGTGTGTGTGTGTGTGTGTGTATGTGTGTGAGTGTGTGTGTGTGCATACGCGTGGTTGTGCATTGAACGCTATAGAAAATTTGTCAAGCAAAACCTTTCCTCTTTGAATCTACATTGAAGGTTAGTCACACATTTGAGTAGTTTTAATGATTCTTATTTACACCTGATTATCCCGATATTAGCTTTCTTCTAGCCGTTTGGTAGATCCCCTTTCTTCATTGGAGGTATGTAGATAATATGAAAGAGGTTTGTGCTCAGAGCTTAAGCTACATTTTTAAGCGTTCATGGGGGCCACTTTAATGTTATAGCACACATCCCATCTAGATTCTTAAGCTTCTTCATTATCTTACTTCCTATAGTAATGGGAATATCTAATAGTCACTATTGTTCTTTAGTACTGGTTGCTGTATTATTCTGGCATTACTTTTCTGTTCCTCTTTTCATATTCCTATATTTGTTCGATTCATTGATGTAGCTGTTTCGGTTACCTGTGTCTCTCTTTGCCTCTTTGAAGGTCTCCCTATCTTCTTACCCCAGAGACACTTTCTGTTAAACTATGGGGGGAATGTGCTTTGTTCCTTTGTTTCTTAGTGCAGAAATGTGCCATCAGGCCTTCTTCTTAAGGTTATCATTGAGATGATTTCGGGGCTTAGCGTTCCCGCGGCCCGGTCCTTGACCAGGCCTCCTTTTTGTTACACGAACCTCAGTAAACAGCCCGTAGCAGCTGTCTAACTCCCAGGTAACTATTTACTGCTAGGTGAACAAGGACATCAGGGTGAAAGAAACTCTGCCCATTTGTTTCCGCCTCCGCCGGGGATCGATCACCGGACCCTAGGACTACGAAACCCGAGCGCAGTCCATTCAGCTGTTAGGCATCCCAGGACCTGTGCGTGTGTGTGTGTGTGTGTGTGCGTGTGTGTGTGTGTGTGTGTGTGTGTGTGTGTGTGTGTGTGTGTTGTGTGTGTGTGTGTGTGTGTGTGTGTGTGTGTGTGTGTGTATGTATGTGTGTGTGTGTGTGTGTGTGTGTGCGTGTGTGTGTGCGTGTGTATGTGTTGTGAGTGTGTGTGTGTGTGTGTGTGTGTGTGTGTGTGTGTGTGTGTGTGTGTGTGTGTGTGTGTGTGTGTGTGTGTGTGTGTGTGTGTGTGGTGTGTGTGTGTGCGTGTGTACTCACCTAAGGTGTTTATGAGAGGGATGAATCTTCAATTCTTGGGTTCAGCCAATTATTCAATAAATAATCCTCAAAACTGCGCCACAATATTTAAGATATCCATTCGTTTATCTCACTTGTTATGGTAAGGTAAATTAGTCATATGAAGGATGATTCATCAACTGCTGTTATTATTAATATAAACAAAATTGGTTATCAGCCTCAAGTGCTTACCACAATTGAACTCTAAATCAGTTTTCTTCTATCTTTCTACATTATGAAATTATCTTTATATTTGGAATCAATTATCTAGTGAATTAAAAAAAAAAATAAAGTTTGTAGACGAGGACAAAAGATTGATTTAAAGACAAAATAAAAATGGCCTTATAAATACCAATAATAAATAATGCAAAGGACAGAGAGAGAATAAATTAATACACTTGCAAATCTAATGAAATAATTCAACTATAAATTAACTATAACATAAACGTGCAACGTTCTTGCTGTCACAAACACTTCAACATTTACTGAGGCTAAACGACATAAATTTTCTCGCAAGTAATATTAATTATCATAATTTATTAAAGCTAACTTTAATAGCTATAATGTTCCTTGTTAAAGGACTCTACATTTATCTACATCAATAATATACATCGGGAAATGACCAAGTCATTCACTGATTCATATAAATAAAATACATCATCAGTACTGCACATATTAATCACATTGCACCAGATATAATATAAATCTTATAGATCAGACGTAATATACATGAGCTCATATATGTATTATACCAGATGTTTATCAGTTACCTTCATGATAACATGACAAAGTGAATATCAATTACCTTCAAGATAACACAACAAAGTGAATATCAGTTACCTTCATGATAACATGACAAAGTGGATATCAATTACCTTCATGATAACATGACAAAGTGGATATCAATTACCTTCAAGATAACACAACAAAGTGAATATCAGCTACCTTCATGATAACATGACAAAGTGCATATCAATTACCTTCAAGATAACATGACAAAGTGGATAGTCAGTTTACCTTCACACCAACGTGTACCACACAATCAATATCTAAAATTAAAATACCAAAAATAAAAGCCGTAAGTGGCTATTCGCAATGAACCGTTCATCAAATGACCAAAAAGATATAAACCCTTTGAATTTGCTAAATCGCAATTTGTTTTTTGGGAGGCTTCATAAAAAACTACATGGTTAAATGGCACACTAATATAGTCTGCAATTATAGCAATTATCCTCTTGCCAAATATCCAAACTATATCAAACCAGTTAGTGCTGGACGCATGAAAAGTATATTCTCTTTTGTCGGTGATAAAAAAAAAATACACTGGTGCCCTGTTGGTGAGCTTTGGTGGAAGCCACAATGCTACCTAACACCATAATTGGAGGAGTTTGACCAGACCACACACTAGAAGGTGAAGGGACGACGACTTTTCGGTCTGTCCTGGACCATTCTCAAGTCGATTGTGAATATCACAATCGACTTGAGAATGGTCCAGGACGAACCGAAACGTCGTCGTCCCTTCACCTTCTTGTGTGTGGTCTGGTTAAACTACTTCAGCCACGTTATTGTGACTCATCGCCTGCACAATTAAAGGAGCTCTTAATGATGTTCGGAAGAAAAGTTGCAGACGCATGAATTCTGACATGTTGGAAATTCTGTGTTGGAAATAATTACAAACATGCTTTAGGTCATAGACCAGCGCTCTGTGGGGATCTTGCTCAAAACAGCCGCACCGAACTGAATTAAGAACGCCTCCAGTCTTAGTGGGTTGCACTTAAAATTAAGCACGACGAACTGTGAGCAATCCGTCCTCTTAAAAATAACGTCACTTTTTGCTCGTATGCGCGATATGGCTAAATTTGGACGTAATTTGAAATGAAATCGACTCACAAAAGTGACGTTCTGTTCCGTTTTCTATTTGAGTCGTCCGGCGTACGCGCAGAGGTTATAAGAGGACACTTTAAATTAACGTTTTTCATAACGTTTTGAAACTTTATGAGAATTTCCTGCCCACCTAACCTATCAGAGGACCCTTAACTTACTGTTGTTGAAAAAAAATCCCAAATTTATTTTCATTTTTTTTCATTTTCAAATTACGTCCAAATTCGGCCATACGGGCAAACGGCCAAAAGCGACGCTCTTTTTAAGAGGACAGGTTGCTGTGAGAGAATGCATACACAAATTTTAGAGTACTTAGTCAACAGAACACAGCTATACACACATATTCACTCGTGCTTTTTCTCGCTATCTTGAAGGAGTTCCACTACATTGGGCTGGACGGTAGAGCGACGGTCTCGCGTCATGCAGGTAGGCTTTCAATCCCTGACCGTCGAAGTGGTTGGGCACCATTCCTTTCTCCCGTCCCATCCCAAATCCTTATCCTGACCCCTTCCCAGTGCTATACTGTCGTAATGGCTTGACATTTTCCCTGGATAATTACCTTCCCTAGGGTGGGATAAATGACTTCCAACCTCGCACTTCGTTATTGAAGAACCTCCACACACATCACCAATCAGAATGCAGTTACTACCTCAACTCAACATCTGACTGGCTGAACTGTAGGTCCCTCTTGATGCCACCAGGAGAAGAGAAGGGACAGCTGAGCCATTGGTAGGTCAAGTCATCAGGTCCTGACCACTTGCTACCTGCTACACCTTCTACCATAACATGTGGCAGCGAACCACCCGAGACTGTACAAGTGAGATGAATAAACTTTATCATCTCGTGTAATCAGACGTTGTATGTCTTCACTCATACTTAATCTGAACTGCAAATGGGATTACCAATCCAAGAATATGCAACACAGGGTTACCGCACCTTCGGACAAGGGTAATAGACATTGCACATGCTGTGCAGTGCTGTGCAACCATGGGTGTGCAAGTCTAGCTTGTTGTTGTTTAAGATTCGCTACCTGGAACAGAAAGTTTCAAGTAGCACGGGCTATGGTGAGCCCGTTTAAGTCTAGATGAGAGACTTCCATTCTCTCGCACACCCACTGGGAAGTGTCAAGTCAAATAAGCTCAAGGATCTGAGCAATCTGACTTGCTCAAATTGGTGATAAAAAAACACAAATTTGTACCTTTTTTACAAATTTAAACCTGTAGGATCTGAGATTCTAGGTCCCTAGAGTGTTTTATAGGGAACCGGAACTTTTTATTAGTGATAATTTTGTGAGGCTTATGGAACCTATATTATTGCTTGATGTTAAGGAAATTGGGTTGAGATGTGAACTGTTGCAGGGTATTGCAAGGTTTTAAGCCGTTATTAGTGGAGAAGTAGTAGTGAAGTGTTAAGATCAGGGAACGCCGATGACGAGTTATAGACTTACTTATATAATCAAAAGCTGAATAGTATATATATATATATATATATATATATATATATATATATATAATATATATATAATATATATATGCTTATATATGAAGGTTGAATAGTGAACCTCTGCTAAACTTCCATCATCATTTTCTAGGATTTCCTTGACCAAAGCCTTCAGATGTTGTAGAGGAGGATAAGACGGTTGGTAAGATAATCTGGGAAAGTTTACAGATACCTAGACCACCGAGTCTAATAAGAAGAATAGCTTGTTCCCACTGGGAGTCATTGAGAGGAAGGTTGGAGGCCTGTTACTAGCATGGACCTCACCAAGGTGTCCAACTCACCCAACTTGTATAGCTGGTACTGGGAGAAAAATTTAACAAATTAGGTTTTAGCTTAGGAAGAGCTAAACCTCTGGTGAGGTAGAATACATCCTGAGTCTGGATGTCGACAGTCAAGTCGACAGGTAACGTTGGTAAGAGAGAGAGATCCTCCTTAGGTCAGCAAAATTCTTCCCAAAGGACTTGTCAATGGCATTCCAAGGAGGAATGCCATTCAGGAGATCCAAGGAGAGTACTGAACTCGGCACTCATTACGAGAACTCCGGTAAGACAACTTTTACTTGATTGATGTTACTTCTAGAGGGAAGACTTGTATGTGGAAGGTTTCAGGGGTGACTCCTGGGTTTGCTCCTTGATCCTGGATCTCCCTGATGGAAGGTATCTGAGGAATCAGATCATCATCCTGAAACCGCTAGCTCGCTGGGAGCCTTTAGATGACATCTTGAATACCTAAGCTGGAAAAGAAAGAGAGGGAAGAGTCACCCAGCTGAACTTCGCATGTATTTATCTCGTGTTCACCGAACAGTAACTGTGAATCTCCACTGTAACATGACACGTTGAAATGATACAGGGATACGAACTGATGTTGAACATCACGGAACGCAGTCTCCATGCTGACTAGGTTTCAGGCTTTCTTAAAATCTATTTTGATCAGGGCCTTTTGACCTTAGCAATATATAGCCATGCTGCATGGTCAGCCACTTCACAATCTTGCAGGATCTCAAAACCAAGGTGTATAGGGTTCCCGACGCTAGCACTTCCTTGTTGACTATTCTCACGATAACACGTAGCTACGAGGCGCTCTTGAGAATTACCGCAAATCAATGGTCTAATATCCTCAGCATTTTTATTGTGGGCACAGAGGAATTTGCCGAAAAAAATAGGCCTGATAGCTTTCTGGACATTCCCAGCCTGGTACAAATTATCGAATCTTGTGAGCTTGGCCTAGGTTAGGCCTAAATTATGCCTAGATTGTTAAAAAAAGGTGAAGGAGATTATAGATGGTTGAAATTGGTTAGCGTAACTTAGGTTACAATATTCCTAGTTATTTTCTGTTAAAGTTTTATGAACGGACCGAAGGATTTTTTAAAAGAGTACAGGCATTATTATTATTATTATTATCATTATTATTATTATTATTTTTATTATTATTATTATTATATGATAAAACTAAATAGGCCTAAACAGCAATAGAAAGAAAAAAAACATGGAAAGATACAAATCGACGATGAAAAAGAGAGACAGAAAAGCAAACAAGGTGAATAGAAGGTAACCATATAAAACACACCAACACTAATCATATCCTCCCTACCTGGCACAAACACACACACACACATATACACACACACACACACACACACACACACACACACACACATACACACACACACACACACACACACACACACACACACACACACACACACACACACACACACACACACACACACACACACACCAGTAATATCAGAGGGCCAATTACCTGACCTCCCCCTAATGAGAGGTGTAGGAGGCACCTGTCAAGTAGGCGTCACTCAGAAGGGGGGGGGGGGAAGAGGGGGGTGAGACATGCAAGAGAGGGGGAGGGGGGAAATAGGGGTGTGTGAGGGTTGTGGGAGGGGGGGAAGAGGGGGTGGTAAGTGAGGGAGAGAAAGGAGAGGGATAAAGGAGAAGAATGAGTGGAATATTTGAGAAAGGGTGGAGGAAGTTAGTCTGGAAAAAGTAGAAAGGAGAAAATTGAAAAAGAGGTGAGTAGTGAGGAAAGAGGAGAGTAGTGAAGAAAGGGGCCCTAAAGAGAAGAGTAAGCTGAAGATCTTGGGAAATAAAGGTGGACAAAAAGTGATAAGTAAAATGAATAGATAGCAGGGAGACGTAGAGGAAAGGGAGAATTTCAATGTCATTCCTTGCAAGGGCGAATAGATAGGAGAATGAG
>NC_091193.1:13281094-13351094 GCF_040958095.1 Procambarus clarkii
CCCATGCAGGAGACTTCCTCCTGGCAGTACCCATGTCAGCAATGGGCACGCGCCTAGATCCAGAATCCCTTCGTGTAGCAGTGGTCCTCCGCCTTGGTGCCCCAATTCACACTGAATACAAGTGTATTTGCAACAGGGTGGAAGCAGACCAATACGGACTGCATGGGTTGCATTGCGGAAGCACAAAGGGCTGGCATGCAAGACACAGCGAGGTCAATGACATCATCAAGAGAAGCCTCGTCTCAGCTGGGTGCCCAGCGGAGAGAGAACCTCGCATCCTAGGGGTCCAAAACCCGGATTTCCCCGCACTTCGCCCTGATGGCATCACCATATACTCATGGAAGGAGGGTAGACAGTTGGTGTGGGACTACACACGTGTATCCACCCTGGCTGACACCTATGTACACTTCGGAGCTGATCAAGCAGGTGGGGCGGCCAACCACAGGGAAACAGCAAAATCACTCAAGTACAGGCGACTGGAAGGTCAATACCTCTTTGTTCCCATAGCGTCTGAGACGCATGGCCCATGGGGCAAGAGTGCCTTGGGATTTCTCAAGGAATTGGGTTCCAAGCTCATTGACGTCACCAGAGACCCAAGGGCTTCCAGTTTTTTGTTTCAGCGTCTCAGTGTGGCGATCCAGAGGGGAAATGCTTGCTGCGTCCTCGGTTCCTGTCCAGAAGCGGAGGAGCTTCAAGAGATCCATAACCTTTAGGCATTTGTCTTGTATGTTTTGTAACCTTTAAATACACAATAAAGGAAAAAAAAAAAAGGGAAGGGGGTGGTAGGAGAGAAGCACACAAACTGTATTGGAGGGGACCTACATTCCCTCCAATGCGTTATGTCTGGTTTCCTCCGAGGCTATGGGTCCCCCTTCTTCCAGCCAGAGGTGGTACTCCCTTCCCTATTTTTATTTTATTTAAAAAAAAATATATATATATATATATATATATATATATATATATATATATATATATATATATGTATATATATATATATATATATATATATATATATATATATATATATATATATATATATATATATATTTATATTTATATATATAAAACAACATTCACAGGACCTGGGTCGAACCCCAAGAAAAATCCAAGAATATCTAGAAAACCTGACCAAAGGCGAATCCACGATTCTGGCCAATGAAATTCTTTGGCAAGACATACATATCTCTGCAGAGTAAACGCAGGAAGTCAATTTTCCCAGCGATCGAGTGACACCAAACTGTACTGGCCTAGCCGGATCCCCAGCGATGTGAAGAATGTCTTCAGTTGTCCTCTTTGTAATTCTCCTCTGAAGAGACCCCCAACCCCCCCTAACAACCCCTCCCCACCAACCACCACATACCAGTGTCCTGGCTCACCCTCTGCAGGAAGGTCAATAATGTTATTGAGGCAATATATATATGTATATATATATATATATATATATATATATATATATATATATATATATATATATATATATATATATATATATATATATATATATATATTGACCTTTTTGCTGTAGACTCCTTTTCCGCCTCGAGTTGCACCTCTTTGGGGTCTATAGTGATATCCTTATTTACATCTAGATGTTCATCTTCTGGTAGTTCTCCCTGGTTCTGGTTCTAATGGATGTAGAACAGGCTGAGCTGAGAAATAAAGTTTTCATGAATGTTTGCTGTTTCGCTTTCAGGCAAAAGGCAGAGTCACACATCTTGTTATCAATGCTAAGCTAAAAAAAAAAAAACACTTACACACTGTTGGAAATGTCCGGAATTTCACAGATGATAATAATTATGATAATGATAGTCTTGATGTTTCGTTTACTAGAGTGAAACCCGGTGGTGCTCGGGTCTGTGTCCGTCGCTGTCCCCCTTTTTCCCACTTCGCTAGTCCCGCCCCTCCACTATCCCCTCCTTCTCCTACTCCACTCTCTCCTCTTCCTTCCCTCCTCCTCCTCCCCCTTCTCCCCTTTTCTCTCTTTCTTCCTCCTCCCTCCTCTTCTCCCATTTCATCTCTCTCCCTTCTTCCCTATTTCAGCACTTCTCCACTCTTCCCCATTTTATCCCTTCTCCTTATCCCTCTCCGGTCCTCCTCTTTCCGTTGTTCTTCCTCTTTCTCCCTCTTCCAACCCCTCCACCCCTCTTTCTCTTCTTCCCCTCACCCCTCCTCTTCTCCCATTTCATCCCCCCTTTATCCCAGTGTCCTCATTCATCCTTCATCTTCCACGCTGTACCCTCATCTTCCCCTTTGTTTCCTCTCTCCCTTCAACTCTCCCTCTCTCTCCCTTATTTTAAGTCTTTCCTACAACCACTGTACACAGTATCTTAACCACAATAACCGTCTACACTGCTCACTATCATCACTGTAACCCGAATGAATTCATTTCATCATTTTTGAGCAAATCATGAAAATGCGCGGTTAAACGGCAGTAGTAATTTCAAACTCCACGAAAAACACGTCTGTGATTTAATTTCAAGCTTTCATGAACATCCCACGGGGAGGCTTGGGTTTTGCTATACCATTTGGCTATCTAAGGTTGCGAGAGGCTAGCCCCAAGCGTCTGGCCTCCAGCCTTGGATAGACATTTTGTATTTTATATATATATTTGTATTTTATATATATAATTCTATCTCCAGACCAATAAGGTTCTACCTATAAGGTTCTTTAGATCCTTTGTTATTCCTTTCGGGTCATTAGTATTCGATCTATGCAATTTGTATGTTATATACTACGTTCCTGTATTTTGCTTAGAATATTTTTAAATAATATCCATTTTGAATCCACATCGAAATCCCTTCTTACGTCACCCATCGCTGGGTTCACGTCTCGCTCGTGAACCGCCCCCCCCCCATGCCCAGGACTTTCCAATCTATCACACCCAAATAATTTCTTAGTCTATTAAAATCAGCTTTTTCGGAAATCTGGCACTTTAACAAGATTTTCTCCTATCTGATTTTCTTTGTGATCACTGTTCCCTAGCTCACTCCCTATTTCGATGTCATTAATTTCAGTTTCCCTGCAAGTTTACACTGTCTTAAATATTATTTTCCCGCGTTGGTTCCTTAAAGTGTTGCTTAGGAAAACAATCGTCAATTAATTATAGAAAATCTTCTGCTTCATTATTCCCTGTTCTGTTAAGCCAGTTTATTCCACTAAAAATAGATTCATCCATGAAACAATTAATGTTTGATCTTTGTGCTTTAGATATATCATCCCATAGATGCTTTGCTTCCATTCTGCCGAAGTTTGGTGGCCTGTATATAACTCCTATTATACGATTTTTTAGCTTTTTCGTTTAGTTCTAACCAAATAGTTTCTATGTGTGGCTCAGTTTTGATTCCCTCTTTGTGACTACACATTCAAATTTTCCCTGATATATATGGCTACTCTCCCTCCTCGTATAATATATATATCTGTATGAAATAGTTTAAATCGGTTTATTTTATATTCAGCTAATAACTCTCAGTTTTCAATATTTATCCATGTTTCTGTAAGTGCAATAATATATATATTGTTTTTGAGCAGGCAAAAGCATTTAAATAGTTTATTTTGTGTTTTAGGCTCCTACTGTTCGTGTAATATACCTTAAGTGTGTTGTTATTTTGAGGTCCTTCTACTTCCCTGTTTCTTTTACCATTTTCCCCCCTTTCCCCACCAACTCATACTTTTAATTCCTCCTTTCCCCATATCCATTCCCATACCACTCTCTACTAACAGTTTGAACTCCAACCACAGATTCCAACGAGTTAGCAACAGCAACAACCCCAGCCCTAGATAAATACTAGCTCTTTGTTTCCTCTGGAATAGCCATGCCCTAATCCAACTAAATATAGCACCCCCAATACAGTGAGCCTCTATCTTTTTAATCAATCTTTCATGTGACACTGTATCAAAAGCGTTGCTAAAATCAAGGTACACAGCGTCACAATGCTTATCACTATCAACTGCCTCAACTGTGCTGGAATAAAATGATAGCAAATTTGTTAAACATGAACGGCCGTTAGTAAAACCATGTTGTGAATCATTAACTAATCTATGTTTTTCAAGATGAAGACAAATGGTATTTGCAATTATCGATTCAAGCAACTTTCCCACATATACGTTAAGCTAATTGGTCGATAGTTCGACGGAAATGATCTAGCTCCTTTCTTGAAAATTGGTACCACATTAGCAACCTTCCACGACCTTTACACTCAGCCTGACTCTAATGATTTATTAAATATGGTTGACATCGGCTCGCAAAGTTATTCTTTGCGCCCTATTTAAGCACCCTGGCAAACACTTCGTCCGGCCCTGGGGATTTGTTTGGCTTGAGTTTCTATATTTGTTTAATGACATCCTTCCTTGTTACTGCTAAACTAGTCGACCTGTACTCTTCCCCACTAACATAGACTTGTTCGGCTGAGGGCATAATGTTAAGTTTGTCTTTAGTAAATACAGAGATGAAATATTTATTTAAAATACTACTCATCACTTCGTCATTATCAGTTGTCTGACCTGTCTCGGTTTTTAATGGATCTATTCTTTCTTTGTTCGATATAAATGAAAAATACCTTTAGGATTTGTCTTTCCTTGCCTACATATAATTCTTATGTTCTATCTTGTTAAATTAGTATCAAAATATAATCTGCCATCTTAGATTGTACCTACATATAATCTCCCTTCTTATATTGTATCTACATATAATCTTCCTTCTTATATTGTATCTATATAAAATCTATCTTCTTTAAATACGAAAAACAGACATTTCTGACCCTAAATGCTTATCAGGCTAAAAAAAAAAATTCATCAAATTTAAGTGAAATCCCTTTATGCCAGCGATTAAATTTGAGCAAATACAAATAAAAGTATACACACTACAGTCATATTGGTGGAAATTGTGAGCCATATTGGACGACCATGAAGCCGAGTGCCAAAAAGATGGCAGGTCGTTTCTCGTGGGTCTTTGTCAAGTTATTATTCTTATTGGCTCGTATAATCCAGCCGGCGCTTTGGGTCAAGATGATGATGATGGGAATGTTATTGGTATCGGTGTGGTAGTTGTGTTATCGGCGCCTGTTACTGGTGTGTGTGGAAGGTTCGAGTTGGTATATCGCTGTGGTTCCCCGGGTGTTCAGTTTCATTACGTGTTTTGTTTTTGCCTGGAGAAGGTGTTTGGGTGAGGGGGTTAGGGGATAGGTTATTGTTGCATAGCTTTGTCTTGAATTCAATTCAACCTGCTGCCTGGGTAACAGCTTCTCCCCTGCATCAACCTACCCTGGCTTTGTGCCCTGGTGAGGCCACTCCAGACCAGGCTGACACCAGAGCGCAACTCCATAGTCTCCTGAGACTGATAGTTGCCTACTACTATGTCTGTCTCTGTCTCTGTCTCTGTCTGTCTCTCTCTCTCTCTCTCTCTCTCTCTCTCTCTCTCTCTCTCTCTCTCTCTCTCTCTCTCTCTCTCTCTCTCTCTCTCTCTCTCTCTCTCTCTCTCTCTCTCTCTCTCTCGCTCTCTCTCTCTCTCTCTCTCTCTCTCGCTCTCTCTCTCTCTCTCTCTCTCTCTCTCCCTCTCTCTCTCTCTCTCTCTCTCTCTCTCTCTCTCTCTCTCTCTCTCTCTCTCTCTCTCTCTCTCTCTCTCTCTCTCTCTCTCTCTCTCTCTCTCTCTCTCTCTCTCTCTCTCTCTCTCTTTCTCTCTCTCTCTCTCTGTCTCTCTCTCTGTCTCTCTGTCTCTCTCTCTCTCTCTCTCTCTCTCTCTCTCTCTCTCTCTCTCTCTCTCTCTCTCTCTCTCTCTCTCTCTCTCTCTCTCTCTCTCTCTCTCTCTCTCCCTCCCCCCCTCTCTCACTCTCTCTCTCTGCCCTCGTCCCCGAAGACAACACATTAGAGAGACACATAAGGGCTGTGGTCGCCAGGAGTCTCACATTACTCCATGATAACAGATTCCTTAATGGACTTTGATATATGCAAACTGTGTTGGTCCGCCTCACGGGGTCGTCTACTATGTCTGTGTGCCTTGCCCCAATCCCTCAATATTTGGTTTACAGACCGAGATTGAGTATGCAACTGATCTGTCTCACCGTTCAGTAGGTTTGCAACAAGTATTTCGTAGATATTATTAAGATTTAGGCTGTTATATCGAGTCTTCATGCCAGAAATAACCCATATTTCTTGAAGACATAATCTAAGGGCCCGGTTTACATTTTTATATCGCCCGAGATGCTTGTGTGTCAGGAAGACTGGATGTTGTATAGAGACCCAAATTGAAATTAAGTCAAACACCTGAAGATGCAGCATTTTCTTTCTGCTTTTTTTTATATATTAAGAGAGTGTTACGGCTGTTACAGCTTGGAGGGATTTTAAGTTTCTAGATTATTATTATTTTTTAATTCCTAATGCCTTGGTTTACCTAGCAGTAAATAGGTACATAGGTAGCCCGTTCTTGCGAGGCTACATATGTATCTAAACTGTACCTATGTATCTATGAACTGCGAGGCTACCTACTGTGCAAGGCCCGATTTGCCTAATAAGCCAAGTTTTCCTGAATTTATATATTTTTCTAAATTTTTTCTTATGAAATGATAAAGCTATCCATTTCACTATGTATGAGCTCATTTTTTAAAATTTGAGTCAAAACTAACGTAGATATATGACCGAACCTAACCTACCCTACCTAACCTAACCTAACCTAGCATAACCTAATCTAAACTAACATAACTAAGTCAATAATTTATGTTCTTAATATAATATAATAATAATAATATTTAAAATAAACCAATAGGAAACAATTTATTGAAAATAAAGAAAATCACTCGGCCTATTAGGCAAGTGCGTTCTGGCTACTAGGTACGACACATGTATATATATATATATATATATATATATATATATATATATATATATATATATATATATATATATATATATATATATATATATATATATATATATATATATATGTCGTACCTAGTAGCCAGAACGCACTTCTCGGCCAACTATGCAAGGCCCGATTTGCCTAATAAGCCAAGTTTTCATGAATTAATTGTTTTTCGACTACCTAACCTACCTAACCTAACCTAACCTAACTTTTTCGGCTACCTAACCAAACCTAACCTATAAAGATAGGTTAGGTTAGGTTAGGTAGGGTTGGTTAGGTTCGGTCATATATCTACGTTAATTTTAACTCCAATAAAAAAAAATTGACCTTATACATAATGAAATGGGTAGCTTTATCATTTCATAAGAAAAAAAATTAGAAAAAATATATTAATTCAGGAAAACTTGGCTTATTAGGCAAATCGAGCCTTGAATAGTAGGCCAAAAAGTGAGTTCTGGCTACTAAATACGACATATATATATATATATATATATATATATATATATATATATATATATATATATATATATATATATATATATATATATATATATATCCCCCCTCTCTCCTCCCCCCACCGTGTTCTTTGCCCCCCCCCTTCACAATACCCACGGGAAAACCCGGTAAAAACTCCACGCATAAACAAAAACAAAAATAATTAAGATAATTTTCTCTGCGACAAATTACGAGTTTTCCGTCTTAACAAGCCCTTGACGTCTGGCCTGCCCTTCACCCCGCCATATTGGCATAGGCCGCTATAACGCTGCCAGAACACAAACAGAAAAACAATATTAAGACAAAAACAAAACAAAAAGTAGCTTTAAGTATGAACATATAAAGGAGGAAGTAATGTTGCTTATTGTTGGCTTATGGCTTGGCTCTGGCTTACGATCCGGCTCTCTGGCTTACGATCCGGCTCTCTGGCTTACGATCCGGCTCTCTGGCTTACGATCCGGCTCTCTGGCTTACGATCCGGCTCTCTGGCTTACGATCCGGCTCTCTGGCTTATGATCCGGCTCTCTGGCTTATGATCCGGCTCTCTGGTTTATGACCTGGCTCTCTGGCTTACGATCCGGCTCTCTGGCTTACGATCCGGCTCTCTGGTTTATGATCCGGCTCTCTGGTTTATGACCTGGCTCTCTGGCTTACGATCCGACTCTCTGGCTTATGATCCGGCTCTCTGGCTTACGATTCGACTTTCTGGCTTACGATCTGGCTCTCTGGCTCATGACATGACTCTGGCTTATCGGTTCAAACAACACTATCTGTTCCACTAACAGCATACTATATATATGGTTAAATCACCCCAGCGTCCCCATTCCCAATACCGCACATGCTTCTCTAAGTTAGCTAAATTAAGTGGCTCTTCTAAGTTAGCCAGAGTGGGTGCTCTATGTTAGCCAGAGTGGGTGCTCTAAGTTAGCCAGAGTGGGTGCTCTAAGTTAGCCAGAGTGGGTGCTCTAAGGTAGCCAGACTTGGTGCTCAAAGTTAGCCAGAGTGGGTGCTCTAAGTTGGCCAGATTTGGTGCTCAAAGTTAGACAGAGTGGGTGCTCTAAGTTAGCCAGAGTGGCTTCTCTTCTCTCTCTCTCTCTCTCTCTCTCTCTCTCTCTCTCTCTCTCTCTCTCTCTCTCTCTCTCTCTCTCTCTCTCTCTCTCTCTCTCTCTCACTCTTTCTCCCCCCCCTCCCCCACCATCTAGAGTTGCCTGCACCATTAACCTGCACTTAACGATAATATCGCTGTAGAGGCTGTCATTAACGCCAATATCTGACAGTTAAGGAATTTGGGCTCCTGCGGGAAAAATTTTTCTCTCGTTTTATTAAGTTTCCTATTAAAATCAAAATATACTTCAATTCAGGCTTCTTTGCTCTTGTTTTCTACTTTTTAGTATATTTTACCATATTTATTTTGATTGATATAATATGCTGCGTTTCATAAATTTATTTCTAAATATTTAAAATATAATTTATTTAAAATATTTAAAATAATAATTTATTTCATAAATATTTAATATATTTTGGTCTATCCTTGAATTTTTGTTATTTTTTTTACGTATTTTTAATGTCATCTTTCCCGTAATTCCCACACACACACACATTTAAACATCCCTCCTCCTTTTCTTCTATATCTCTTTTTCCCTCACCATCCACTCTTCTGATCCCTATACGAGTCCCATCATGGTCCTTCCCTGCTAACAGTTCCCTCTGCTCCTCCCACTGTGTGTGAAGGGAAATCTATCTTGACGGAAGATACAGGATAATATAAACTTTGATGATGTCTATTGCTCCTGGAGTTTGGCAAGACCTGTTCCTTGATCGAGCTTCTCTCTCTCTCTCTCTCTCTCTCTAGCTCATCTCTCTATCTCTATCTCCCTCGCAATATCTCTCTTTTAGCCCTCACGAGCCCTGAGTGTAGTCTTACCTCCGCCTTGCCCAAAACTTTCCTCTTAAAACACAGACGGAGACGAGCATCCCTGGCATAATCTGACCAGCCCATCCCTCCTTCCTACCTACCCCTCCAACAGCTTCCCCTTCCCCCCCTTTCCCTGTTGCTACTGAGGCGAGGAGTCACCCTTCACCCTAATTTTGGGGAAGGGTGGGATGATGACTGAGGGGAGGAGGCAGGCTGAGGGAACTGAGAGATAGCATGAGGGAAATTATGGCATGAAAGAAGGAAGGAAAAGGCAGAGGCTAGATTGAAGTGATGGCATGAATGGAGGAATAGGAAGAACAGTGGGGGATTGAGTTGGTCTAATACAGGGGATGCTGAACTTTGGCGGTGCAGACGAGATGAAGACTAGTTGAAGCATCCCCAACTATATTTGTCATCATGTCCTTGTAATAATTGAATGATTCTGGGAAAACATAAACAAAATAAAAGCAGTGAAACACTCAAACTACCAAAAAACACTCAAGCTGGTATGCAATTTCTCCCCCCCCCCCTCCCCCTCCCCCACCTGTCCCCCCCCCCAAAAAAAAAGTTTAAATACAAAAGAGGAAGTACCTGGACGGTAGACTATTTGTACAAGAGTTGAATGAAGTTGATAATTGAAAATCTATTAACATTTTCAATTGTATAGATCTATTACTTGTATAGATCGTGACTATGCAAGCAAACCAAACAAAGGGGAACACAAAACAAAACACAAACAGATCATTTTAACAGAAGTAAAGTAACAGGAAGTTCAAATCAACTTTAAATTTGTAAATAAAGTTAGCAGCAGCCTCGAGCAGATATCACTGGAAACCATAAAAATTTGTGTTATCTATTTTCTTCAATATCTTTCATATACCGCTTCTAATGGGACAGGCTAATTAGACCATTAACATTACATCTTTACATTGTGAAACGTATTTACTTAAGTCTCTACTTTGCTAAAAAGGGGCAATGTCTCCGTCCCTTGTAGCAATCTTATCTTGAGGTTATCTTGAGATGATTTCGGGGCTTTTAGTGTCCCCGCGGCCCGGTCCTCGACCAGGCCTCCACCCCCAGGAAGCAGCCCGTGACAGCTGACTAACACCCAGGTACCTATTTTACTGCTAGGTAACATGGGTATAGGGTGAAAGAAACTCTGCCCATTATTTCTCGCCGGCGCCTGGGATCGAACCCAGGACCACAGGATCACAAGCACAGAGTGCTGTCCGCTCGGCCGTTGATGACACAAAACTCAGAACGTTGTGTGTTCGCCCTATTTTTTAGCATTCCACATCCAGTCCCACCGCATCCAATTCGTGTAGTCCAATTTGGCCACGTTCCGTCAAGCTACGGCCAGCACCAGCCACGTCCTTATTTAGCCGTGGCCAACTAGGAAGTCCAGTGCTCCGTAAGAATATAATGGTGAGCGGGGGCGAGTCACGTGCTTCCTGTAATACTCCATTTCTACCAAATGGCTTTTTTGTGTTACTCTTATTCCCATCCTCAAATGTATCAGCTCGTAGCTCGTATAGCACTGGGCTACGAGCCGGGCTACGTGTATTTCGTATTTGTATTTACTATTTTATGTCTGCAGAATCGAGTTATTATCTTTTAGACCCCGCCTTTCGAACCATTTATTTTTCCTCTATTATATCTACTACATATATTTCTAACACACGCGTACACACACACACATAATGCATTAGGAAGTGATATGGTGGAGGCTGACGCCATACATAGTTTCAAGTGAAGATATGATAGAGCCCAATAGGCTCAGGAACCTGTACACCTGTTGATTGACGGTTGAGAGGCGGGACCAAAGAGCCAGAGCTCACCCCCGGCAAGCACAAATAGGTGAGTACAACTAGGTGAGTACACATTCCCAGGAAGTATCCCGAAGCAGCTGTCTAACTACTAGGAACCTATTTACTGGTAGGTGAACTGACGTATTAGGGTGATAGAAACTCTGCAAAATTTGTTTCCGCCTCGGTCTGGAATCGAATCCGGGCTTTTAGGACTATGACTCTCTATCACACACACACACACACACACACACACACACACACACTGGTAACACACACACACACACACACACACACACACACACACACACACACACACACACACACACACACACACACACACACACACACACACACACACACACACACACATACACACTGGTAGCCCACACACACCGGGGGGGGGGGGATCTAGTAGCTGAGCGGACAGCGTGTAGGACTCGTAATTCTGTGACGCGGGTTCGATTCCCGGACCTGGCAGAAACAAATGGGCAAAGTTTCTTTCACCCATGATCCCCCTGTTACCTAGCAGTAAATAGGTACCTGGGAGTTAGACAGCTGTTACGGAGCTGCTTAATGTGTGTGTGTGTGTGTGTGTGTGTGTGTGTGTGTGTGTGTGTGTGTGTGTGTGTGTGTGTGTGTGTGTGTGTGTGTGTGTGTGTGTGCGTGCGTGTGTGTGTGTGTGTGTGTGTGTGTGTGTGTGTGTGTGTGTGTGTGTGTGTGTGTGTGTGTGTGTGTGTGTGTGTGTGTGTGTGTGTGTGTGGAAAAAAACAACATTAGTTAGTAGTTAGTTACAGTTGATTGACAGTTGAGAGGCGGGCCGAAAGAGCTGAGCTCAACCCCCGCACGCACAACTAGGTGAATACACACACACACACACACACACACACACACACACACACACACACACACACACACACACACACACACACACACACACACACACACACACACACACACACACACACACGCGCGCGCGAGGAGTGTGTGCGTGTGTGTGATAAAGACCATACAACATTCGTTACTTCATGATATCATTCATATGCACTCCACAGTATAAGAGTAATCCTAGCAAATTATTGTAGCACACTTTGAACGTTAATTGCCCAACAGTCAAGTCCTAACAGTCTGGGATGTATAAGAAACTATATTCGCCTCCTACCTACCATTTTAATGATCCCGAGGATCAACGTCCCGGCGGCCCGGTCTCTGACCAGGCCTCCTCCTCCTCCTCACAAAGCTTCGATAGAATTCCCACAATCATAAACAATCAATTGTAATTGTCATTTTCCTCTCAACTCAGCGTTCTGGAGGAATATGCCCATGTTCTCGGAACTGATTAAAACAAGATACCCAAAAAATTGACCTGGGGCCAAATTCACGAAAGCACTTACGAACGTGTACATCTTTCCTCAATCTTTGACTGGTTTGGTTACATTTATTAAACAGTTTACAAGCATGAAAACTTCCCATTCAACTGTTGTTATTATTATAAACAGCCTCCTGGTGCTTCGGAGCTCATTAAGTGTTTAATAATTGGAAACAAAGCCGTCAAAGATTGATAAAAGATGTACAGGTTCGTAAGTGTTTGCGTAAGTGCTTTCGTGAATCTGGCCCCTGGTTTTCCGCCATTGGAACTGGTTGTCATAACAGCACAATTTGTCTCATAAAAGTATCTATAACATCCATTTGAAACACTATAATTATAACTTTATTCAAATGATTTTACATTGACTATGTCAGTAGATGGAAGGTGTCATCGTGTTCGAATTATGATTTTTTTTTATTATTATTAATTTCTACCGCAGACGTGGCCACACTTTCACAATACTAACCAACATATATACATTTTCTTCTGTCCTTCATGGACAGGGTTATAGAGATCTGTTGTTATAGTTGTTATAGTCATCTTTACATTAGTGTTCGACTCTGCATCTTCACTTGTTTCTGAAGACCTTACTGCAAGTAAAACTGCACTTGCATTAAATTATTTGTAATTATGTATTCTTGTTAAGCAACCGAGAAATAGTACGTATTTATTTATTTCGCTTCTTTGTTTATAAACTGAAAAGGTTTTTCAGTATTTAAAAAAAAGGTAGACTATTTTTCTATAATTAAATTTTTCCTGTATTGTAACTGAAATACTTCCTTCTACTTTTTTTTTATATTGTTTAAAACAAATATTATTTAATTTTTTATTCCTGAATCAAAATGTTACAGATTTTTTTGTTTTTTTCAACTAGTTTCATTTATAGAATTTTTTTCCGGGAATCAACGGTCATTAATTTTTTCCGGGAATATTATCTAAAAAAAAATATATATAGATTTTATAATAAGATTAACACATTTTTTCAGATGAATTCGCAGTAACACAATGACTTTTTTGAAATACATTTCCTAGTTTTTTTTTTTTAACCAAAAATTCATCCTTATAATTATAAAGCTTTATACAATATATTTTGACAGGAGTAGTTAATATTATGTGTTCTCAGTAATCACACATAAAACCTAAAGGAGCAAATTTAACAAATTTCTTGCATTTTAATTTTTAACAATTTTTAACAATTTTAGCAAATTTAACAAATTTCTTGCATTTTATAGTTAAAAATATATTAAAACAAGGCACTAGATGGGAAATTATTTGCAGGTTAGATTGTAAATAACAGGTTTGCAGGTTATTTGCAGGTTAGATTGTAAATAACAGGTTTGCAGGTTATTTGCAGGTTAGATTGTAAATTTGCAGGTTACTTGTAAATAACCAAGCCGTGGTTTCCTTGTTTTGTTAAGTTAGGTGAGTTAGGTCAGATCAGACTAGGTTAGGTCAAGTCGGGTCATGTCAGATCAGGTCGTGTTAGGTAAAAATATTTCACGCGTGCAGAGATTCAGTTAATCCGAGGGCGTGTTAACAACCTCCTGGCCACTCTGATCGTTGCTACATCGCTGGCATAACGATCATTGGCATAACTATCGTTGATACTACAAGCAATACAAAAAACGATACACTAACATCATGTTATCTCTTCCGGCAGTATTAGCTATATATTTGCTTGTTTAAGTATAAAAAAGGAGTAAATAAAAGACAATAATAATAATACCGAGGTATTGTCGTTTTCAAATACCGAGATATCGTTGTACTCAAATACCGAAGATTCGTCGTTTTCAAATACCGAGGTATCGTTGTTTTCAAATATCGAGGTATCATTATTAAATCAAATACCGAGGTTTCGTTTTTAAATTCAGTGAGTAACGCCAAACGAAAGGCTGAATTAGGTAAAGACGGTATGTATACACGCTCAATGTCACAGAGTTCTATAATGGAGAGGCTGGTAGTGATACTGGTCGAATATACCAATATATAGTTAACTTCACAAGGGATATGTGGGCCTGCAGCTAAGCCAGTCCGAGCAACAGGCTTTAAGACCAAGTAATCACAAGACAAGCCTGGGTCTACAGACCGGGCTTGGGGGAGAGTACAAGAATTCCAAGAACCCACTCCAGGTATACTCCAGGGAGAGGGGCTGAGTAAGGTATAACAACATTCCCCTGCTGTTCCTCAGATTTGGCCTTAAGCCAATTATCTGAGAAGGGAGAGGAGAAAGTGGACACAGAGGTAGACAAATCGACATATGTTCATTAATCGACGGAACTAAGGACAGGTGGATATCAGCCGATATTCTCCATATCTTCTTGCACAGGGTGTAGGGTGGTGTGTAATGCGGGCAAAGGGTGGGAGAAGGGACAAGTTATTTCAAGGGTGACATAGAATGGGGGAAGGGTGGGGGGTATTAGCTATGTCAAGTGCTCACTACTCTTCAAGCAAGCATCAAGCTCGAATGCACAAATGATACTCACGTAACCCCAGCATGATGAAGTGATTTGATGAAATACCTGAGCCACAAATGGTCACCGAGAGCTATCGGGAATTGAGTTACGGCTCAGACGACTTTCTTTTGTACAGTCAGTGTGGGTCCAAGCGTAGATAAGTTGCTTAAAATAAGATGTAATATTCTCTGTGGGAGTGAGACATCATCTGGGATCAGAATTGATATAGAGAGCACTCACTAGAGTGGATACCCGGCGATGTCCGGGTCTACCTGGTTTGTGTATTTCTCTAGATTTTTGTCGTCTGCCTCTGTTTCTGTCTTTTTGTCTGTCTGTCAATCAGTTTCTGTCTTTCCTTGTCGCTCTTGTCTGTCTCTGCTTTCGTCTCTTTGTATGTCCATGTCTGTCTGTCTTTCTCTCATTCTCTGAATGTCTGTTTCTCATTGTCTCCTTATTTCTTAATCTCTCTCTCTCTCTCTCTCTCTCTCTCTCTCTCTCTCTCTCTCTCTCTCTCTCTCTCTCTCTCTCTCTCTCTCTCTCTCTCTCTCTCTCTCTCTCTCTCTCTCTCTCTCTCTCTTACTCTCTCGCACTCTCTCTCTCTCTCTTACTCTCTCGCACTCTCTCTCTCTCTATCTGCGTATGTTTATATCTCTGTCTCTGTCACTCGAGTCTGTCTTTCCCTTTGTCTCTCTGTCTTCCCTCTGTCTGTCTGTCTGTCTGTCTCTGTTTTATTTCTGTCACTGAATGTATGTCGCGTGGACACATCCGTGACTGGAGGGTGTGTACCGTCCCCGTCTTAGGTCTCGTGTACGGAAGGGTTGACAGGAGAGACGCAACAGAAGGACAGGTATCGGGACTTGTGGGTATTTTGATATTCAGTTTACCATCCCAATCACATCAAGATCTAACATAATCGATATGGATTATAAAATATAATGATAAATAATCGATAATCGAGTTAATTATCAGCGGCCGAAATGAAGGTGTGAGAATCGAACGTTGTTGAATTGAACGTGGCCAAATTAAACATTTGGATTGAACTGGACGTGTTCGAATTATTCTTGATGATATCGGACGTTTTCAAATGACACAATACTACATGCTGACTGTTACATGTAAATTAAGTACACCTATTGTGCCTTATGCGGAGCAGACATTATTTTTTATTATTTTCAAATGACATATTAATTTTGTAACGCTGATAGTTCGTTTTAGTGGCGGGTTAACGTCGGGTGTAAAGGACAAATTGAATTGTCCTGTGAGATCATTTCCAAAATAAATTATATATTTTTTTTTACCTGACCTTCATATATGTTATATTAGTTTTTCTGGAAAATTTGAAAACACACACACACACACACACACACACACACACACACACACACACACACACCTGGGAGTTAGACAGCTATTACGGGCTACTTCCTGGGAATGTGTGTGTGTGTGTGTGCGTGTGTGTGTGTGTGTGTTAAAAATATTTGCAGTAGATATAACAGCGGAGAGCGGGCCTCCCACAACGCTGAAAATTACTTCCGCGTCCCAGAACGCAGCGTGACTAACATTAGTCACTATTTGTTGCCAAGACTAAGAACTAAGTAAAGTGAAGCAAGTAAAGTGAATTAAGTAAAGTTGCTAAGAACTAAGTAAAGTGCAGAGTTTTTTTTTCTAATAGTACATTATTTTTTTCCAGTAATATGTATCTGGGATTAAATCTTTACGATGCAGGAAAGGCGCCAAGCCATTACGACTATATATCACTTGGAAGGAGTCATTGTAAGAATTTAGGATGAGACGGGAGGGAGGGGGGGGGGGAGAAATGGTGCCCAACCACTTGGACGGTCGGGGATTGAACGCCGACCTGCATAAAGCGAGACCGTCGCACTACCGTCCAGCCCAAGCAGTTGGACAACGATGCAGGAAAACACCACCCAAAAAAGTAAGGGTTTATTCAATATAAATTTCCTAAATTTCATGTGTAACATCTATGTTTTATATTTATCGTAAACGTTTAGCTTATTTATGTTAGTTTGAGGACCTTTGGTAGCAACAACCTAGTTGTTCAACATTTCGCCTTATTGACGACCGAGTGTAGATAATTTTATTTTATTTACTTTTATTTTATTTATATCTATACAATAGTTCTTTCGCTTCGTTCAATAGCGTTTCGGGCAGGTCCTTAATCCTAATTTTCCCCCCGGAATACGACCCGCCAAATCGTTAAACAATCAGGTACCCATTCTCTGCTGGGTGAAAAGAGGCTACAGTTAAGGATTGTCTCCTAGTCAATCCTCCCTGGCCAGGATACGAACCCAAGCCAAAACGCTCGCAAACTGCTGGGCAAGTACCTTACCACTGTGCCACGAGGACTGCATAACTAATATGACTGCATAATATTTTCTCAAACTCCATACCCCAAGTAAACACAAGATGTAAATTCAACATGTAAACACAAGTCATAAATCCAACATGTAAACACAAGATATAAATCAAGATGTAAACTCAGGATGTACACCCAGGATATAAACACGAGATATATACACAAGATGTCAACATGTTGACCAGATCACACATGACCACCTCTACTACAACCACATGGAAAAAAATTCTTTCGCGCATGATTTGTAGCCCACAAAGATTAGTAATCGCACATCTCACGCAAGGTTATTCCCACAGAAAGACAGTCCAATCATGCCCAGACTGGGTAGTCAGGCCGTAAAGAGGAGACACTCTTCTTCACGTTTAAGCCTCCAGCAGGAGCAGATATAGAGTCTTGCCTCTTTATTGCTGAGGAGATAGAGTTCCCCCCACTCGTCTCTGCTAAGTGACCTCTATTGGCTTGCCCGCCACCAGGGTTGTCGAGTGAATGTATGGTACCGCGTTGATATCACAGTTTTATTTGATATATTAAAAAGGCGATATATGATTTGATATATTAAAATTCTTGTTGGGAGGTATGTTGTAGACGGTGGAGGTTATACCCAATGTGGTAATGTAACTCCTCTAAATGTCAGTATATTAACACAGTGAGTATGCGAAGTTTGTGAGCTTCGGGTCTTTAGTCCCTCCTCTCAAGTGTCAGTATAGAGAGTTAAAATATACTCAGTAGCATTTACCCTGAAATGTACTTTCAGGCTAAATATATATATATATATATATATATATATATATATATATATATATATATATATATATATATATATATATATATATATATATATATATATATATATATGCAGAAAATCCACAGAGAAATATGAAATGAGGTGAACGTTTCGGCTTGTTAAAGCCTTTGTCAACACCAGACTTTGAGTCAGTCTGGTGTTGACAAAGGCTTTAACAAGCCGAAACGTTCACCTCATTTCATATTTCTCTGTGGATTTTCCGCATAAAATGATCAGTGTTTTGTGATCGTCATTTGCATATATATATATATATATATATATATATATATATATATATATATATATATATATATATATATATATATATATATATATATATATATATATATATATATATATATATATATATATGAATGAATGAATTTGGGTGGATACAAATAGGAGACGTTTCGTATGAGAATATACAGGCCTTCTGCTGTTATTTTTAGTCTGATGTTCTTAGTGTTCGTTCATGAGCTTGCATCCCAATTTAAGACCCTCACATTGTAAAACGCTTAGCAGATGGTGTTGTGGCTAACAACAATCAGAAAACTCCTACTTTTCTACTCTCTAATGTGTAAAAGTAACTCACGGGATCAAACACACACACACACAGATGATACAAAATTCATGAGGCGGGTTGTAACATGTGAGGATTCTAGGATTCTCCAATAGGACTTAAACAAGCTCCAGAGATGATCGGAGAGATGGCTACTAGAGTTCAGTATGAACAAATGTAAAGTGATGGAAATGGGAGGAGGTGACAAGAGACCAAAAGGACAGTACTCAGTAAAGGGAAACTGCCTTCCTGTGACGACTCTAGGAAAAAGATCTGGGAATAGTCATAACACCAAACTTAAATCCTGAGGTTCGTATAATTGGGATAACATCAACAGCATATTCTACACTAACAAAAGACAGAACTTCTTTCAGAAACATCAATAAGAAAGCATTTACATCTCTGTATACCGCCTACGTGAGTTCAATCTTAGAGTATGGCGCTCCAACGGGGAGTACCCATCGCTACGGGCTCGCCATAGCCCGTGCTACCGGGAACTTTTTGTTCCAAGTTGCTGAATCTAAAACAACAACTATATTTAGACTCCCGACGGCTAGAATGGCGGGATTCAAGAGTTAATACTCGATCCTGTAGGGACAAATAGGTTAGTACAGACGCGCGCACACACACGCACACACACACACACACACACACACACACACACACACACACACACACACACACACACACACACACACACACACACACACACACACAACACCACAAGCCGAGTATAATCAGCTGGGAAAATGCTTGTCACTCAACCGAAACTCATTTATATTAATGAGTTAAATGTTAGCCTGAAATAGAAAAAAGTTTTAATTATGCGAAATTAATTTAACTAATAAAGCGGCAGTATACACACTGATTTTCTAAATGAAAGCCGTTTTCGTTGATGAAATGAGGGAACACTTGCGAAATTTCACGGCAGCGTTCAATAAAACGAAATTGAGCTTGCAGTGTATAGGCGCGCATATGAAATACTGATCGTGGATGGAAATTATATTTCGGAAATATTTTTTACCTCAAAAAAGTGGTGATAGATAGCTCTGCCCGTCGCAAAGTTCCGCACGAAAATGACCGAAATCTGATGTGAATGTCGCCATTGTATGTGGTGATAATACAGATTCATTTGCTTAATTCGTAACAGACAGACGATGTGTTATCAAAATGTTTCGAGTCCTCGTGGCTCATATATATATATTTGTATATATATATATATATATATATATATATATATATATATATATATATATATATATATATATATATATATATATATATCTACGTAAATTTGAGGGGTAACTCCGGCGACGCCCGGGTTTCTCTCCGTTTTTTTTCTCTCTCTTTGCTTCAAATTCTCCATCACATTCACCCTTCTTCCAGTTCTTCCTGCTTCTCTCTCATTCTCCCTCTCTCTCTCTCTCTCTCCCATTATCCACACCTCCTTCACAGTCTCCCTCCTTCCCTTCGTTCTGTTCTCTGATTTTTTCTCTATCTCTTTTTCTTACCACTACACATTTTGCGCCCTTACCCGTTCTATCTCATCGATTCATAATTTTTTAGCACAGAATTTTGTTGAAACAACTCTATGGACAATCAAACCCACATTTCATAATTCAGAGCAGTCGTTAGCTACATCGCAATAGGAACTAATCCTACTTAAGGACAGGCATGAGGGGTATAGACCCCAACAACGTGTTGACACACGCTATGCAACCACAATTCACCATGGAACGTTCGTGAGACCTCAACCATCTGGCCTAAATCCTCGAACAGGCAAAATGACAGACATTCTCTTAATATATGCATATAAACATTTATATATATATATACACACATACTTACACAGTAGGGGAGCACCAGTATAGGACGGGCCTGTCAGTCTGCTTCTATATCTTTTCATTCATCTAGTTTAGGTAGGTAATAGATCATATAAAATAGAAGGCTCATGTACGAGGGTGCACAGATAGAGATTATAGTTATCCAAAGTGGAAATATAAAGCTTATTAATATTTTTTTCTTCAGAGTAGCGAGCAATATGAATGTCCATTGAAGTGAGTTGTTGAGGCAGCCTCCATACACACCTTCAAATGTACACACACACACACACACACACACACACACACACACACACACATACACACACACACACACACATACACACACACACACACATCGTAACAGGAAAATTTCTCCCACTATGATCACCCCTTGATTACACATAACGATCTAGAATCCCATTCGGCTCACTCTGGAGGATCGTGAATTAGCACCCAGTGACAGTGGTGTATGAGAGAGAGAGAGAGAGAGAGAGAGAGAGAGAGAGAGAGAGAGAGAGAGAGAGAGAGAGAGAGAGAGAGAGAGAGAGAGAGCGAGAGAGAGAGCGAGAGAGAGAGAGAGAGAGAGAGAGAGAGCGAGAGAGAGAGCGAGAGAGAGAGCGAGAGAGAGAGAGAGAGAGAGAGAGCGAGAGAGAGAGAGAGAGAGAGAGAGAGAGAGAGAGAGAGAGAGAGAGAGAGAGAGAGAGAGAGAGAGAGAGAGAGAGAGAGAGAGAGAGGAGCGGGGATAGGAGGGATATGATGGGAGAATAATGAGATGATCGGAGGCTGTAGCCTAAAAATAGAGGGGGGGGGGGATGTAGGGAATAGTGATCATAAGCCTCCCGGCCGGAGCCAGGGAGATGGCTTATTGGTGTCGTGATGGATGGGCAGGGCACAAGGGCTAAGTTTAGCAACACGACTCTGGCCACACTATAAATACACTGCGGTTTGGGAATATAGGTTTAGAATCTCATATAAAAAATGTACACATAAATCTCAAATGAATTGAAGGGAAAGTCGATACGAGGAGGGACACAATGTCGTTTGAGATTTATGTCAGGAAATTCCTTAAGTATATATATATATATATATATATATATATATATATATATATATATATATATATATATATATATATATATATTAGCCAAATATTAGCTAAAGGAGCCATAGACTTTAAAAATAATTTTATCACTATCAAAGTAATTAACAAATGGAATGCATTAGAAAGTGATGTGATGGAGCAGACTCTATACATAGTTTCAAGTGTAGATTTAACAAAGCCCAATAGACTCAGGAACCTGTTCACCAGTTGATTGACAGCTGAGAGGCAGAACCAAAGAGCTTAAGCACAACTAGGTGAGGTGAGTACACACCTCGTATCCCTCCTTTCCTGCGAAGCGCGAGAGTTAACAAGCCACTTCAATGCTGAATTTGCTTGACGTCACAGGTAAACAATGCCCAGCTGACCCAGCTTTGCCCTGATTAATGAAAGCTCCAAAACTGGGGGAAGTTGGACCAGCTTCTGTGTACATTTAATTGCAGACTCAGAGAAAGTTGAAGAAAGTTGGTTCATGACGCATGATTGCTGGGTTCAACTCACACACACACACACACACACACACACACACACACACACACACACACACACACACACACACACACACACACACACACACACACAGAGTGGTTGACAAATGGAATGCATTAGGGGGTGATGTGGTGGAGGCCTACTCCATACACAGTTTCAAGTGTAGATATGACAGAGCCCGATAGGCTCAGGAATCTGTACACCTGTTGATTGACGGTTGAGAGGCGGGACCAAAGAGCCAGAGCTCAACCCCCGCAAACACAACTAGGTGAGTACACACACACACACACACACACACACACACACACACAATGAGAGGATGAATGTAGAGAGGAAAACAGAGCAGGAGATGATGGATCAAGTCAAATTGTGGTTTTGCTCCTACATAGCCATACGAGAAGAAAAATGAAAGTGAATGACAAAGTAACTAAGTTACGAAAAAGGGGAGGCGAATATACAGCAAATAGTAAAGAAATTTGTGAGGAACTCAGTGCCGGCTTCCATGGAGTGTTTACCACTGAACCTGAACAGCTCCCTGAGCTAGAGGAAGTGGTAGCCCCTGATGAAAGACTTAAATAATGAGATAACAGCGAGGGAAGTAAGGATATAGCTAGCATCATTGCATGTAACTAAAGTTATTAAGCTAGATAGAGTATCACCATGGATGATAAAAGAAGCGGCACAGGTCCTCAGCGTACCTCTAGCACTATTCTTTAATGAGCTTTTTACAAAGGAGGAATTGCTCAGCTGCTGGAAGAAGGCAAATGTGGTGCCAATGTACAAGAAAGGAAATAGAGCAGGGGCACTTCTGAAGGGCCTCGTAAGTTAATTAAAGGTTACAAGAAGTGTTAACTACAGGCCAGTGTCTGTAGTTAACACAGACACATTCAGTGTAAGAGTAGTTAACAAATGGAATGCATTAAGCAGTAATGTGGTGGAAGCAGACACCGTACACAGTTTAAAATGTACATTTGACAGAGCCCTGTAGGCTCCAGAATCTGTACACCAGTTGATTGACATTTGAAAGGCGGTACCAAAGAACCAAAGCTCAACCCCCCGCAACCTCAACTAGGTGAGTACACACACACACACACGAGGCTCAAACCCGAAACATAACAATCCCTAAAACGACGTTTTTCAAGGAATTATCGTTTTGTTAAACTGAGACATTTTCCTCAGTAGTTATCTTGAGGTTACCTTGAGATGATTTCGGGGCTTTTTTTAGTGTCCCCGCGGCCCGGTCCTCGACCAGGCCTCCACCCCCAGGAAGCAGCCCGTGACAGCTGACTAACTCCCAAGTACCTATTTACTGCTAGGTAACAGGGGCATTCAGGGTGAAAGAAACTTTGCCCATTTGTTTCTGCCTCGTGCGGGAATCGAACCCGCGCCACAGAATTACGAGTCCTGCGCGCTATCCACCAGGCTACGAGGCCCCCCTCGTAGCCAACTACCCAAAGCTTGGTACTACTGAATTTGCCACGTTATTAAACGTCAAAGGGATTCTGGGATACATTAACGAGCGTTCGAAGCGTTCGATAAGATGTGATGGATAACAGGACTCTGCAATTATTTAGTAGACGTGGAGATATATATATATATATATTAATGATGAGGAAATAAATATGAGTGAGCACCTCAGATCATTTTAAGCTTCATCAAGCGCAACACGGTTTGTCGATTTGGGAATTAATGTGTGAAGGTGTTGATGCTCGGGGGGCAAAGAAAACGGGTTAATGAGGCAAGGTGAAAGAAAACGAGGAGGCGGTGTGTTTCCGTGGAGATGGAGGGGGGAAGGGGGGCGGAGCTGTTATCATGAAGATAAAAGAATTGTACAAACATTATATATATATATATATATATATATATATATTATTAATTTATTAATTCAAAGTTGCATACACAAGAAAATGCTTGCATAAATCCATCTCTGCACCAGCAGGTATTAACATTTATCTGGGTTTAAAGTTATATATGCATTTAGCTGTGACAGGCGTTCAATAAAGTTGCTTACAATTTAGATCTGAAACTCACTGCTCTCAACATTTAATTTTATTCAGCAAAGTTTCCATACTATCTTTAACACCGCAGAACCATATCTTCTCCGCAGACTCGTATAAATTGTGCTAAAGAATAATGATAATAAAGTGACAAGCAAGTTTTTGAATAAAGAGCTTGTTGATTAGACCGAATCACCGAATCTCTCGTTGATTCGGGCGATATTTTATATTATGAATCGTGATTTCGAGTGAGCGTCTGACCACTAAACCAGGCAGCATATTACCACGTTTAATGGGATGAATAATGACCAATTAAACTACCTCATCCACTTTAATACAAACTATAGTTAGTCTTTCGCATGTCCCATAATTCTCACCGGGACAGGCTGAGGGGGGACGGCGATAATTAAATACCGTTACTTATAACAAGAGTTCAGATATGTTCATAAAAAATAAGTATACGACTTTTTTAAGTCCCTTGCGACCTGAAAGAAAGAGAGAAGAATGTTAAATACACCCTTTGTTTGCCTTTCATGAATACTGTATCGACTTTAAGAGCTCATAGTGTTTGCTTAAGCCTCGGGGTTATGTAGAAAGGTGTGTGTGTCTCTGTTACGGCCCTCTCGGGACGCAACGGGGTTCTTACTCTGATGTCGTTAGAGGAAGATATATATATCCGGCCCCAAGCCAGTAGAGGCTTTCAAGGGATGCGATCCGTGACGCAAGTAACTTAAAGGGAGTAGGGAAAGAAAGGTAAGAACTTAATATAATATAATATTCACCAACACCAATTAAATATATAAAAGTAAAACGTGCACAAGGGGAGGGTATTAACACTATACAAAGGGGATCAACACTGTAGTCTTCTGCTGGAGACTATGGATCCTTGAAGCTAGGTGCCGAGTCCGCGGTGCTTTCTTCGTGGCCTCAAGACGTGTCCTCTGAGAACGCCGAGTCTACCCTGGCCACAGGTCAGCCACAACACAGGTCCACTGGGGGCACCGTCGTGGAGGCCGTCAACCACACGTCCAGCAGGTCTGCTGGCAGGTACTGAGCCACCAAGGCTGGTACGGCCACTCCACGAACGATATAAGGGGTACGCCCTAGACAGGAGTCTCGTGTGATATCACCAATCACCCTCCTGTCCTCAATACCCCAGTGGATTATCGTCTCCAACCGTCGGTCCCGGGTAAATCCTTCCACTGCCAATCCACTGGCAGGCTTAACACACCACAGTGTTCTTCCGGGGGGACGACGTCACGACAGCTGCAGCAAACTTCACTGTATGGAGACTGGCTGCCTCGGGTAGACTGACTCCACCTTCAACACAGTGGTCCCAGGTCGGCTCTGTAAGCAGACACGTCATTAATAACCGGGACACTAATACACCACACTCACAGGCTCAGATACAAACGCCCGACATATCCACTCCATAGATGGCGCTGTCGTCGGAGCACCACCTCACCAGAGGTCAGGAGCGGCGGTGTTGAGCGCTGAACCAGACTGGAAACTGGTCCTCGAGGCCAGTACACGCTGTCCTCACTAGGTGTCGTCGCTCGTTTGGCGGGGGTTTCGGGAGCTGACCCACAGATGGCGTGTTGGTCACTGCTCCAGGCTCGGACGATGGATCCGGGTTCGTAACAGTCTCTCTCAGGAAATAAGCTGGATGAGGTATGGTCAGAAAAAGTCCTCGAAAGAAGACACAAGACATCATGAGTAGCTAAATCCTGAATTCTCGAATACATTGAGTTTTTGTTATAGAATCAGAAGATTCGTTCTTGGCAACTGGTACCAATCGTGACAGTTCTGGGTAAATTGAACAGGTTTACAACAGTGTAAATCAAACTAAACATTTTAGACAAATTTTAAACATTTTGGCCACAATTTATGATGTGATATATATTAGTGGAACACTGTTTAGTAGTTCACAACTGTTATAGTAAAAATATCGGAATAATTAACTAAATTTACATAATTAATTTTTTTTATTAAATGGAAAAATATTTGTTTACAACCAACTGACATTAAGTTATGCATTATGAAAGATACGAGACATCACATGGCAGCTTTTAAGCAAGATATCAATAAGATTCATTCCTTTTGAAAAAGATAAGTAACGACCTAATTATACAATGAAATTTGCTCAGTCTCAGTATTTTTACATAAACAGACTCAGAGTCTAAACCTTGGATCAAACTCCCTCCGGACACAGCTCATGTAACACAGATCTGATTTCAACAGGATATAAACATTCTTGTCATCAAGCTCTCTCTTTGTGACACTAATTCTTAATAATTCCAAGTTTCTAACTGTGGAAATTCCTAAAATAAATAGATGTTGTGTGTTCGAGGATTTAACTGATGATTATGATAGGAATGATACTTACAAATACGTAGCAAATCTTTATAACATAATTTACCAATATGTTGCGAATGAAACTGAGAAACAAAACGATATCCTACACTTTAGCCTCGAGAACTGCAGAACAGTGGTAGTGAGACCAAGATACACCTGGAAGAGGAAGCTGTTCACATGATTACACAAGGGGTTTACACCTGTCTATAATCATTTGCACGAGGAACCGTTAATATTACGAGACCTATAATTTTACTAAAGCATCGGGATCCGAGACTGGGATGCAGGTTACAAGGATCGAGTAATATCAAGCCACCAGGCATCGAGTGGGTTCCTAAAGGATATATATACATCCATGCCAGTGCCATCATGCTCTTTATACATATATTCAACAGACAACCCTCGGCAGAGATCAGGCGGTAGCGTGTGATCTGCTCTCACCTTGCATCATAGTGCAAGTAAAAAGCAGAAAAGAAAACACAGGTCTCAAACATAACTAGACTACATGATATTGAACCTGATGCAGGTACACGTATGAATGCAACAAACTCTAGTGCCTAGTGATGATGTTGACATCTTGAGAGAGAGAGAGAGAGAGAGAGAGAGAGAGAGAGAGAGAGAGAGAGAGAGAGAGAGAGAGAGAGAGAGAGAGAGAGAGAGAGAGAGAGAGAGAGAGAGAGAGAGAGAGAGAGAGAGACAGAGAGAGAGAGACAGAGAGATGAACATTCAATTTAAAAATATGATACTGGGTGTGGCCCTCTCATCCTCGCTGCTACTGTTGTTATCCTTGCCATGATGGCACTGCTGCCTCGTGGAAGCTATGGTGGTATTTTACACTTATCTCCTTAATGATGTTTGTCCTCGTCTTCTTTCTTATTTACATGTGTTTGGAGTTTTGTTTTGACAACAGTGTTGCTGTTCTTATACGTGGTATTGATGTATTTGTTTGTGTATGTTGGGCTAGTGTTTTTGTAAATGGGGGTTTTTGTGTGCGATGCTGGTGTTCTTATTTTTTGGTGTTATCGTATGTTTTTGTACGTTTTGCTGGAGTGTTTTTGTAAGTATGGGGTGCTGGTGTGCTTACATCAAGTGCCTCCTTAGTTTCCACATCTTGTGGACACTCTACGTTTGACTTCCAAACATGGCTGCTGTTTGCTTTGCTTAGATGACGTAACCCCGCACGCGCCCCCTAGCATTCAACCGAATACAAACCTGTTGTCTATCTGTTAATTACTACCACAGCATATCACCACATCCATTGGTTTGAGAAGATTCAATAATTAAAACACTATTACAGACTGTCTTCACTATACACATTTTATAATATATGAGTATGGACACTGGGGTTGTGATGTGTATTCGCTTTATAGTGGAAATCACTAGCTAAATAATGTTGAAATGTAAAGACCTGCCTAGTACCAGAGATCTGCTAGTAGTATTTAACAATTTATCATGAAACATCTATCTGAGAAGTAGATGTTTCATGATTCTGAGCACCTCTCAGTCTCTAGCAGATGCATGGCTGCCAGCGTAACTTGGTAGACGGAGATGGTTCTTCCTCCTGGTCAGAGACCGGGCAGGGGAGTTGTGGATCCTCGGAACCATGACAAGGTAAAAAAACAGGTGAATTTGGCACTAAGTGAAACAAGACAAATGTCCAGTAAATACAATAGCTGTGTGGGTGTTGTTATTTTGATGTTAATGGGTCATTTTAAGTGTTGCTTGGTGAACAGGCGAGTGAGTGAGTGAGTGAGTGAGTGAGTGAGTGAGTGAGTGAGTGAGTGAGTGAGTGAGTGAGTGAGTGAGTGAGTGAGTGAGTGAGTGAGTGAGTGAGTGAGTGAGTGAGTGAGTGAGTGAGTGAGTGAGTGAGTGAGTGAGTGAGTGAGTGAATGAGTGAGTGAGTGAGTGAGTGAGTGAGTGAGTGAGTGAGTGAGTGAGTGAGTGAGTGAGTGAATGAGTGAGTGAGTGAGTGAGTGAGTGAGTGAGTGAGTGAGTGAGTGAGTGAATGAGTGAGTGAGTGAGTGAGTGAGTGAGTGAGTGAGTGAGTGAGTGAGTGAGTGAGTGAGTGAGTGAGTGAGTGAGTGAGTGAGTGAGTGAGTGAGTGAGTGAGTGAGTGAGTGAGTGAGTGAGTGAGTGAGTGAGTGAGGGAACAGACGAGGTAGGTATGTGCTCATCGGAGTGCGTGCAGAACTAGGTGGCCAGCGCCAGTCCCGGTTAATTAGACAATTATTTTAGTCTCCCATTATGGAGCTGGTATGCCATTAATCATGTTTCACTAGTAAAGCATCTTAATTGTTAATTAATAACAAATACTGGCAATCTTATTCGTAGTGACACGATTTCTAATAACCCACATTTGAATAATTATATCTTAGCCGTGTAGTTTTGTCTGTATTTCTTTCGTGGTTCAGACTGTAAAACAATGTGGGAGTTTTATTAACATTCCACAGATATGTGAGCCTTAGACGCCCACCCAATCTATCGAGGTCAACGCTCATTACTCAAAAAAAAAAAAAAAAAAAAAAATACGTCACTATATTGCAGTAAATATTTTCACTAGAACATTGGAAATTTTGACGCTATATGTGATAGAGTCATAATTCTTGCACATTAAGTGAGAGGACAGGTTAAGTGCACGTTCTGGCGTTCCCGGACATGCACTTAACCTGTCCTCTCACTCAATATGCAACAAATAAATGAACAACGGATCCTTATCAATGTGAAGCCTCTCTATTATGACTACCTCAGAGGAGCAATCCCAGACCTGGATAAGTACCCCCAGGAAGGAGAGATGGGAAGGGAGGTCATACACGTCCTGAGGATACATCTTTAGAGCAGGGATCTTGACACATGATTACTGATAACTCTGGTGGCTTGACCGCGTCTGCTGACGGTGATGGTGGAGCTGCCCTCAGAGACACAGGGCGGAGCGGGGTCACTGATATATTCTACGATAAAGCTGAGAGGCCATTCGTAGAGAGACTCTTGTCTCTAGGAGAGAGGGAGGGGGGGGGGGGAGGAGTAGGCAGAGAATCTGTCAAAGCCATTCCCGAGACATTTCTTGGGTCACAACTATGCGGAAAGCAATTGTACTAGTGAAGATCCGTGTTCGATAGTGGAATGATGCATTGCCAGCTCTGTGTTAAGACATCTCCCAAGACGAATGGCCTTCACACACACTGTAGAAAGTAAATAATGGAGAAATATAGACACCCAACCCGCATATCGGAAAATGAAGGAAGTGACGAGGTTTTTTGGGCTTCCCGGACCATTATCAAGTGGACATGTTAATGGTCCGGGACGGACCGAAAAGATGTCACTTCCTCAATTTTCAGATGTGTGGGGATGGGATTGTTATTGTTACTCAGTCACGTGATTGTGATTTACTGTCTGAACGGAAATATATTTTATTTGCCTGTAACCCTAATCAATTCCCATTGAAACCAATCATCCTTAAAGCATTCACCAATCACCAAGATACCATAAGGTTGACCACAATTACTATATAGCTATCATCTTGGATTCTTTATTGGCATTTGTGTTTAGACATCCACAAGATTGGGGCTGCGTTTCGTATCAAAATATGGCCGAGTGTTTCGTACACCCTCTACCCCCCCCCCTCCCCCGGTGTTGTGAAGTTTTTCGTACCCACGGGGTTGTTGAAACCCCCCGGGTAGTGCGGGCGAAGAACTCACCTTTATACTGTGTTTATGGTCTACTTAAAGCTGTGGTCGCCTTTATTCTCGCATACATTCACCATCAGTCCCTTCATACGACTAACACACATCCGCCAACCCACCCACGCACCTACACACACACACACACACACACACACACACACACACACACACACACACACACACACACACACACACACACACACACACACACACACACACACACACACACACACACACACACACACACACACACACACAAAGAGTAAAATGCCGGAAATGAGGAGAGACAGGAGACCAAAGGGTCAGTACACAATAAAGGACAGTACACAGTCTCCCTGTATCGACTAGAGAAAAACACCTGGAAGAAGTCATGAGACCAAACCTAACTCCGTACGCTCATGTAAGTATAACGTATATAACGTTATACTTACGTCATAACGTAAGTATAACGTCAGCAGCATTTTATCCGCTAGCAGAAGCCAGGACATCATTTAGGAACCTAAAAAAGAGGCATTAACATTGCTGTACGACGCCTTGTGATAACAGTTTAAGAGTATGTCGCGCCATCGTGGAGCCCAATCTACATAAACACGTAAGGAAACATGGTAAGGTTCAGAGGTTGGGACAAGGCTAGTTCCACAATTGCGGGGGATGGAATATGAAGAGAGACTGAATGAACTAAACCTGACGACGCTATAAAAAAGGAAGCAAGAGGGGGAAACATGATAGAGATGTATAAAATACTTAAACTGATTGATCCCTGCCAAACACATGACGAAACTACGACGTTGATACAACATTCGAATGAGTTTTAACACCTCCTAACAGCCAATATAGCAAGTCGTAACAACGTTCTGGCTTAGTGTGTGTGTGTGTGTGTGTGTGTGTGTGTGTGTGTGTGTGTGTGTGTGAGTGTGTACTCACCAATTTGCCTACTCACCTACTCACCTATTTGCCACCTCACCTACTCACCTATGTGTGTGTGTGTGTGTGTGTGTGTGTGTGTGTGTGTGTGTGTGTGTGTGTGTGTGTGTGTGTGTGTGTGGTATATATATTGAGATCTTGCGTGTTGTGGGCGGAGGGGCAGGAGAGGGTGTGAGAGGCTAGAGAGAGAGTGAGGCGGCCACCACCAGCAGTGTCCTGGTAGTAGCAGTCTGGCGCTAAAACCCACCACACTGGCGTATATACTGGGCTAAGTGGCCATTAATTGTTTGGTGGGGGAAAAAAGTCTGTACACAAGCGAGCATGATGTATGTTCAAACGTTCCTGTGGCAGCGTAGTGTGTGTGTGTGTGTGTAATTACCTGAGTGTGGTTACAGGATGAGAGCTACGCTCGTGGTGTCCCGTTTTCCCAGCATTCTATCATCTAACGCTTTGAAAGCTTTGTTTGTGTGTTTGTGTGTGTGTGTGTGTGTGTGTGTGTGTGTGTGTGTGTGTGTGTGTGTGTGTGTGTGTGTGTGTGTGTGTGTGTGTGTGTGTGTGTGTGTGTGTGTGTATGTGTGTGTGTGTGTGTGTGTGTGTGTGTGTGTGTGTGTGTGTGTGTGTGTGTGTGTGTGTGTGTGTGTGTACTCACCTAATTGTGCTTGCGGGGGTTGAGCTCTGGCTCTTTGGTCCCGCCTCTCAACCGTCAATCAACTGGTGTACAGATTCCTGAGCCTATTGGGCTCTATCATATCTACATTTGAAACTGTGAATGGAGTCAGCCTCCACCACATCACTTCCTAATGCATTCCATTTGCTAACTACTCTGACACTGAAAAAGTTCTTTCTAACGTCTCTGTGGCTCATTTGGGTACTCAGCTTCCACCTGTGTCCCCTTGTTCGCGTCCCACCAGTGTTGAAAAGTTCATCCTTGTTTACCCGGTCGATTCCCCTGAGGATTTTGTAGGTTGTGATCATGTCCCCCCTTACTCTTCTGTCTTCCAGTGTCGTGAGGTGCATTTCCCGCAGCCTTTCCTCATAACTCATGCCTCTTAGTTCTGGGACTAGTCTAGTAGCATACCTTTGGACTTTTTCCAGCTTCGTCTTGTGCTTGACAAGGTACGGGCTCCATGCTGGGGCCGCATACTCCAGGATTGGTCTTACATATGTGGTGTACAAGATTCTGAATGATTCCTTACACAGGTTCCTGAACGCCGTTCTGATGTTAGCCAGCCTCGCATATGCCGCAGACGTTATATGCGAGGCTATGTGTGTGTGTGTGTGTGTGTGTGTGTGCAAATCTTCCTTAATTACTACAGCCGAATCCCCAGCGTGGGCTTTCGTCTTAAGAATAGGAGTCCGACTCAGAGGAACCGGAGTCTAAACAGGACGTTTCAGACTCAAAGAAGAAGTATCGGCCACCGAGGCTCGTTGGGAGGACAACGTCTGTGGTCAGGTAAGATCAGTAGAAGTACTTCCTGTGGACCTTCAGTAGTAACACTGTTCTGTTAGGTGTTAGAGCCAGGGTGTGAGACCGGTGGTCCTCCTACTCCTCTATTCTCCGCGTGTCAAGGTTACGGGGGTCGACACTTGCCAAACGCGGAATTGAATTATTGCATTCCAAAGTGCTGCTGGGGGATTAAGTGACGAACAATTTGTGACAGACGTGAGAGCTTGTCAGTGCCATGTTGTATGACACTCTATATGCAGTTGCCTTCATGTATACTTTGTTTGATACTTTACATGCAGTTGCATGCATGTATACTTTGACACTTTTATATAAAGTTGTTCTCATGTATGCCGGACGGAAAAGGTGAGAAACGTATATAATAGTACATCCATCAGTCTCAGGAGACTATGGAGTTGCGCTCTGGTTGTCGGTCTGGAGTGGCCTCTCCAGGGCGCAAAGCCAGGATAGGTTAATACGGAGAAGCTGTCACCCATGCAGCAGGTCCCCCCCTCTCCACGGCGCCGAAAGTCTCCAATGGAAAGACAAACGCCAATACGATTGGTTCCAGCGTCGTCGCAGGAACCATGAGCTCCAGAGTTGACCTCGAAGTTGGTTAAAGAAGGCACAGGGACTCGGAGACCGCCGTGGTCGGGGCCGGAGAAGAACCACCCCATCAAGGGCAAGAACGACCTCAGCCTCCTGAAGCAGAGCCTGGGGCCGCACGAGCCCCAGGAGGTGGACGTCCCGGTCCCGCACCTACGGGTTCCAGACAGAGATCGTCAGTCTCCTTTCACCCGAGGCCGGCCTCCTTCATGACCAAGCAGAAGGAAGAGTGATAATTCGAAACGTGCATATATATATATATATATATATATATATATATATATATATATATATATATATATATATATATATATATATATATATATATATATATATATATATATATATATATATATATATATATATACATATATATTATCAACCACACTACCATGGAAATAAACATTTCATTCACCTGGGCACTTGAAGACTCGAACCGCCTACCCCCCCCCCCCTCCCCCTACGAGCTTCAGGCAGATTAAGCTTTATCGACTGAGCTATGAGTAGACTTAATAAGGAAAGGTTCCGGCAGAATCTAACTGCTGCCCAACGGGAATTTTCGACCTTCCCCGGACTACTAATGAAGCTCAGAGGACTTGAGTGATTCAAGGCCGCGTCATATAAATTATCACCCCCTAACTACCGTGGAAATAACCATTTCATTCACCTTAGTAGTTCGAGTTTTGGGAGACAATAAGTACTCGGATGTATCAAAGTGAGTACGTCAACTCCTAGATGGTGATGGAGGAGAATGGTGAAGGTGAAGGGTAATATAGTGATGTTTATTCTTGTTAGCCTAAAATAAATTCTAGCAGGAAATGAACTCACTCGCGAAGTTTGACCGCCGAAGTCTCCCCCCCCCCCCCCTGTGCTCAGACTTACAGGATGGGGGTGGGAGGGGGGGGGGGGGGTAGGCGAGCTACTATACTCTCTTGGTGATCAGACGTACGCACCGTGCTCTTTTTAGTCTTCAGACTTACAGTACTCATATTCCGTACTCAGATTTACAGACAGTGCTCTCTTCCGTGTTCAGATTTACAGACAGTGCTCTCTTCCGTGTTCAGATTTACAGACAGTGCTCTCTTCCGTGTTCAGATTTACAGACAGTGCTCTCTTCCGTGTTCAGATTTACAGACAGTGCTCTCTTCCGTGTTCAGATTTACAGACAGTGCTCTCTTCCGTGTTCAGATTTACAGATAGTGCTCTCTTCCGCGTTCAGACTTATAGTCAGTGATATTTTTCGCGTTCAGACTTACAGACAGTGATATTTTCCGTGCTCAAACTTACAGACAGTGATATTTTCCGTGCTCAGACTTACAGACAGTGCTCTCTACCGTATTCAGACTTACAGACAGTGCCTCACCTCCTGCTCTGTTCGTGCTTCCCCCACGAAACAAATCTCCTGGAGGGACTCGTGGCGTGAGACGTAATCAGCTATATGTCCCTCCCCCCCTCCCCCCAACACCACCTTAGAGGTGTAATCTCAAAATAGCAAATATTGAAACATATTACTTAGAAAAAAGAAGAAGTCCCAAATAGAGAGTTCTGTAATGTCGGTGTTTTGGGGCTGGCTTCGAGCGTGTTTGGCTGGGACGATTACAATGCTCTCTTAAAGTATGCCGGAAACCCCCCAATGTAAGTTGGGATATTGATGGCAGTGTGTTGAATTTGGGGTGATGTGTTATTCCTCTCTCTATAGCTGTGATCAAGTCTGCTGTGGCGTTTTTTGGTGGAGGATGAACCGTTCTTTGCTGGAGTGTAGACCGTTCTTCTTTGGAGAGTACCGTTCTCTGCTAGAGTGTATACCGTTGCCTGGAGTATAGCGTTCTTTGCTGGCGTGTACCGTTCCTTGCTATTGCGCTGTTCTTTGCTGGCGTGTACCGTTCCTTGCTATTTCGCTGTTCTTTGCTGGAGGGTACCGTTCCTTGCTATTGCGCTGTTCTTTGCTGGAGGGTACCGTTCCTTGTGTACCGGTACACGAGGACTGTATCTTGCAATGCTGGAGTGTGCCGTTCTTATCAGAATGTACTGTTCCCACCAGAATATACAAGAACTCATCAGATTGTACTAGACATACGACTGCACCACTCATAACAGGAGTACCGTATTCACCAGAAGTTACCAGTCTCACCAGAAAGTACCATTCTTTAATACTTAAGTACGGTACACCACTGTGTACCGTTCACACACCAGACTGTACCGTTCTGGCTTACATTCGCCGGTCAATGTTGGGCAGGATAATCAATGGCTCTTGGTGGAGGTAACGAGCTCTCTAATCGTACCGTCCGCACCTTAATATATGTACCCAGACGTCTCCCTCATAACATTCCAGCAACATTATTGTATACATTAGAAGACAGGTCCTTGTAAAGATTTATAAATCTACCGGTCCTGAAAGCACCGAACGTAATGACGCTTTTATTTCGTTATTGAAACGTTGCACAAACGTTAAATGAACGTTGTGTTTTGTGCTTTTCTGAGAGTAGATATAATATATATATGTGTGTGTGTGTGTGTGTGTGTGTGTGTGTGTGTGTGTGTGTGTGTGTGTGTGTGTGTGTGTGTGTGTGTGTGTGTGTGTATTCACCTAGTTGTGCTTGGGGGGGGGGGGTTGAGCTCTGGCTCTCTCGGCACGCCTCTCAACGGTCAATCAATCAATTTTTTTTCCAACTAGAGCTATAAAATATTCACGTCACATGGGCTTTGTTTTTCGAGTAATGTATTTTCAATAAAAGTGTTCATACAAATAATGAAACGAACATCAAAACATTTATTGTTGATCCAAATTCTTACAACAATACGTAAACGATGGTACCGAAAAAGATTTTTGTAAAACCTCCTATATTGATACTTAAGGTAATTAGTGGTGCTGGCTCACTCCCCCATCCAGGTCGAGAGCCCTTTCTCACTGTGAAGTGCGCTCATAAGTCGGACACCTTAGCAGGTTAACAGACCGAGAAGGAATAGGGGAGGATTATTATTATCCTCCATTATGGGCAGGACAGGTTAAAAGGGATTATGTTCAAAAGGAGAAAAAGTTTGAGAGAGAGAGAGAGAGAGAGAGAGAGAGAGAGAGAGAGAGAGAGAGAGAGAGAGAGAGAGAGAGAGAGAGAGAGAGAGAGAGAGAGAGAGAGAGAGAGAGAGAGAGAGAGAGAGAGAGAGAGAGAGAGAGAGAGAGAGAGAGGAAAATAGACATAACTGAAGTACTACATAAAAGAAAACCTCAGTCAACACCTATCAGCAAACAGTCTTCAATTTGGTGCATCTTTGCATTAGTAATAGACATCCATCAGTCTCAGGAGCCTCATGGAGTTGTGCTCTGGTTGTGGAGGCTGAAGAGTCCTCCTCTACCAACTACAACACTAAGTCACAACTGTCAACTAACACCTCATCCTTTGCCCCGCAGCCGACCAATAAGAATACAGAACAGGATTGACCAGTACTCTGCACTGAGCTGCACTTCACATTACGATATCCTACTTGCTAATTGGTGTTAACTTTCCCTCTGCCTCTATAGATGTTGGAAAAAATTTCAGTGAAACACCCCTTCAGTTTAATTAATGACCGAGTGGGTTCAATGGTGGCCGAGTGCATGCCCAATAGACAGACACCTAACAGATATATACCCAAGATTCAGATATTTATGAATTAACAAAAGAGACTCACTCCTGGCTTTATTTTATCAATCCACCAGCGAACCTGGAAAGTCGTTGAGATCTCGGTTTATAAGCCGACCAGTTAGAGCAACTGTAGCAGCAACAACTACAGCATCAACTACAGCAGCAGAAGCAACAATGATCACGGAGTTGAGGCAGCAAGCAAGCAAGGCAGCTCAGTCACGGAGTCCGGACGTCAGTGTTGCTGCTACCGTCGCGGGGAGCGGGTGTGCGCCCGCTGCTTCTGCCGAATTCTCACTCTCATGCAACTTTGTGTCCAAGCAGAGCCTGAAGCGCGAGTCGCGTCAGTTCGCTGCTGAGTGGATGTAATGATGTGCTTCTTCTAGTTAATACAGATGTTATCAGCACCTTTGATGAACTCGCTAAGTGTAATTTAAGGCAAATGTGACAGTTTAAAGTCAAAAACAATTGTCAAGCGTTGATTTTTTTTCTTCTTCATATAAAGTGCATATGTACTCAGTAAATATATATTAACCTATAGACTTTGAAACAAGAGAATACCATACCAATTAGGTTTTAATCATATATAAATAAGTGAGGTTGGAATCTATACTCGGATATTCACTTTGTGAGGCGTGTGGACTGGCGAGGGCCCGAGGCGCGCCACAAACACACAGGCAAGTCGGAGACAACTTTGATGTTGGAGGGTGGGTGAGGGGAGGGGATGAGAGGGGTAGACTCATGTACCCTGGAGGAGGTATACCCGTCTGTCTCTGCCAGCCGCTCCAGCAGCAGCAGCAAGGTGGGTACTACGATGAAAACCACACGCCGATGGAGCTCAGTTTGAATACTTTTATATATATATATTTTTTGTGTCATCTGAGTCTCCCCCATCCGTCTCGTTCAGGCTTCGCTCTGGCGTGTGTGTGTGTGTAGGTGGGTGGGCGTTTCGGATATCTTTCTCCCAACATGGTGTGCGTCATATGCTGCCTGCTATTTTATAACACAGTTGAGGTGGTCTTTTTTTTCCCTCGTCTCTTGGCATCTTTACGCACGGGTGTATAACTGGGGGACCTGAAACCCCACAATTATACCGCAGATATATTACCTGGGGGGTGACTGATGCCCCTACTTATGCTAGAGTTATGTTATGTGTGACCCAGACGGGTCCTCTATACAACGGTCGGTCACAGACGCCCCAGCAAGCTTGTTCTGTGCCACAGCCAGTCACTGACACCTCATCAAGCATGTTCTGTGCCGCAGCCAGTCACTGAGACCCCAGCAAGCTTGTTCTGTGCCACAGCCAGTCACTGACACCTCATCAAGCATGTTCTGTGCCTCAGCCAGTCATTGACACCTCAGCAAGCTTGTTCTGTGCCACAGCCAGTCACTGACACCCCAGCAAGCATGTTCTGTGCCGCAGCCAGTCACTGAGACCCCAGCAAGCATGTTCTGTGCCGCAGCCAGTCACTGACACCCCAGCAAGCATCTTCTGTGCCGCAGCCAGTCACTGACACCTCAGCAAGCTTGTTCTGCACTCCAGCTTGTACTTGAAGACTGGTAACCATGCAGAAGTGTCTGTGGTCTCTGTGACCACCTATTCCAGAGTCTGTTGCTCTGTTATGATTAACATGTGAATCATTACACCTTTAACGACTGGTGTCACTGTTTACTAAAGACAGTTCTCTGGTGTCACTGTTTACTAAATAAAGTGTGTCTGGTGTCACTTTACAAAAGAAAGTGTGTCTGGTGTCACTGTTTACTAAAGAAAGTGTGTCTGGTGTCACTGTTTACTAAATAAAGTGTGTCTGGTGTCACTTTACAAAAGAAAGTGTGTCTGGTGTCACTGTTTACTAAAGAAAGTGTGTCTGATGTCACTGTTTACTTAAGAAAGTGTGTTTGGTGTCACTGTTTACTAAAGAAAGTGTGTCTGATGTCACTGTTTACTTAAAAAGTGTGTTTGATGTCACTGTTTACTAAAGAATGTATGTCTGATGTCACTGTTTACTAAATAAAGTGTGTTTGGTGTCACAGTATACTTAAGAAAGTGTGTCTGGGGTGAGCTAGGATGCTCTATACTACTAGCTAATAGATCTTACGACCTAAATAGTATGCCTTAATTTTACGTGCCCCCCCTCTCCTCCCCACTGCACGTATATTAACAACTAGCTGTACCCGGCCACGCGTTGCTGTGGCTCAGAAACGCATGTGCGATGCTGAGCCACAGCAACCTTCCCGTCTCTCAGTCCTCCCCACCATTCCCTCCCTGCCCCGTCCCTTTGTCCTCCCCACCATCTCCCACTCCCCTGTCCCCTCGTCTTCCCTACCATCCCCCCTCCCTCCCTAGTCTCCTCGTCCTCCCCACCATCCCTCACTCCCCTGTCCCCTTTTCCTCCCCACCATTCTCCATTCCCCTGACCCCCTCGTCCCCACCATCCCCAACTCCACCATCCCCTCGTCCTCCCCACCATTTCACACTTCCTTGTCTGATGCATTTTCAAATGATCTGATGCTCCCATCAGAAAATTGAGAACATCAAATGATCTGATGTTCCTATCACTGAAATATAAGAGAAACAGTTTAAAAAAAACGAAATGAAAAACGATGAAAAAATGAAAAAAATAACTATACTCATGAAATGAACAATATCGTAAGCAACACAGCTCAATTCCAACGCAATGTCACACAAAGTAATTAAATCAAAATGAAAATAAATCGAAATCTATGAAAATTCAATTTATCAATGAAATCAGAAACATTGAAATGGAATCGTTACATATTTAGTATAGCATATGTTGCCCTTACGTCCAATAGATGGTGCTGTTTTTCAAAAGAAGTATGCGTTTACCTGTCACAGGTGTGGTATCTATACTTATACTCACAAAATGAATGATATGGTAAACAACACAGCTCAATTCCAACGCAATGTCACACAAAATAATTAAATCGAAATAAGAATAAATTGAAATCTATGAAAATTCAATTTGTGAATGCAACCGGAAACATTGAAATGTAATTGTAACATATTTAGTATAGCGTGTGTTGCTCTTAGGTGCAACAGATGGCACAGTTTCTTAAAAATATAATGTTTTTACCTGTCACAGGTGTGGCATCTATACTTATGCTTACGAAATTAACAGTATGGTAAACAACACAGCTCAATTCCAACGCAATGTCTCAGAAAATAATTAAATTAAAATGAAAATAAATAAAAATCTATGAAAATTCAATTTGTCAATGCAATCAGAAATATTGAAATGGATATCCATTTCAGAAATATATGAAATGGATATATACATATTTAGTATAGCATGCGTGGCTATTACGTGCAACAGATGGCTCTGTTTAAAAAAAATGTTTTTACTTGTCACAGGTGTGGCATCTATATAGTAGGTATATAAAAATATGCACATATTCAAATGGGCCGTTGTGTCAACATTTCAAAGCAATCAGTGAAGAACTTTCGGAGATTACAGCGTGTGATGCTCTTTCGTCCAACAGATGGCACTGTTTTTTAAAAAAAACATGTTTTTTCCTGTCACAGGTGTGGCATGTATATAGTAGGTATACAAAAATACGCGCCTATTCGAATGCAACGTCGTGTCAAAATTTCAAAGCAATCGGTAAAGAGGTTTCGAAGATTTCCCTTACATGAAAAACACACGAAAAACTCCGTTTTTCAAAAAAAAGCATGTTTTTTCCCGTCTCAGACGTAACATCTATATAGTATGTATATGAAAACCCGCTCGGGTGCGAATGGAACGTTGTGTGAAAATTTCAAAGCAATCGGTGAAGAACTTTCGGAGATTAGCGGTCATGCACAAACGAACATTTCCATTTTTATTTATATAGATTGTCTTGATGCTCTAGCAAGTGAAACAGAAGATCCAACACTGTACGTGTCGCCCAAGGAAGTACTGATGGTGTATGATTCATCAGGATGGTCTCGTGTATGTGTGCGTGTACAACATGTACTGGCAAGTGTGATTTAATCCTCTGCATGTGAATTTGTTGTGCCATATACCTAAATGTGTACCAGAAAAGCGATTGATGCTTGATTTATTTCCCCGTAAAAAAAAGAGGGTTACTTTTGGCACTCCAACAGCTCACACTTTCCTCAGCTCCCAATGCCATTATCGTATGTCACCCGTCTACCTAAGCAAATTCATGTCGACTCAATCTCCTTCATAGCTCATATGGCAATGGGATTTTCTCCACTATATCATGGAGATCTTATACCCCACGCTCTAGATATAGAGCCAATATTTACACTATATATATATATATATATATATATATATATATATATATATATATATATATATATATATATATATATATATATATATATATATATATATATATATATATATATATATATATATATATATATATATTTTGACCCTTCCCAATGCAAATTGTCTTCGTGGCTAGTGGTGAGAGGCAAGAGCTGGGAGGGTTGGGATAAGACGCCTGCTGATGTATGCTTCTCCTTATCCTGTTGTGAGTTTGTCACTCTTGTTACAATCTCAGAGTGTCTCACGCTACCAGCGTAGTATCCCACACTACCCTACAGTGTCCCACGCTGTCACTACAATGTCTCACGCTACTCCAAAGTGTCCCCACGCTTCTGCCAACAATTTGAACCCAATTTTCCCCCCTACACTGGCTAGTAGAGCGTTTCTTCCATCCTCTGTCGCAAGAGAGCGTGGAGGATGGAAGGGAGCAAGGTGCATTACTGAGAGGGTCTTGGTATCCTAGCATGTCCATGATATTGGTTCATGAACATAAGAACAAAGGGAAACTGCAGATAGGCTGATGACCAATATATATGTAAGTTCCTGGAAGCAAAATCCTTACCGGGATACCTGTCAGTTAATCCTCTAAAATCATTTTTAATTGATCCTTAAAAAATGAATCCAAAGTGTACAAAACATTGCTACTATTCAGGTATTATGCCTTTGTAATTTGTATTGAAGCAGATTCAATAATGTTTCTATTAAAACCTTTTATACCATTTGTTACTGAGGAAGACCTCTCCCAATCAATTTGGATAGAATTTTCTGATAAATGAAACTGAACATTAAAAAATAATATTTCATACAGAATATTTATGCTGCAAAATTCGAAATTTCAAATCCAAATCAAGTTGGATGTATTGAATGTATTTTAATCTTAACAGAACATTTTTATATACATATATTTATACTTGGTGGGTACCCAGCATTGCCCGGGTCTGTCTGTCCATCTCCACTCTCTCCTTATCTCCATATATCTATAGCTACCTATCTCTAGTTCTACCTATCTCAATCTAGCTATCTCTTCGGCCTTCCTTCCTTCCTTTACCCCCCTTACGTCGCCCCTCAAAGAATCCCTGAAACAAGTGAACGAGTCTCAGATGCTTTGGTTTTCTTTCTCTTCTCTCGTTTCATTTTATTAGCAACTCCACGTTAATCACCCGTCATTTTTCACAATTAGCCCCATGAAAGACTCCATGATTCAGTAGGTTATAGATCCGCTGCTAGATTGAGTAGCTGCACCTCGACCTCCCAAACAGGCGAGGCAATAAACCAGTCACACAGCAGCCCGTCCTCCTAAGGTTTTCCAACGTGACGAAAGCGGTCAAATTAAAGTGGTCTCTCCTAACCTATCAGAGGACCCCAAAACAGAAAACGGGCCAGTACGTCACTTTCGCGAGCCGCTTCCATTTTCTAGTACGACAATTTTTGGCCTTATGTAACGCATACGCTCGAAATGCGACGTTTTTTTGTAGGAGGACAGGTTGCACACAGCCGCTGTCGGTGTAGGCCACACCCTCAGGTCTGGCGAGCGGTCGGTGTAGGCCACACCCTCAGGTCCGGCGAGCGGTCGGTGTAGGCCACACCCTCAGGTCCGGCGAGCGGTCGGTGTAGGCCACACCCTCAGGTCCGGCGAGCGGTCGGTATCAAGGCCAGGCCCTTATACCGACCGAAAGAGCTCTGGAGCTCCTTATACCTAGAGCAAGGGAGGAAAGTAAATCAAAAACCTCGGATGGGTTCAGCCTTCTGTTGATAATTATTTGAATGTTCAGGAAGGTGCATGTGAGAGGGAGTCAAGTCTATTAGATGGTGCTAGAGGGGGTGGAAGTCAAATGTATTAGACTACCCTGGACGTGAGGAAGTGAAGTGCATTGGAAAATCTGGGAGAGCGGAAATCGTGCTGGAAGTTTGTGGAGGTCAAGTCAAGTATGTTGGAGGATCGAAGTCAATTATGTTGGAATATCGTATAAGTCTGGAAGTCAGATATGCTGGAAGGTTGTGAAGGGTTGCAGTCAGCAAGGCCGGGTCTTCGGTGGTGATTTATAACCTGGCGAAGTAGGTCCGTGGATGCGGTGAGTCTGGTGTATTCATCTTGTTGTTGTATTCATCTTGGGTGATGTACAAGGTGGGCTCACGCAGAGGGGATGAAAGGAAGGAAAGATAGTGAGGTAGTGGCAGCAGTGGTGGTGGTGGCAGAGCATGTTTGGTATAAGTTGTAGCGAACGTAGCAGGTGTAGTTTTGAGAAAGGAGTGTACTCTTGTAGCATACTGGTGTAGGAGGTTCCTGCGCTCAGCTAGTTGTACTTGTGGGGGGTTGAGCTTCGGCTCTTTGGTCCCGCCTCTCAACTGTCACTCAACTGGTGTATAGGCTCCTGAGCCTACTGGGCTCTATCATATCTGTACTTGAAATTGTGTATTGGAGTCTGCCTCCACCACATCACTTTCTAATGCATTACATTAAGGTGGTGGTAGTGGTGGTGGGGGGGGGGGAAACATTGGTGAAAATGATGATGATTGTTGTGGAGATGGTTGTAGTGGTAGCAGAGAAGGTGATTGTGATGATTGTCGTGTTCGAGGTATTGTCGTGTGTGTGTGTGTGTGTGTGTGTGTGTGTGTGTGTGTGTGTGTGTGTGTGTGTGTGTGTGTGTGTGTGTGTGTGTGTGTATGTGTGTGCGCGCGCGTGTGTGTGTGTGTGTGTTCCTGTCTCTGGAGGCCACTCGTGTTCGTACCGGGCGAGTGGATTCACGAAGAATTCTCGTCGCTTTATTAAATTTCCAAATTGGCCGGCGTTTGATGTTCGAATCTGTGTGTGCGAGTTAGATGGTTGACTCCCTGACAGCGTAGAGGTGCTCCAGAAGTGATGTAGGGGAGTAAGTTGGTCGACTCGAGCTCAGCTTGTCATGCCTCTAGGAATGGTGTGCAGGTTGACTGCTTTCCGCCATGAATGTGGCGAGCAAATCCACAAGGTGCCGTGACGAGGATTCGAACCTCTCGAACGCAGGTTTGAATCCTGGTCACGGCCCTTGTGGATTTGTTCATTTGATGCATCAGGTTATTGTGATTTCTGTGTGTAATGTGGGCGAGCGTTGTTATACTTTCCCCTTGTGACTCCGTTCTTCTTCCGGGTTTTCTCATTTATCTGTTACTCTCTTAACATCCTGTTGAGTGTTCTCCCATCCAGTTGAACATAGTTTGTTCCTCCTTGTGTGTTTTTTACTTTGTATAGGAGCACCCTGGGTGTAGAACAGTGTTTATAAGATCTCTGGCTGTCCAGGAAGATGTAGTCGTCTCATTCTTATCTTGGCCATTTGATCATTGTCATTTAATCCCAGCTTTAGAAGGTTTGTCAGACATGACTTCCTCTCGGAGAATCTAGTTTGCTTCTCTGTTGCGCAATCTGTCTCCAGTACCGCTGTGAGTTGGGTCAAAGACTTGAGAAAATGTTCGCCACTCTACGTCATCGCTACTCTTTAAAGCAAAGCTAACCCAACCTAGTCCAACTTATTCTAACCTAACCTCACGTATCCTATCCTAGCTTAAGGTAATCCAACCCAACTCTTCCCAACCAAACCCAATCCAACCCAACTTATCCTAATCTAACATAACTTAACGAAAATAAGAGAGTCAAATTTTCATTATACATATTAAGTCCAAGTTGTGCACCGTCACTTTGTCGCCGTCATATTATATCATAATTTAATTCCGGTTCTGGTTAGTCGTCTCTTTCCTGTCCCTTTTCCACCGTAATAAGCTTCAGTTTCTTTTTCCAGAATATTTTTGCATATACATATGAAATACATTTCTCTTCTCTCTAAGGTAAAAATAATTATCAGGAGAATGCACGAAACCATTACAACTACGTAGCACTTGGAACGGATCTGAGGATGAGGATTTGGGATTGGGCGAAGGAAAGGAATAGCGTCATACTTCGTGGACGCTCGGGGATTGAACGTCGACCTGCAAGAAGAGAGATCATCGCTCTAGCGTCCAGTCCGAGTGGTTGGGCGCCATTCCTTTTCTCACTAGTGAGGTTATCTTGAGATGATTTCGGGGCTTAGTGTCCCCGCGGCCCGGTCCTCGATCAGGCCTCCACCCCGAGGAAGCAGCCCGTGACAGCTGACTAACTCCCAGGTACCTATTTACTGCTAGGTAACAGGAGCATCAGGGTAAAAGAAACTCTGCCCATTGTTTCTCGCCGGCACCCGGGATCGAACCCGCTACCACAGGATCACGCGTCCAGTGTACTGTCTGCTCAGCCACCGGTTCTCTGTGAGAAAGTGAATTCTATATCAATGGTCTACACCAAGGGGTAGGGAACCATACGAAAAACATATTCTACTTAGCGAAGATTTCATAAGGCCTCACATTGCATTAAGCGCTGTATACATTCATGTGGCCAATGATTTTACAGATAAAGTGTTTTCATTACATTAAATTGCTGTCTAAGGCAGCACTGACTGCCATAAAAGACCGCAGGTTCCCTACAGCTGGTCAGCCATCTTCACAGTACTGAAGCTGCCTTTCTTTGAATCCATTTTGAGACCTGATGGGGGTCCGTAGCTTTCGTTACATCCAACTTATCTACAACTGTTTCCTTATTTCTTCTAATATCATATTTATTTCAAACACATTTTCTTTCAGAAGTGTTTGATCTGTCAAGACTCTTAACTCCAGAAAGGGGTCAGGTTCCAGATTTCAAGCGGTTCTCAACTGGAGATTCGTGTACCACCGGTGGTCCATAGTGACTACTTTTCAGTACTTCGCAGTGAGAGAAAAATCGAAAAATAGCTATAATAAAACACAATGTCAAATATAATAATATCAAGACAGGGTGGGTCGCTATAGATGCCGTTATTTCTTAAAGAATGGCACTAAGGCCGACCCCGACTGACCTAAAACACGCTTATATGTCTCACCCTGGACAAGCTGGAAGAAACTATCCCAAGCGTCTGGTCTCCAGCCTCGCACAGAGAAACATTTTAATTTATAAGTAACGATATATAAACAAGCAGAAACACATTCTAGCACATGTTGCACTTAAGTAGTCTGCAGTGTCCGGAATTACGCCTTATCCAGGTTTCTGAATCACGGATGTACCTCTGGTACGTAGGTTCGAATCCTCGTCACGGCCCTTGTGGATTTGTTAACTCTGTTCGAATTTTCGATAATGAGGATGGATGTGGAAGCTGTGCAAATATCCCTAACCTCGAAATAAAAAGGAACAGCTGCCGCTGGTAAGAGTGAGAGTTAGTAGTGATTTCCGATGCAATCATGAGGCAATGTTGGCGTGGGGGGGAGTTATCTCAAGTTGATGTGTGTGTGGGAGGGGAAGGCTGGTAGATCTCTCAAGTTGGCGTGTAGGGGAGACTGGTAGATCTCTCACGTTGGCGTGTAGGAGAGACTGGTAGATCTCTCAAGTTGGCGTGTAGGGGAGACTGGCAGATCTCTCAAGTTGGCGTGTAGGGGAGACCTAGGGAGATCTCTCAAGTTGGGGTGTAGGGGAGACTGAGGAAGATCTCTCAAGTTGGCGTGTAGGAGAGACTAAGAGATCTCTCTCAAGCTGGTTAGGGGAAAGACTGAGGAAGATTGCTCAAGTTGGTATGTTGTTTATAAACTTGTTTTGAACATCAACACCCCTAATTTCCGAACAACCAAGAGTATCCTGTACACTTTTGAAGGTATAGGAACAACAAGGAGGTCTACCTGTAAACTTTTGAAAGTACAAAAACAACAAGGTCTTCGTGTACACTTTTGACGGTACAGGAAGAAGGAGGTCGTCCTGTACATTTTTGAGGGTACAGCAGCAACAAAGAGCACTTGTACCCACAGCTCAATGTAAAGCATTACATTACTCCAAGATATTTGTTCACAAAGAGTGTGTATTACTGAAGTTATTAGAATTAAACATAAATGCAGCTGTTTAGCTGTCCAGCATGGCTGTTAGGGCATATGTTAAAGGGACCATCTAAACTCCCATTTTTAGCTTTCATACAGCTATCTCAACCATTACAGGGAGGGTTACAGTGTGCACGTATTTAACACATGGTGCAGGGTGTATGAGGGTGTATGCAGGTGCTACATATAGCTGTAATTAAATCGGTTTGTCTCACCTGTCCGGTATACAGCTCTGTTGTACAACGTTGAATATTTCTCTCTGAATAAATTACATGTAATATGTGGCCCAAACGAATCATTTGATACGTTCGTTACCCTTTTGCATGAACGTTTTATTTTTCTAATTTCATCACAAAATTCATCAAATATTTTTCTTTAAAGGTAATCAGCCACCCCTGATCTCACAGTATTATATTTTCCTTAATCCTCTTTAGAATTTGATAATATTGAGCCCTAAGTCTACGCCTGATTTGAGGTAGCTAACCATCTCTGAGATACCTCGCATCTTTCCCTACGTTATATCAAAAGATAGATCTATTTTGGGATTCTGTAACCTGATAGTTTCAACCAGGCCTGCTGTCCGTCTATTTGCTCTAGTAGGGATACAATATTTTTCCTGCCCTAGCTAGCACTAACATGACAGATGTAAAAAGTCATTGAAACTGTTCTGATGCAAATTACAAAACTAGTGCAGGTAGTTGCATCAGTTGGAGTGTGAATATTATCAAGTTGTGTTAAGCAGGCACTTAAACTAGCTCAGGTTAGCAACAGTGGCCTTCTCCCAAATTAGATGAGTAATAGAGAAGTTTCTGTTCTCCACACACTCCTTTCTATGTCCCACTCACACACACACTTCCCATGTCCTTCAGCCTAACTGTCCCCATATCCCCTCCTCCACAAACACTTCTCCTTTTCTCCAAGATACTCTTCCCATCTCCTCCCAGAAAACACGCCATTTCCCTGATTCCTGTCACACCTTATCACATACTCCCATTCCCCATTTCCTCAATCCTTGCCCCACACATGCACCTCCCTTGCCTCCTTCCTCCCTTCACAAACGCGTCTTTATGTCATCTTCCTCCCTGCTCACACACTCCCTTCCCCCGTCTCCTCCCTCCTTGCCCACACACGCACTTCCCCTGTATTCTCCCTTCCTTGCCCACACACACATCCTTTGCCAGTCTCTTCCTTCCCTGCCAAAATATGCCCTTCCCATTTCTCCTGCTCACACACACCTTTACCCCCCATGTCTTACCTCCATGATCACATAATGCAGACGATGAGTCACAATAACGTGACTGAAATATGTTGACCAAACCACACACACTAGAAAGTTGAGAGACGATGACGTTTCGGTCCGTCCTGGACCACTCTCAAGTTGATTGTGAGTATGGTCCAGGACGAATAAAATGGAGTATGGACTTCGGACGAGACGACCGAAACGTTGTCGTCTCTTCACTTTCAAGTGTTGTGATTTGGTCAACTTGAACACATAATGCACAATTCCTCTGTTTCCTTACCAGACCTTACATGCCCTTTCTCAGCCTCCTACTTCCCTATCTATACACTCTTATTTTGTCAATATAACCGATAGTTTGCAACCAGAATGCAAATGTGTTACCTGGACATTTGTTTTGAAAATCAATGTCTTAGCACACTTGTTTTATATATTAACTCATTTACGTACATCTGTATTTGTGCAGCTAACATGGTCTATATAAAGGGGAGTACAGTGTGTGTAAAAAAAAAAAAAATAGCTACGTGATGCTAAAAAAAAATTCTCCATGTTGACGACGTTTTTATGCAGGTCCCTGATGTTAGACGTCTGCAGCAGCTGAAGGAGCCATTCGAGCAAAATTCGGTGTTAAGTTACACTTACGAGATGGAGAGTGATGGGAAGCTGCCCTTTCTAGATGTAACAGTCACGTAAAGGAATGGAGGCTTCCACACTGCAGTCTACACTAAGGAAACAAACATACGAATGTGCCTTAATGCCAATAGTGACTGCCCAGACAGGTACAAGAGGAGTGTCGTCAACACTTACGTCGACCGGGCTCTCAGCCACAGCTCAGGATGGAAGCAAGTCGATGAAGAACTCTGTATGGTAAGGCAGGTCCTAGTCAACAAAGGCTTCTCTCACAGTTTCATTGAAGACGTCATAAAAAGAAAGATGAAACGCCATACAACCTCGGAAGATTCAACTAACAAAACACTTGTACTCCCTTTGAGACTGTTTTGCAGGAACTTCTTTTCAACGACTCATAAAACGGAGGAAAGGGTCCTTAAAGACATTACTGATAGGAACGTTATCCCTACCGACAAAAATCAGAAAATAATATTGACAATTTACTACAAAAACAAAAAACAGCCAACTACTCATGAAAAACTCCCCAGACACCAAACAGAACGCCTTGAAGGAAACCATCGTCGCCTATGCCTTCAAATGCCCACTTGGGGACTGTAAGCCCCAAAGAACTCAGTATATAGGCAAGACAACAACGTCTCTTTCTAGGCGATTAACTATGCACAAACAACAGGGCTCCATCAAGGAACATATAATCTCTTCTCACAACCAGACCATCACCAGAGAAATCTTAACAAGCAACACAGAAATCATCGATAAATACAGCGATAGCAGGAAACTCGACATCATCGAAGTACTACACGTCAAAAAGTCAACACCAGCAATCAACAGCCAATTAATGCACAATTATATTCTACCCACTTCAAGACCCCTAACCAACATAGAAGCAGCAAGAGGAAATATGGGCCAATAGGCCTTCTGCAGTTACTTCCATTCTTATGCTCTCATTCCCAATTTATACCCATTAATTCGTGTTCTGTTATAGCTTTGCCACCTCACCCAAAACTTTTGTGCCATATCAACTCACCCAAAACGAGCATAAGTATTAATGCATTATATATGTGTAAACTAAGTCTTCGAAAATGTAATAAGCATTACGAAATGCGTTCAGGCGTCAGACTAGAAATAAAGAATGAATTTTGGAGAGTTAATTTATTACCCTCGACAGTGAAGAAGAACGTAAGAAATATTGATTATTAATTTTACCCTTTCGGTCACATTCAACAACATATGTTTACAAGAAAGACTGCTACCAATATATATATATATATATATATATATATATATATATATATATATATATATATATATATATATATATATATATATATATATATATATATATATATATATATATATATATATATATATTTTTTTTTTTTATATGGGAAGGGAGTACCACCTCTAGCTGGAAGAAGGGGGACCCATAGCCTCGGAGGAAACCACGCATAACGCATTAGAGGGAATGTTTAGATCCCCTCCAATACAGTTTCTGTGTGCTTTTCTCCTACCACCCCCTTCCTTAAATATTTTTTGTGCTTTATTATGCATTTGATGGTTACAAGATATACATGGGTTGATATAAAAAACAATAATGCAAAAAGGTGCTTAAAGGTTATGGACCTCTTGAAAAACACAACAATGGGAAACATTGATGAATGTCACAGACGGGTTCGATCATTGTTGCATATATAGATATCATATATATATCATATATATATATATATATATATATATATATATATATATATATATATATATATATATATATATATATATATATATATATATAACCACTCGCATCCTAGGGGACCAAAACCCGGATATCCCCGCACTTCGCTCTGATGGCATCACCACACTCCTGGAAGGGGGGTAGACATCACTGAATTGTAAATCCATCCTTTTGAAGATGCATTATTAAATACGAAAGTACTTAAGGAAATTCCTGTCTTACTCCCTCCTTCGTGGTCTGACAATGAAATACCGCGACAAAGTAATTATAGCGTACGTAACATTGTGAGAAGTCTCCGTGAGTAATATTGTATTGTCTGTAAGTCCGACAAAATTCGAGCGTCGTCGAATGAAAGTCATATGTGACACAAGCGTCATAAAGCTGCGTGTGACTCATTATTGGAATATGTTAATCGATGAAGTATGCTGCACTCTCCTTGTTGTGCCCACCTCGTCTGTATGCTGGAGCGTGAGTGTACACACCGGCATTATTATGCTGCCAGTTTAGGGCGGTGAAGTATGACAGGCACTCACTTAGTAGTGCTTGCAGAGACTGAGCTTCAGCTCCTTGCTTCCGCCTCTCAACGTTCAATCAACGGTTGTGAAGATCTATAATCCTAATTTCGTTCTGTCATATTTGCATCGGAAGCTCTGTTTTGAATTCCGTCTCCACAAATGCATATCGAAGTGAATTACATTCATTTGCTCTTCTAGCACTGAGAAAAATATTTACAATGTATATTTTACTTTTTCGGGGACTTAGTTTCCACCTGTGTCCTCGATCGTGTACCTCCATGTGTTACTTAGTCCGGCCTAGGCTGCCCTGTCTATTCCTTTGACAATTTTGTATATGGTCATCATTTCTACTCCTCCCTCTTTCACTGATATAGTAATTAATTCCTATAACTCTCCTTGTAATTCATGCCTTTTAGCTCAGATATTATGGAAGCATTTATGAAATTTCTCCAGCTTTCTTTTGTGTTCAACGATGTAAGGACTCAACTATGTAGCCACAAATTCCAGAATTGATCGGATACACACACGTATATAAGGTCCTAAACATTATATATAGATTTCAACAGACAGTTCATATGCTGGTCAACCTCGCGCACCCAGCTGATGATACCCATCTGATGTGGGTTTCGGAAGATAGATGTCGGTATGAGGTCAACCGCTCCACCTTTTTCATCTCTGCTTTACTCGAGGAGGTTTTCTTCTCCCATTCGGTATCTTGCTTCCGGCACCCAGCTTTGTGTGGATTTCCTTGAGTGAATGTGTTTACTATTTATGCCAACAGGATCGAACTGTTCGCTCTTGGACTCCACCTTTCTAGCAGTCGGTTGTCTAATGTATTGACGTCTCTCTCCGTCACACACACCCACATATACACACACATCCCAACGGTGACGGTACATCTGTCTAACGCTCAGATATCAATTTACTGATAGGTGAACTGAGATGCATCGGTTTAAAGAAAACATTCCCATTTGTTTCTGCCTTGGTTGGGAATTGAGCCCGGATCCGTGGACTGCAAATCGTGAACGTTGTCCACTCGGCCCCGAGATCCTATGTTTACTCACCTATTTGTGCTTACAGGGGTTGAGCTTTGGGTCTTTGGTCCCGCCGCTCACCTGTCAATCAACCGGTGTACATATTGCGGAGCCTATTAGGCCACAAAACTGCCAAGTGCATTCTATTTGTTAACTACTCTGATACTAAAAAAAAAGTCCTTTCTAATATTTTTATGCCTCATCTGGGTTCTCAGTTTCCAGTTGTGTACCCTGTGTTAAATAAATTATCTTTTATCTCCCCAATCAATTCCTCTAAGAATCTGGTATGTGGTGATCATGTCACCCCTAATTCTCATGTCTTCCAGCGACGGGAGGTTTAGTTCCCAAAGTCTCTTCTCGTTGCTCATCAACCTAAATGTGTTAAACAAAAATTAAATCAGTTCGGCGTACTAATGCTGGCACACCTCTGAACCTTCTCCAATTTAGTCTTGTACTTGCTGAGTTACAGACTCCAGCATATCATGTGTGTGTGTGTGTGTGTGTGTGGGAGGGGGAGTGAGAGTTGAGGAGATGCACGCTCTCTTTCACTCTCTGTTGATCCATCAGAATCTCTGTCATTCCAAAATGCAGTTTTCAAAATGCTCGAATAATGTATTGAGTGCGATGAAGCCATTAACATTTCGAGATTAAACGTGTCGACGAGTTTTATATTTTGTAGAAAATGGACAACAACGAGCTGTTGTTATTTGATTTTTTTTCCCCCGGTCACGGAAAACGATATAACAAGTGTACCCGAATGAAAGAGAGAGAGAGAGAGAGGGACAGACAGACAGACAGACAGAAATACACACAGAAACAAGAAATGGCTGCAACGCTCACAGGCACTCCATAACGGGCATGAACTATGCACTCCCCGTGAAAAAAGCGATGCTGGAAATGTGCCGACATGGAAAAGTCCCAAATAGAAACAAATGAACACAAGAAACTACGCACTGACCGGAAAGTAACAGGAACAACTCACAGGCCAGATAGAGAGAATAACAGGAATGACGCCATGACCACAATCGATGAGAGCATCGATAGGGTGACCGGGAATAATTACAGGAGTGACCGAGAAGAATAACGAGAGGGATATAAATACCAAGGAGAATGATAGAAGCATATATGAGGAATGATTTGGAAAATGCACCAAGCATATATATATATATATATATATATATATATATATATATATATATATATATATATATATATATATATATTAGTATATTTTGGTAGGAGTCTTTCTTGTAAACATATGTTGTTGAATATGTCCGAAAGGGTAAGATTAATAATTCTAACACGAATCTTCTCAATATTTCTTACGTTCTTCTTCACTGTCGAGGGTAATTGATAAAGTAACTCTCCAAAATTAATTCTTTTTATTCCTGGTCTGACGCCTGAACGCGTTTCGTAATTCCTTATTACATTTTCAAAGATATATATATATATATATATATATATATATATATATATATATATATATATATATATATATATATATATATATATATATATATATATATATATATATATTATATATATACATATATTATATATTTATATGTATACATATATGATTAGCAAGTGCGGATTACATCAAATTTCCTTTTTAGCCTTGGAAACATAACCCACTGGATTATTAATATCCATCTCTGACTGTAGGATAAATGGCTTACTTGATGGATTAGTTGAAGAACGTGCTGGCATGAGCAGGAGATGAATGAACATCACCAAAAAACAAAACATCCAATTAATCCTGGCATTATTGTTACTAAATCTTGACATTTTTCTTGAAAAAAAAATTATGTGTTAACAATTAAGGCAAAATTCTGATATAATCACTCGGAATATTTTCGTATTCCTAGGGAATACATAGAAGAACAGACAAAGCCCAATAAACTCAGAAATATGTACACCAGTTGATTGGCAGTCGAGAGGCGGGGATCAAAGAGCAGAAACTCAATCCCTGCAAGTACAACCTATTATTTTGCTTATTATATAAAATAAATTAATAACTTTTTTTTAACACATTCATTATGTGACGTTTTCCACATCACCCAATTTGACTTTCCTTCCGCAGAGTCAAATTCAACTGCTATACCTCAAGAACGGAAACAACTGGCAGCATGATCGGCTCTGTATCATGCATTAACAATACTCTCATGAGCTCTTTACTCATATATTATATCCCATATATATTAAAGTTTTAATTGTGGAAGGTTGCTGGTATTTTTCTCAGGCTAATAAAGCTTGACAGTGCATTTATATTTGCCATTTGATACAGCTTACGCAATTATTTCCCCTTGACCTGTCTCTCAGAACAACATTCACACATCTTCTACAAATATAAACGATTTTCTCCATCATCGCCACTATTCTTCCTACGACGAAGCACAGAGACTCCAATTATAGGCCCATGTATCAGTCACCACCTTACTCAAATGAAACATTGGAGGGCCCTCTGTCGCTGAGGCAACGGGAACCTTCCACTCAGCAGTTACTCCAATCTGGAAGATTAGAAAATCATGAAGGATTGCTCTGGACGTAGCCAGGAAAAAAGTCTCCCTGTTCTTGTCTCCTGATTAAAAGTTGTAAGATTGTTGAAAGATGCAGAAACACATACCAAAATATACACCAGAAATACACACTGGACGTTACTGCTGTAACGTCTAGTGCCATCGTGGGCACCATGGGTGACTAGGAACAGCTGGGGCCGAACAGTTGGCGCCAGACAGCTGGAGCCAGACAAAAAGCTCGGTTTGATGTCACGTCCAACTCTGGCTCCATCGCAGGAATATTCTTGTGTTGACTGAGTATAGGGATGCGGTTGCTGAACTTTGCATAACGATATCAAATGTCTAAGATCAGGACATCTCCAAGTCACTGAATATTGAGCTCTTCGGCCGCCTTCTGAGTGTGCTGACCTCACCTTGATAACATGGCGTTATCCTAAGCGACGCGGACGAATATTATCAGAAGCCCAAGACAACTGCTTAAAAACTAAAGTTTTTTTACATTGATGTTCGACAATTGGTCAAGATTCCAACCAGATAATAAATACAGTGAGCAGCTTGAGTTGATCATTGCCTCTACGGAATAAAAAGAGTGACACATCAAGATGTTAATAGACGACTCCAGTCATCCATATATGACGTAGATGTTCAGGAAGATGTTCTTCCAGAAGCAGCACCCCTTAATTATTACAAGGATCCTCAGAGTGTGATATTGTGTGGAATTGAACTCAAGGAAGTAAGTTTCCTCACATCCTTGAACATTAATTATTGATTCTAGACGTTCTGTCTCACTGCAGATTGGACAAATATCTTGAATTTCTTCCCCATTCTGGCTGACTATCCTGATAAAGAATCTTTACAAGGCTGCCAGTGTGGAATTCATTTACCCTCTTTGGTACCGCTCTGAAATGTTGGTCAGCTTCGTGTTTTATTTTTTTTTCGTTCATGGCGTGTCAGTTGGGGAGAAGAGAGATGTGACAGCCCTGAAGAAGAAGTTATCTGATCCGCGAAACCTTCGAAAGCCATCTCTTCCTTCGTCTTGGCAGGCGTGAAAGCGTTGCCCAACTTCTTCACAGTCATCGCTGAGGTTCTTTGAAAGCTTAAATTTTCCAGACGATTTCTTGAAGGATGCTGCCCTGTAGCGTTGCATTTATTCATCAGCTCCATGCATCTCTATTGTCCGCATCATAATTGGGCTTTATGATGAAATTACGTAATTCATTTCGTAATTTCGAAATTTTAATTTTGTCACTAGAGCAAAGAGGAATTAGACGACCCACGCCACATCAAACAAATTGTCTAGCACACTACCGTGGATAATACTGTCAATTGTATCGTGGGACAGTTGGTAGAGCTTCTGTCTCCCGCTCCAGGGGTCGGTGGTTCGAGACTCCTAGTGCCCAACTGAATAAAATATTATCCAGAGCCAGGATTAATCAAGCTTAAATATATATGTCCACTTACGAAACCCCTACATCTTTCCTCAACCATGGATGTTTAGTTTGCATTTATTAAACAGTTTATAAGAAGCGAAACGCCAGGTTATCTATAGCAATAATAACCTTGGGTTGTGAAGTATGAAGTTTAAAACTACTTAATAAATACAAACTAAGCAGCCATTAATAATGAAATATGTACAGATTTCTTAATTAAACACGTTAAATGATTGATGAACCCTAGTCTAGAACCCTAGGAAGACGACTCAACTTCCTCCTGAACCTTCTCTCCCCCCCTACTGAACCAGCCCCAGCTCCTGCAGCCCCCACCACTGAACCAGCCCCCAGCTCCTCCAGCCCCCCACCACTGAACCAGCCCCAGCTCCTCCAGCCCCCCACCACTGAACCAGCCCCCCACACTGAACCAGCCCCAGCTCCTCCAGCCCCCCACCACTGAACCAGCCCCAGCTCCTCCAGCCCCCCACCACTGAACCAGCCCCCCACACTGAACCAGCCCCAGCTCCTCCAGCCCCCCACCACTGAACCAGCCCCCAGCTCCTCCAGCCCCCCACCACTGAACCAGCCCCAGCTTCTCCAGCCCCCCACACTGAACCAGACCCAGCTCCTCTAGCCCCCTACACTGAACCAGCCCCAGCTCCTCTAGCCCCCTACACTGAACCAGCCCCAGCTCCTCTAGCCCCCCACACTGAACCAGCCCCAGCTCCTCCAGCCCCCCACACGGAACCAGCCCCCACACTGAACCAGCCCCAGCTCCTCCAGCCCCCCCACACTGAACCAGCCCCCCCCACACTGAACCAGCCCCAGCTCCTCCAGCCCCCACACTCTACCACGACAAAAATTCTGCTGGATATGAGGACTCACCTGATTAATATCGTGGGCAGGAAGTTGGGCTGGGCGATAATTAGTGACTTTACTGGGGAAAAAAGCAAGATTTATTTTTTTCCTCTTTCTTTTAAGAAGCACTTTGATAAGTTGCTCGTTGCGAGGATTCCTCCTGGAATGTCATGTGTATTAGATGTTTTAGTGAATATTAATTATTACAGAGATTGAAACATAGATAGGCAAATTGATATATATATATATATATATATATATATATATATATATATATATATATATATATATATATATATATATATATATATATATATATGAATATAAAAATGAACTTGTTATATATCGCATCATAGGGTCAGCGGAGCATAATGCAACGTGCAGAGGACATCAATTATCATCTTGCAATAATCGCTTCTCTGGACGAGCTATTACATACATTTAAACAATTATGTTATATTTTTTGGATTTTAGGCCTAAGAATCTATGGAGAAAAAGTACTACAATCACCTTCTATGGCTGATTGTTCAATAAATCACAGAATTTATTGAAATTTTTTTAATAACCCAATTATTAATTGGGTAATTAAGGCCGTGAGACAGTCTTACCAACCCTACAGGAAGAATAATTTAGTCCAGAATATAGTCAAGGGCTAAAGTAAACTCTGATGTGTGTATACTACGTGAGCGGAGTTTACCGCTTGGTGTGTCTGTGGTATATTTCATGATGTTAGGTTTGTTGTTGGGCTTAAGGCCTCACAACCTCTGGAGGGTTACAAAGACAACCACAATAACATGCTGATCATCTAAGGAGTATACGTAAGTCCTAAGTATAGTTTAGGACTGAGGTAAACTCTCAGTGTATATACATACAGCGATAAAGTTTCCACACTTTACGGTGGGTCAGATTAATTTCCACCCAGCGTTAATATCGCTACACACCTATGTACCACTTGTTATATATATTATTATAATTATTATATATCTCATTATAGATCATATAATTGCTTACTTTCTGTCTTGGAGATAGCAGTTCAAACTTGGTCAAGTATCCACAATTAAGTTTAGATTTAGCAGCAGTTTGAAGGGATTCTTAATGACACAACTGCAAGAAAAATGACAGATTGGATAACAATAACCTTTCAAACTATACCAATGCTATTCTATATGGTGATACTTTTCAAGGCGCTAGTGCTCTCAAGAGTGGAATACTGTTGCACAATGACAGCCCCTTTCAAAGCTGGAATCATTGCTCATCTGGACAGCGTGCTGAGATCTTAACTGCTAGAATCCACTCAGTAAAACATCTAAACTATTGGGACCGATTAAAATGCCTAAATCTGTATTCTCTAGAGTGCAGCCGGGAGAGATACATAATAATTTACACGTGGAAACTACTAGAGGGGGGCTGGCCCCAAGCCTGCACACAGAAATAACACCACATGAGACCAGAAAGCATGGCAGGATGTGCAGAATTCCCCCGTTGAAGAGCAGAGGTGCAATAGGTACTCTGAGAGAGAACTCTATCAACATCAGAGGCCCGAGACTGTTCAACACGCTTCCACTACACATAACTGGCCGACCCCCTGCAATGTTCAAGAGAAAACTTGATAAACACCCTCAAGGGATATGTGATCAACCAGGCTGTGATTCATACGTCAAGCTGCGAGCTGCCGCGACCAACAGCTTGGTTGACCAGTCCAGCAACTAAGAGGCCTGGTCGAAGACCGGGCCGCGGGGACGTTGAGCCCCGAAATCATCGCAAGGTAACCGCCAGGTAAGGATAAGGTCAATAATGCTACGAGTGACAGTTGAAAAGATGGCGTGGCACCAGCGCCTATTGACCTGATCACAATATAATACTCACACTCCTATGTCCGCCAACCAGTCAATCAGTCATTTATCAGCTAGGTAGCTTCCTCCAACGTCCTGTCAAGCCTCACGCCGTCTCTCCATTCCGTCTCTGTGCCAGACCGGTGACGGATCCTAGCAGTTAGTCGTCCAGAGTTAAGAGACCTACTGATACTTTACACGAGTCAGTAAACACCTTTGCAGTACAACGTAGGACAACATAGGGAAGCAAGCAATAGGATAAGAATGTTTTAATGGGAGTTCCACGTTAAATATATAGAGAGCACTTCTTGTTTCAATGTCAGGATGAGGAGGATAAGGGCTTTACAGGGACCAGGAATCAAGGATGCTGCTGTTAGCAGCATTGACTTCGAAACAGGAACAAACTGATATTTATTCTCTACTGGTGGCAATTATTTATGGAAATTTCGAATGAGGCACTGATGGTCAAATTGAATTCATCAATTAAGTTAATTGAAACAAAGGGACCTCGATCATATGTGGTATTTTGCCCAAAAAGAGGAACTGGCAATGACCCGTTGTCTAGACTAATTGTTGTAAATTTGCTGGGTAGATTAAAATTTAAATTTGAATTCATTGTTACTGAAAATGTAAACATCTTGCAAATGAATGGTAAATGATACAAAATGGTATTAAATACATTTCAATCATTCTCAAGTACAATGCAATGTACCTGCATTGACGCAGGTACAGGTGAAGGGAAACGTTGTCCTACAGCTATTACAACTACTGCTATTACTACTTCTTATACTATAAGTACTACTTATACTATTACTCCAAATACTATTATTATTATTATTTGTAGTAGTAGTACTTTCCAAGCTACTATTTTTACTGCTACAAGCACTAGTACTTCCACTACTATAATTTATTCTGCAACTACTACTACTGTCATTATTAGTAAGGGTATTACTAATTATTAGTAAGGTTATTACTAATACTACTATTACCAACGGTAATACTACTACAACTGCAACCACTGCTGCTATTATTACTACTACTACTACTACTACTACTACTACTACAACTACTACTACTACTACTACTACTACTACTACTACTACTACTACTACTACTACTACTACTACTATTACAGTTACTACTGCTATACAAGTATTAGTCGCATCACTAATATTTGCCTCATTGGAGAAACATTGCAAACTACATTCGTTACAAGAAAGTTCATTACAGGTATTTTAATTAAAATGTCTCTCCCTACCAGTGCAAGCCTGGCAAGGCTATCAAGTTTATTTTCTTATTGCAGTCCAGAATGAGGGAAGATCCCTAACAATTTGACTCTAATGTTTTTAAGTGTCCATATGTGTCCATTAGTTATGTGATACTTAACATATGTGTCCCATATGTTAAGTATCCCTTTTTAAGCATCCCGCATGAAGGATTCCAATCGTCAATCCCCAACCGTCCATGTGGTTTGGCACTATTCCTTTCCCCCCGTCCCATCCCAAATCCTTATCCTGATCCCTTCCCAGTGCTATATAGTGGTGATAGCTTGGCGCTTTTCCCTGATAGTTCTCTTCATTTCCCTACCAGCGCAGCCCCGTTCTCCGAGAGAAATTAGTCGTATACATTCAAAGGTCCTCCTGGCCTTCTGCCTCACGACGGAACATCAAGCGTTGTGCTGACCCTTAAGCACCACCCGTGAAATTCCGTCCTCTGTGTGTGTGTGTGTGTGTGTGTGTGTGTGTGTGTGTGTGTGTGTGTGTGTGTGTGTGTGTGTGTGTGTGTGTGTGTGTGTGTGTGTGTGTGTGTGTGTGTGTGTGTGTGTGTGTGTGTGTGTGTGTGTGTGTGTGTGTGTGTGTGTGTGTGTGTGTGTGTGTGTGTGTGTGTGTGTGTGTGTGTGTGTGTGTGTGTGTGTTGGGGGGGTGTATGGGTGGTGTTTGTCGTTCTCGAATTGACTAAGAAGGCCCTTTGTTGTTCAATGGCCGTCACTAATCGCAAGAGGTATTGTCAGAGAGAGAGAGAGAGAGAGAGAGAGGCAGAGAGAGAGAGAGAGAGAGAGAGAGAGAGAGAGAGAGAGAGAGAGAGAGAGAGAGAGAGAGAGAGAGAGAGAGAACTGAAACTCCTTGTGTTGTGGCCAGAATTCCTAACTCTCTAGTATTAAGTTTTGATTAACGTTCCGATTTACCTACCACCCCCCCCCCCCCACTCTCTCCCTCTGCATAGTCTCTCTCCCATTACCACTCTGCTAGGATTTTTTTGAGTCAGTGGAGGCACTGGGATTTTTTATGTCAGGGTTATTTCTGGCGTTATGTGGTTACTTTGGGACTGGATAAAGTTATGACATTTCTGTTCAGTTTAAAATCACTTTATTGAGTAATGTACGAAGTTCCTACGTTTTAGACTGGCTTGAAAAAAATTATGAGAGATGAATATATGTAAAAAAATTAATACTGACCCATATAAGCTTATATGAACCACATATAAGGTTGACTGTAGAATATACAGTTTTTATATATTCTACAGTCAGCTGTGTTCACAGATTTTTGTTCAGGGCAAAACAAGGAATAAACAATACACAGTCGATATGTGCACTTGTACACAGTCGATATGTGCACTTGTACACAGTCGATATGTGCACTTGTACACAGTCGGTATCTGTACTTGTCTTTGCAGTGCCTCACTATCCCAACGGTGCTGTTCTCTCCTCAAAGGTCTCAAGTGTTGCTTGGGAGGAAGTTGATGTGCTGCATTAATTAAGGGTTATATATCCTTGAGAGTCCTGTTGTTGGGGAGAGAATGAAGTGTCTTGTTGTATAATGGAACTTCTCAGGTTGATTTCTTAAAATATTTTATTATGTTGAAAGGGTAATTTGTATAGGAATGGCTTAGGTTTCTTTATATTAAAGGGTAGTGGAAGGCTTTACTAAAATGGAGAAGGATATTGAGGTTGCTATACTGTTGTATTTAATGGATCTGTAATTTGTGATATAAGCTTATACGGTTTCTGTAAGAAATTAAAATTTTGAGTTTCAGGGTTTCTTTCTTAAGGAAATTTATGTTGGAGAAAGAGGTGATTACTGTTCATCATACTGGTGATTGGTGAGTGATGCGCGCGCGCGCGCGCACATACACACACACACCTCCTGTCCTGGAAGACAGGAGAGCTCGGGGAGACATGATCACTACCTACAAAATTCTCAGAGGAATTGACAGGAATTGACACACACACACACACACACACACACACACACACACACACACACACACACACTTTCATAAATTTAAAACCACGAACTCAATTCGTAATTATACAAATACAAACGATGTTACCATATGAAAACCATTACATAAAAGAAAGCAATAATAAGTATAAATTTCACGTACAATAAATAAATCCCCAGACCCCGTAGCGTGACAGGTCTCTCCGGCCACCCTACACGATCCTCACTTTTTAATTAGTTTTGTGAATTATGTTCCCCCAGCTGCCTGACCACAACACACGCATGAATTTTAGCAGTAATATATATATATATATATATATAAAAGTATATATATATATATATATATATATATATATATATATATATATATATATATATATATATATATATATATATATATATATATATATATATATATATATATATATATATATATTCCTCGAGCGGGGAAAGATTCTGGGTGTTGTCCCGGGTCTATCTGTCTGTCTTCCATCTGTCTATCTATCAATCCATCTATCTAACTTTCTGTTTATCTATCTATTCATGTATCTATCTATCCATCTTTGCATCTAGCTATTCATTTATCTATTTATCCATCTATTCCTCTATCCATCCATCTACCCGTCTAGCCATCCATATATTCATCTATCTATTCATCTGTTCGACTATCCACCAAACCTTCTAGTCATCCTTCTTTCTCTCAACCTATCCATCTCTATCCATCTATGGATTTATACATCCAACTGTACATCAGTCCATTCCTCTGTTCATCTATCTATCCACCCATTTGTCTATCCATATATTGCTCCATCTATCCATTTATCTGTGCATCCTTCTTTCCATCATTATATCAGTCTAGTTTGCTATCCATCTAGCTTTCTATCCATCTTCCTATCTATCCCTCTACACACATCTGTCCATCTCTCTGTCTATTCATATATCCATCTCTCTGTCCATCTCTATATCCATCTCTCTGTCCATCTCTATATCCATCTATCTATCCATATATCCATCTCTCTGACTATCCATATATTCATCTATCTATCCATGTATCTATGCGTCCATCTATCCTTCACTCTATCAAATTTGCTTTCTATCCATCTAGCTTTCTATCCATTCATCTATCTATCCATGCACCTACTAATCTTTCTATCCATACAACTGTCTATCCATCTTTCCATTAATCGTTCAATCCATCACGTCATCTGTCTATCCATCTATATATCCATTTATCCATCCATCTATCCATCCCTCTGTACAGTCTTTGTCGCTGCCTCTCTCTGTCTCTATGTGTCTCGGTATCTTTCTTTCTCTGAGATAAAAAAAAATGTCATTGAGCAATGTGTGGATGGCCACCAGTGAGAAGAGCTCAGTAGTGGTAAAATACTTAACAAAAATAACAAATAGTTACCCGTTACTCCAAGCAGCCGCGTCCAACAGTCTGGTTGACCAGTCCAGCAATGAGGTGGAGGACCGGGCCGCCGGAGGGACGTTGAGCCCCGAAACCACGGCTTGCTAAGTGCTGTGGCTTGTGAAAGCTTTGAAGTTGTGGAAGAATTGTCTGTTTTATGCCAGTATGGGCAAATTATACACAGAACGAAGTTTCTGTAAATTTTCCCAAGATCAGTGAATACTGCTGCACGTTACTGCAAGAAAATGTTGTTTGAAAAGTTTGTTTTGAAAATATATAGTTGAGCAGTAAGTGGGCAGTGCCAAAAATCATCGAGTGAGGGGAGGGGGGTCTGAAGGCATGTCCTGGTACGATATTCCCATTTAAAGTCAGATGATCGTAGACCAGCCTATGTTCATCCCGTACCCCAGACCATTCCCTCTGCAAATTTGGGTGAGGATTGCTCCATTCGTAGGGCCTCCAACTTTGAACATATAGACAGACATTTTCTTATTTAGTATAGATATATAATTACAAAAGTACTGTTTGGTTTTATTTAGGTTGCCCTCACAGTCACGTACTGAGTTATGACTTCTTTTCAGACTTTGTTTATTAGCGTCATCATAATTAAAACTGTGACATTTACAACCCTAGAATTAATTAATGTAATTGTCCCCCGGAAGGGGAGTTTATTGGGCAGCGTCACTCATCTGTAAGTGAACATACCGCCTAAGCAGCATGTATAATTCCCTCCCAATTGTAACAAAACCCGCTGGTTTGATCGCTCACAGATTATCATTACCCGTTAATTGAGTCTTGCTGAGTTTAATGTTAATATCATACAAACTGATAAAGTAGCTATGGGAGTTCCTTGGACTCCTTCCAGCATTAAAAGTTGAATGGGCTCAGACATCATTCCATTCAAGGATCAACACTGTGTGTGGAACTTCATTAACTATGACGAGAAGTCGACATACAGGAATTTAAAGTGTCAAAAATAACACTTGGCTATTTTTTTAAATAGTATTCTTTTAATTTTTTACTTCCTTCATGAAGGAAAATGTGTGACTGGAGCTCTCCATATAAAGAAAATGTTTAGTATTAAAATATATTACTTATAAATGATCGGTTATGCAAATATGACTTTATTTGTTGTAGGTAATATAACTTAAAATTTTAGGTTAGCTCTGAGTTAGATGGTTTTGGCCTAATTATGCAAGTTTTGGTAGGGAGGAGGTAGGAGTAGGAGGCCTGGTCGAGGACCGGGCCGCTGGGCCGTTGAGCCCTGAAATCATCGCAAGGTAAGGATTGGTTTGGTTAGGTTAAATTTAGTATTGTTAGGCTAGGTTTATTCATGTTAGGTTCCTATTTTTATTTGAGCTGATTTATATATGTTCTTCTCGCTGTTCTTCCTTATCTTCCCTCTACGTTATCTCACTTCCCTCTATCTTCGTCGAATGTGGCACAGTCGACCTAGACACCAATAGCTCGACTCTCTCCCACAGTAACGTGTATGTCGACATGAAACTTTCAGTAACGCGTCTCTATCGAAATAAAATTTTCAGTAACGCGTCTCAATCGAAATGAAACTTTCAGTAACGCGTTTCTGTCGAAATAAAACTTTTAGTAACGTGTCTCTGTCGACATAAAACTTTCAGTAATGTGTCTCTATAGAAATAAAACTTTCAGTAACGCGTCTCTATCGACATAAAACTTTCAATAACGCGTCTCTATCGAAATAAAACTTTCAGTAACGCGTCTCTGTCGACATAAAACTTTCAGTAACGTTGACCAGACCACACACTGGAAGGTGAAGGGACGACGTTTCGGTCCGTCCTGGACCATTCTCAAGTCGATACGTCTTTCAGTAACGTGTCTCTATAGCAATAATCACGAACAATCCAATTCTTTTATCATCTCCAACCCCCCCCCCCCTCTTCCTCATCTCTTCCCCCTTCCTTCCTCGACCAGCCCCACACCATCAACCCCTGCCAGAGAGCTCAGGACGCATCAACAAAGATATTATCCCTTGAATCAACCAACAAAAAACGGCTGCCTTGTGTCAGCTTACAGTGTGTTATTGGCAAACTTTGGTGCTGAGGGCATATGCGACACACAACAGTGGTTCCCAAAATAAAGAGGTTTTACAATGCCGTGGAGTCCCTGACCACCCCCTCCCTCTCAAAAAATGAAAAGGATTTAAAAATTATGTCCGAATAATGCCAGCATTCCTAGTAGCAACCAATCCGGTTTAATGCTACCTTTGTTGGCCTAACTCCAGCATTACAGGCGGGAATATATTCACTTATGCAAATTTTCTCTCTCGTATTTTTAAGCGAAAGAACCATTTTCATGGGCCATGCAGGGAGAAATGTTTAGAATACTTTTTCTTCTTTCTTTAAATGAATTCCGTTAATCATCCGGTCCATTGTGATGTCACAAGTGGATTAAATACACATATATAATGAAGACTTTCAGTAACAAGATTTAGTTTCATGAATACAGTATGCTTATTATCCAATAGTTTATGACGTTAATTGTGATGATGCAATATAATATATATATATTATATATATGATTATATATATATATATATATATATATATATATATATATATATATATATATATATATATATATATATATATATATATATATATATATATATATATATATATATATATATTAAACCCAATTAAATGTACATAGAAATTTTTCACCGTATATAAAAGTACTGTAATCTCGATACGTTACAGACTTTTCTTTAATGTTTTTTGTGTATCTTTTTGCCAAGTGTGCTTTTTCTTGCCCCGTTAGTGACATGTAAACCTTAGAATCATCATAAAAAACATTATCTACACACCATCCATCACAGTAACCGCCTGTACTATTTTTTTTGACAGAATAGTGATTAGAAGAGTTGAGAAAATTGTCGAAAATTTATCAGCAGTGATCTAGACGGTTTTCCTTACATTTTTCTGGTCAGGTCGCCCTTCTCTTCCTTTCTGGATGAATTCGTTGTATAAGCTTACAGATAAGCTTATACAGATAAGCTGATACAAAATACGCTTATACAGATAAGCATACTGTACTCCCCTTTTCCGGTTTAACGTATTCGCTGAATAAGAGTACTCTTTATGCTCTAATAACCTGTTATTCCTAAATGCTGCACAGAGTGGCGTTATGTAGGGTTAACTAACTTAGCCATAACGAATGACTAGTTTTGTACCCCCATTGTTACGTTTATCGAGGACCTCCCTATCCAAAGGCTATATTGACATGCGTGATCACCTAGCCAGATAAAAGCCAAAGCCCCATCCACGTGAGCAGGCAAGCAAGCAGGCAAGCAAGCCCTGTACCTCTCACACAACCAAGCAAGCAAACAAGCAAGCAAGCAAGCTCTTTACCTCTCTACATAATAAACTTCGCAGCAGTTCGAAGAAATGAAAAAATGAGACAATTTCAATCATTTTTACCCCGTGTAATGTGTTTATTTTGCTGGCGTGGTCTTGCAACATTTATCTACGTTAATGCCGTGCTTCACGCCGGGGTGGGTACCCTTGGTTAATGCCGTGCTTCACGCCGGGGTGGGTACCCTCGGTTAATGCCGTGCTTCACGCCGGGGTGGGTACCCTTGGTTAATGCCGTGCTTCACGCCAGAGTGGGTACCCTCGGTTAATGCCGTGCTTCACGCCGGGGTGGGTACCCTCGGTTAATGCCGTGCTTCACGCCGGGGTGGGTACCCTTGGTTAATGCCGTGCTTCACGCCAGAGTGGGTACCCTCGGTTAATGCCGTGCTTCACGCCGGGGTGGGTACCCTCGGTTAATGCCGTGCTTCACGCCAGAGTGGGTACCCTCGGTTAATGCCGTGCTTCACGCCGGGGTGGGTACCCTCGGTTAATGCCGTGCTTCACGCCGGGGTGGATACCCTTGGTTAATGCCGTGCTTCACGCCAGAGTGGGTACCCATGGTTAATGCCGTGCTTCACGCCGAGGTGGGTACCGATGGTTACTGCCGTGCTTCACGCCGGAGTGGGTACCCATGGTTAATGTCGTGCTTCACGCCAGAGTGGGTACCCTCGGTTAATGCCGTGCTTCACGCCGGAGTGGGTACCCATGGTTAATGCCGTGCTTCACGCCAGAGTGGGTACCCTCAGTTAATGCCGTGCTTCATGCCGGGTGGGTGCCCTAGGTTAATGCCGTGCTTCTTTAAAACCACTTTAAAACTGCACTCGTGCCGGTCCGGGCCCGCACGCCCTCTCACTAATGATCTCTGGCGCGAACTATATATTAGGACCGGACTTTAGGGGGTTTTGACTCCATAATTGTCATTCATGTGATGCTTGAAGATATATTTGTCAAGTAAATCTTTATTTATCTATCTGTCTGTGTCTGTCTGTCTCATTGTCACTTAGTTATCTGCCCGAAGACTCGTCCCAAACACCTCCTTCCTCTCATGTAACATTACTGGGTAGTAAAGTCTTATCTCGACGAACGATATAAATGTTTACTCGTGTCTATCCTGGGATAGACACCAGATGTGGGTCTATCCCAGGGATGTGTCTGGGATGTGTGTGTTTGGCGCAGCATCTCGAGACTTTATCAGTCTTTCGATGAAACATTTAACATTGACAGGACATTTTTTTTTTAAGTTATGAGGTTCAATGTACTTGAAGGTCCATGAAATGAGGTTTATCGGAACGAATACTTTATTAAGGCATTGCAGTAGTAACTAAAGATAAGGGAAGAGTAACTAAAGATATATAGCTGCTATTTTCACTACCAGTCCAAGTCGCTACTGTTACTACGGCTATAATTACCACTGATGTTTCTATTATTACTGCTAGTACTACCACTACTACTACTACTACTACTACTACTACTACTACTACTACTACTACTACTACTACTAGGTCTACTACTACTACTGCAATTACTTCTACTATTACTACCATCCTAGTATTCATATAACTAACAAAACATCACCAACATAACCTTACACGATTCTCCTCACCATACTCCCACCATAACCATTACCACCATCCCCACCATCACCACCCCCACCACCCCCACCACCCCCACCACCCCCACCACCCCCACCACCACCCCTACCACCACCACCACCCCCCACCACCACCCCCACCACTCCCACCACCACCACCACCACCACCACCACCACCCCCCCCACCACCACCCCCCCCACCACCACCACCCCCCACCACCACCCCCACCACCACCCCCACCACCACCACCACCCCCACCACCACCCCCACCACTCCCACCACCACCACCACCACCCCCCACCACCACCACCCCCCACCACCACCACCCCCCACCACCACCCCCACCACCACCACCCCCCACCACCACCACCACCACCACAAGGGTCGCTGCACTATACATACTGAGCGTAATTACGTGAATACGATGTCTCCATTAATTCTCTTAATTGTAGTTGCTTTGTATTTAGCACGTTATAAATATTTATATACATTTGTCAACGTCACGTTGAGCCGGAGTGTAGACGACTCTGGCTCTTCCTCGGGTTGCAAACCCTGCCCCTCTGAATTTAGAAACCCCGCGGTGTTCCAGAAACCTTCCGTTTGAATTAGAAACCCTGCGGTGTTTCAGAAACCTATCGTTTGAATTAGAAACCCTGCGGTGGTCCAGAAACCTGTCGTTTGAATTAGAATCCAATCGTGTAAACTAATTGCCGTTTTGGGGTCAGAAAATCACTGCAAAACAACGATGTTTCAGAAAACTGTGTGCAGCTGTGTGTGTGTGTGTGTGTGTGTGTGTGTGTGTGTGTGTGTGTGTGTATACTCACCTATTTGTACTCACCTATTTATGCTTGCAGGATCGAGCATTGACTCTTGGATCCCGCCTTTCCAGCTATCGGTTGTTTACAGCAATGACTCCTGTCCCATTTCCCTATCATATCTAGTTTTAAAAGTATGAATAGTGTGTGTATGTGTGTGTGTGTGTGTGTGTGTGTGTGTGTGTGTGTGTGTGTGTGTGTGTGTGTGTGTGTGTGTGTGTGTGTGTGTGTGTGTGTGTGTGTGTGTGTGTGTGTGTGTGTGTGTGCGTGCGCGTGTGTGTGTACTCACCTATTTGTACTCACCTATTTGTACTTGCGGGGGTTGAGCTTTGGCTCTTCGGTCCCTCCTTTCAACTATCAATCAACTGGTTGTGTGTGTGTGTGTGTGTGTGTGTGTGTGTGTGTGTGTGTGTGTGTGTGTGTGTGTGTGTGTGTGTGTGTGTGTGTGTGTGTGTGTGTGTGTGTGTATACTCACCTATTTGTACTCACCTATTTATGCTTGCAGGATCGAGCATTGACTCTTGGATCCCGCCTTTCCAGCTATCGGTTGTTTACAGCAATGACTCCTGTCCCATTTCCCTATCATATCTAGTTTTAAAAGTATGAATAGTGTGTGTATGTGTGTGTGTGTGTGTGTGTGTGTGTGTGTGTGTGTGTGTGTGTGTGTGTGTGTGTGTGTGTGTGTGTGTGTGTGTGTGTGTGTGTGTGTGTGTGTGCGTGCGCGTGTGTGTGTACTCACCTATTTGTACTCACCTATTTGTACTTGCGGGGGTTGAGCTTTGGCTCTTCGGTCCCTCCTTTCAACTATCAATCAACTGGTTGTGTGTGTGTGTGTGTGTGTGTGTGTGTGTGTGTGTGTGTGTGTGTGTGTGTGTGTGTGTGTGTGTGTGTGTGTGTGTGTGTGTGTGTGTGTGTGTGTGTGTGTGCGTGCGTGCGCGTGTGTATGTACTC
>NC_091193.1:13356094-13363594 GCF_040958095.1 Procambarus clarkii
TTTCAGACATATAAATAACATTCGTTTCTGAATTATTTATTGAGATCTAAGTGTGGATATCTGGCTAGATAAGAGATTGCAATGAATGCTACGATGACATCTACGATTTGTCTTGAACATTTCCTCTATTCACAGATTATCTCACCATGGTCAGTATTTCTCAGATCCCATAATTAAAAATCAATACAAGCTGAGAAATTTAATATTAAATCTAATTTCGGTTAGATGGTTCAACCACTTGGGTTGGACGGTAGAGCGACGGTCTTGCTTCATGCAGGTCGGCGTTCAATCCACAACCGTCCAAGTGGTTGGACACAATTCCTTCCTCCCGTCCCATCCCAAATCCTTATCCTGACCCCTTCCCAGTACTATATAGTCGTAAAGGTTTGGAGCTTTCTACTAATAATTCCTTTCCTTCCTTACAGTCAGATGCCAATATAACCAAATTCGCCCTTAATACTGTTGGTTCAGGCTCTTCGATCTCTGAGAGCATTATAACTAAGACAAGACAACACTTGTACACGTAGATATACTTGTAAATCAAAAGTACACAATTAAATAATAAACACTGAAATACTCTCTCTAAATAAGTGTCTCAGTTCAGAGGGGGAAATGGCCGCTGTATCCTGGGTACGCACCCAACCTCCGAGGAGCTGGACGAGGTCTTCGAACACTGATTGTTATATTGTTATATATATACGTGTGTGTTCTCTGTAAACTGTAAATAATAAATTGTATATTTGTAAATATAAGAGTATATACGAAATTAATATACATTAAACATCAGCCTATTCTTTTAAACTGATAGAACTTTTTAGCATCTAGTTGGTCAAGCGTTCCAATATGAGTAGCAGCATTTCGAAAAAGGTCACGTTTTCTTTTCCTGAAATTGGCCAAATCCCATTATAGAAAATGGGAAGTATAAGTGAAGAACCTAACCTGTCAAATAATCCCAGGCCTAATAAACTATATCTTAAGCTAAATATCGTACATATATTTGGCATAGAAATGGCTAAACATAATTAAACTAGGCATAGAAATGTTTGTTTTTATTTTCTTCCCGATTTCTAGAATTAACAGTAAAAAAAGTGAACTTTATATAGGACCCAACAGTACATATTAGTACATTTCCAACAAACAGTTGCTATAAGTACTATCACTTTAGGAGAATGGGTTGTTTATACATATAAGCTGAACAAAATAATAAATAAAAAATTAATTAATTAAAAAAATAGATATCATACCATAATAACTAATAGGAAAAAATATATTTTCCAAAAATATTATCGTCCCAAGTCATTTTCACTACTCCAAATTAATATTTTTATATTCGACCTCTCTCCGAGATCCCTGCCGTCCCTGTGTTGGTCTTCCAGTTACTACACACACGTCTGGGTGGTTGTAAATAGTTCAATTGTCAGGTTGCAGTGGATGTTGTCAGGATGAACAACGATTTAAACCATAGTTCTCTGGTATCCTGGGAGAAACATAGAGCTCCCCCTCATCAGTAAACACCCCACGGTCTATTTTGCATATGTAATGAGTATTTTGACACTTGTTTATGAGGAGGTGTTGTTGTTGATAATGGTTTTGGTCCTGCCTCCGTCTCTCTCTCTCTCTCTCTCTCTCTCTCTCTCTCTCTCTCTCTCTCTCTCTCTCTCTCTCTCTCTCTCTCTCTCTCTTCTCTCTCTCTCTCTCTCTCTCTCTCTCTCTCTCTCTCTCTCTCTCTCTCTCTCTCTCTCTCTCTCTCTCTCTCTTCTCTCTCTCTCTCTCTCTCTCTCTCTCTCTCTCTCTCTCTCTCTCTCTCTCTTCTCTCTCTCTCTCTCTCTCTCTCTCTCTCTCTCTCTCTCTCTCTCTCTCTCTCTCTCTCTCTCTCTCCTCTCTCTCTCTCTCTCTCTCTCTCTCTCTCTCTCTCTCTCTCTCTCTCTCTCTCTCTCTCTCTCTCTCTCTCTCTCTCTCTCTCTCTCTCTCTCTCTCTCTCTCTCTCTCTCTCTCTCTCTCTCTCTCTCTCTCTCTCTCTCTCTCTCTCTCTCTCTCTCTCTCTCTCTCTCTCTCTCTCTCTCTCTCTCTCTCTCTCTCTCTCTCGTGTCAAAACATAAACAAATGACTGCAGTGTCATTGGCCAAGTATAACCTGTTGGTATAGAGGTCGCCGTAGTAACATATTGTGCCCTGGACGACTGCCTCACCAGCGTCATACTCTTCGCACAGTAACAAAAATTAGTAAGTGTATTTATAATACTAATAATATTAATAATAACTTAATTATGTCCCCAATTGGCAGGTTTGAATCCTCCTAATTGCTCCTACTGATTTCCTCAATAATAGCATTGTTATTATTATTATTATTATTATTATTATTATTATTATTATTATTATTATTATTATTATTATTATCAATATTAATATTAAATAACTTTATTAATACTAATGATAATATTAGTTTAAGGTTAGGGTTTAAAATTAATTTATTAAAATTCCAAGCAAGTTTGTTCAACTCGTCAGTGCAGTGTTCCTCCGTCTATATATATAAATATATATATATATATATATATATATATATATATATATATATATATATATATATATATATATATATATATATATATATATATATATATATATATATATATATATATATATATATATATTCATTTGGAGAGGAAAGTACAGAGAAACCCTTCTTTTTCCAGTTCTGATCACATCTGTTCTGATATTAGATATTTACACATTCCAGGGACCATTCAGGATTTCCTATCAGATAACCTCGATATTTATCCAAAATTATCTCCTAGTATATGTTGTTGCCAGGTACGTCCACACAGCCACGGAACACATCCAAGTATCTTCCTGCCTCTCCTCACTGTCTGCGCAACGGTCACTTCCTCTCATTATGCATGCACTCTCCGCTCCATCTGCTGTTTCCTCCATCGTCGCCTCTCTGCCCCCTCCCCCCCCCCCCCCTCTCTCTCTCTCTCTCTCTCTCTCTCTCTCTCTCTCTCTCTCTCTCTCTCTCTCTCTCTCTCTCTCTCTCTCTCTCTCTCTCTCTCTCTCTCTCTCTCTCTCTCTCTGTCGTCTGAATATATATTAATATTTATTAAATGTATAATAAATGCTCTCAGTAGATTAGGATTAAACTTTTGAAAAAAAAATGAGTTTGTGAGAAAATTCGGTGCTTTAAACCAACCGGCTAAAAAGCACAACCTCTTTGGCTTTCTTTGTGCACTTAACCTCCTTTTTTCACTATATTAGCAAAACCTCTGTTTACTATATATGTAGATCCCCTGTTCACTATATACACAAAACCTCTGTTGTCAACTATATACGCAAAAACCTTTGTTCCCTATATATGCAGAACCTTTGTTTTTATTACATTAAAAAACCACCGTTGTTCACTGTATACACACAGAATCTCTATTTGTTCGCAATATACAAAAAACTAATTTTGTTTACTATATGCCCGAAACCTCTGTTGCTCACAAAAAATTACTTGATTCGTGGTTGGTAACACACATTTAGACAATAATTCCGAATCGCTGCATGAAAACTGTAGTAGAATTTAAAAATGGACTGAAAATAAGAAGATGCAGTTCACTAATGGCAGTGTATTGAATTGTAGATAAACCAAGAAGAAAGTAGTCTTTAATATTTCTTTCGTTCCGAATAAATTTTGGTCGTCTCACAGGTCGTTGAAAGCTCCTGTGAAGTTATTTGGAAGAGAGATGGCGCTGTTAGGCGACCTCACTCCGTCACGTACATTCTTCAGTGCTCTCAGGAATTTTCCATTAAGTTTATTATGAATAATTTTGTTTAAATAAGAACAAAAATCAGATATGCTGAAATTAAGATGTGTTGTGACAATCCGTCTTGTAGCATGGCCAGTACATACATTCACATATATATAACATATATATATATATATATATATATATATATATATATACAATCTTTGGACAACACCCACCAGTGGGACTCGAACCCAGAAAGCACAACTACCTTCCAGTAGCTGGCTTAACTAGTATGCTTTAACCCACTACGCCATCAGACCTTACAAAAGAAGTAGATAGTTCGAGATATATATATCTCAAACATCTCTACCTCCCGAAGGCACCAGATGAGTGAGGGGTCAGTCTGCAATTTTCGTCAAGCCACTGTCAATGTGAGAGAACTCGTGTCCAGCTTATAAGCCTATACTTGCATAAACCACAAGTGAAGATAAACAATCTTTGGACAACACCCACCAGTGGGACTCGAACCCAGAAAGCACAACTACCTTCCAGTAGCTGGCTTAACTAGTATGCTTTAACCCACTACGCCATCAGACCTTACAAAAGAAGTAGATAGTTCGAGATATATATATCTCAAACATCTCTACCTCCCGAAGGCACCAGATGAGTGAGGGGTCAGTCTGCAATTTTCGTCAAGCCACTGTCAATGTGAGAGAACTCGTGTCCAGCTTATAAGCCTATACTTGCATAAACCACAAGTGAAGATAAACAATCTTTGGACAACACCCACCAGTGGGACTCGAACCCAGAAAGCACAACTACCTTCCAGTAGCTGGCTTAACTAGTATGCTTTAACCCACTACGCCATCAGACCTTACAAAAGAAGTAGATAGTTCGAGATATATATATCTCAAACATCTCTACCTCCCGAAGGCACCAGATGAGTGAGGGGTCAGTCTGCAATTTTCGTCAAGCCACTGTCAATGTGAGAGAACTCGTGTCCAGCTTATAAGCCTATACTTGCATAAACCACAAGTGAAGATAAACAATCTTTGGACAACACCCACCAGTGGGACTCGAACCCAGAAAGCACAACTACCTTCCAGTAGCTGGCTTAACTAGTATGCTTTAACCCACTACGCCATCAGACCTTACAAAAGAAGTAGATAGTTCGAGATATATATATCTCAAACATCTCTACCTCCCGAAGGCACCAGATGAGTGAGGGGTCAGTCTGCAATTTTCGTCAAGCCACTGTCAATGTGAGAGAACTCGTGTCCAGCTTATAAGCCTATACTTGCATAAACCACAAGTGAAGATAAACAATCTTTGGACAACACCCACCAGTGGGACTCGAACCCAGAAAGCACAACTACCTTCCAGTAGCTGGCTTAACTAGTATGCTTTAACCCACTACGCCATCAGACCTTACAAAAGAAGTAGATAGTTCGAGATATATATATCTCAAACATCTCTACCTCCCGAAGGCACCAGATGAGTGAGGGGTCAGTCTGCAATTTTCGTCAAGCCACTGTCAATGTGAGAGAACTCGTGTCCAGCTTATAAGCCTATACTTGCATAAACCACAAGTGAAGATAAACAATCTTTGGACAACACCCACCAGTGGGACTCGAACCCAGAAAGCACAACTACCTTCCAGTAGCTGGCTTAACTAGTATGCTTTAACCCACTACGCCATCAGACCTTACAAAAGAAGTAGATAGTTCGAGATATATATATCTCAAACATCTCTACCTCCCGAAGGCACCAGATGAGTGAGGGGTCAGTCTGCAATTTTCGTCAAGCCACTGTCAATGTGAGAGAACTCGTGTCCAGCTTATAAGCCTATACTTGCATAAACCACAAGTGAAGATAAACAATCTTTGGACAACACCCACCAGTGGGACTCGAACCCAGAAAGCACAACTACCTTCCAGTAGCTGGCTTAACTAGTATGCTTTAACCCACTACGCCATCAGACCTTACAAAAGAAGTAGATAGTTCGAGATATATATATCTCAAACATCTCTACCTCCCGAAGGCACCAGATGAGTGAGGGGTCAGTCTGCAATTTTCGTCAAGCCACTGTCAATGTGAGAGAACTCGTGTCCAGCTTATAAGCCTATACTTGCATAAACCACAAGTGAAGATAAACAATCTTTGGACAACACCCACCAGTGGGACTCGAACCCAGAAAGCACAACTACCTTCCAGTAGCTGGCTTAACTAGTATGCTTTAACCCACTACGCCATCAGACCTTACAAAAGAAGTAGATAGTTCGAGATATATATATCTCAAACATCTCTACCTCCCGAAGGCACCAGATGAGTGAGGGGTCAGTCTGCAATTTTCGTCAAGCCACTGTCAATGTGAGAGAACTCGTGTCCAGCTTATAAGCCTATACTTGCATAAACCACAAGTGAAGATAAACAATCTTTGGACAACACCCACCAGTGGGACTCGAACCCAGAAAGCACAACTACCTTCCAGTAGCTGGCTTAACTAGTATGCTTTAACCCACTACGCCATCAGACCTTACAAAAGAAGTAGATAGTTCGAGATATATATATCTCACACATCTCTACCTCCCGAAGGCACCAGATGAGTGAGGGGTCAGTCTGCAATTTTCGTCAAGCCACTGTCAATGTGAGAGAACTCGTGTCCAGCTTATAAGCCTATACTTGCATAAACCACAAGTGAAGATAAACAATCTTTGGACAACACCCACCAGTGGGACTCGAACCCAGAAAGCACAACTACCTTCCAGTAGCTGGCTTAACTAGTATGCTTTAACCCACTACGCCATCAGACCTTACAAAAGAAGTAGATAGTTCGAGATATATATATCTCAAACATCTCTACCTCCCGAAGGCACCAGATGAGTGAGGGGTCAGTCTGCAATTTTCGTCAAGCCACTGTCAATGTGAGAGAACTCGTGTCCAGCTTATAAGCCTATACTTGCATAAACCACAAGTGAAGATAAACAATCTTTGGACCACTTACCCCAAGGTAAACAAGAGCGGAAACCCCCCAAAACACTCGAGGCGGTCAATTGCCAAGCAGCAAATGACCAACAGAGGTAGACCCAAGGTGACTTGTGGAAGAGAACCCCAAGCCCCAAGGGCGGTACTTACAGGGCTCTTAGGGAAGGGAACCCTAAGCGCATGCAACCCGAGTACCTAAGAATATTACTTCCAGCTCACACGCCACCGTAAGAGCAGTACTGAGCTAAAGCACAGAACAACACAAGAGTCCCACTGGTGGGTGTTGTCCAAAGATTGTTTATCTTCACTTGTGGTTTATGCAAGTATAGGCTTATAAGCTGGACACGAGTTCTCTCACATTAACAGTGGCTTGACGAAAATTGCAGACTGACCCCTCACTCATCTGGTGCCTTCGGGAGGTAGAGATGTTTGAGATATATATATCTCGAACTATCTACTTCTTTTGTAAGGTCTGATGGCGTAGTGGGTTAAAGCATACTAGTTAAGCCAGCTACTGGAAGGTAGTTGTGCTTTCTGGGTTCGAGTCCCACTGGTGGGTGTTGTCCAAAGATTGTTTATCTTCACTTGTGGTTTATGCAAGTATAGGCTTATAAGCTGGACACGAGTTCTCTCACATTGACAGTGGCTTGACGAAAATTGCAGACTGACCCCTCACTCATCTGGTGCCTTCGGGAGGTAGAGATGTTTGAGATATATATATCTCGAACTATCTACTTCTTTTGTAAGGTCTGATGGCGTAGTGGGTTAAAGCATACTAGTTAAGCCAG
>NC_091193.1:13374222-13399222 GCF_040958095.1 Procambarus clarkii
GGATCCATCCTAAGCTTTCCTCCCCCCCCCCTTCGACGGTAAAGCTTTGCTCCGAGGCAGGGGGGGGGGGGGGCAGGGGGGGCAGGGGGGGGCAGGGGGGGGGCAGGTGTGTTGGTGTATGGGGGATCTTCTTTGATAAACTTATACTTACCTATCAGTACTTGCCTATCAGTGACTGGTGAGAAATGAGATCCAGTTCTTCCTGCTCTGCCTGCTAGCTTTTTTTTGTGCCTGTTGTGTAGTAATGTAAACATTCCGACGTTCGAGTTCTTTGTTTAATCTGGCCATAAATTTGTGGATGGTAGTGGCTTTTACAACGTCTTATGTCCGCGCATTCCACTTGTTGACCACTCATGCAGGGTCCGAGTATCTACTTATATTTCTTCAACTCATTTGCTGTCCCAGCTTCCATTATGTTCTCTCGTCCTGTTTTCCCTAAATTTAAAAATGCTGACCTTCTCTATCGTGGCTAATTCCCCTCTCATTATTTTATATGTTGTGATCATATCCCCTCTGTTTCTTCTGTCCTCTAGGGTTGTGAGATCTAGTTCCATTAACTTGTCATCATGGCATAAATTCTTTGATCTGGTATTAATCTTGTTTCAAAGTTTCGTAGTTTTTAAATTTTGAGTTTATGCTTCACCAAGTGCGGATTCCTGGTGGGACTTGTTGGGACTGAATTCTTGCAACCATTTGTTTACATATCAAAGGAGTTTTGTCATTCTGAAACCTTCTGCAACCCTCTTCATCTTCAAATCAAGTACCGAGCAATGGTCCACAAACTTGTTATATTCCTACAGCTCCACACCTTCTTTCTTACGGTGACTGGTAGACTGGTTCTCCCTTACCCAGTCTAGGATTTTTCCAAGTTATCCAAACTTGCCTCTCCATCTACGACACCTGGACACGGAGTATATTTGGAGTTGGTTCTAGGAGATATACTACTCCCCAAGCCCGGTCCGGAGCCAGGCTTGACTTATGATGATTTTTTCTCCAAATGCTGTTGCTTATTGCGGCCTTTCACGAGGAATAATATCAAATAGGTGTTGATAATCTGGGAAAAGATGGTCAACACAGCCTTTTATTTCCTGTAATATTTTGGTACCCATATAATAGAAATCGACCATGTTTATCAGGCACGACTTTCCCTTTCAGAATCCATGCTGCTCTTTCGTTACAAACTTTATCCTTACCAGATGCTTCCCTATTCTCAGTCTGATCGCTCTCTCCAGCACTTTACAAGGAATAATTTACTTCACATAGTTTCGGGTATCGCTAGTGTTCCGAGGCGCGTGATCCAAACCTCTTGCTAAGCAGCATATTCTAAAGATATTACTTAACCAGAAGCGAAGGAACCTTGTCAGTCCAGATGGATTATCCCGAGGTAGAGTCTCTATTACGGCTCTTTTAACTTCACTAAACACCGGGAATTTTTGACGTTGTTGTTGATAGCGTCACAATTGTTGAGCATTTAGGGAGGACAGATTGAGTGAAGAAGGAATGGAGTCGTAACTCCGTCAAAAAGCGAACAGACAATTATTTTTTCTAATATAGCAACACGAGGCGCTCCTTCAAGGGGTCATAATTCATGTCAGAGATGGAATGAGAAGCCATTCCTTCAAAAGACTCTCGAAATTTACCCGGAGATGAGAAATTACAGCATCGTTCACTCAAATTATCCATCCCACAAGGAACTCTGTCCCGTGATGAAAGTGAAGAGCTGCGATATCAGAAGTGATGTTATGTATGATGGACGGGAGTGTAATATCCTTTGAAATGGCTAACAACTGTGCTTGTTTGTGGTTGAGTTTCAGCTCTTTGGTCCCACCTTTCATAATTCAGTCAACTGGTGCACCTGCTCCGGAGTCTGTTAGACTGTGTTAGATCTATATTTGGAGCTATGTATGGCGTCTACCTCTATAACCTCTCTCTTAACACATTCTCTTTGATCAATCTCTTGCACTGAAAAGTTATTGTTAATGTGTATGGGGCTGACTTGGATAATTTAGTTCCATCTATATTCACACTGATCGTGCACGACCCATTCCTAATTATCTGCCTTTTGTTTGGCCTATTAGTTTCCTCTCAGAATGTTCTGTTTGGAAAAAAAATAATGTGAGAAAATTATTCATACTTATTATTCACAATTATTATTATTCATACTTATATTCATACTTATTATTCATATAATGATTCACCTAGTTGTGCTTGCGGGAGTTGAGTTCTGGCTCTTAGGTCCTACATGGATGAGAGTATGTGGATGAGTGTGTGTGTGTGTGTGTGTGTGTGTGTGTGTGTGTGTGTGTGTGTGTGTGTGTGTGTGTGTGTGTGGTGTGTGTGTTTGTGTGTGTGTTTGCACGCGATTTTGTGTACAAGCTATTGTGTTTGCACACACACGCGTATTTATCAATGGTACGATGTGGTCCTTGAGTCCACACTTCCAATTTCAATTCCCCAGAACGGAGAGACTTCTGTACCCAACCAAAGAGTCAACATAAAAACCCGCTGGACACAAACTGTCTCAACTTCAACTTTTCAATCGAACTTTGAGCTTGCAAGGAGTGAGAAAAGTTTGGAGAGGTAAGTACTTTGGAAACACGAGGCGTATCTCTTACGCCTCATGGGAAACTGACTGATTTTCATCCTTTAGTTATTCACAAATATAATAACTAGAGAGACAGACCGATACACAGACAAACAGACTGCCTAACAGACAGGCCAAGCAAGCAAGCAGTAAGGCAGATAGTCAGTCGGAGATGCAAAGAATGAGAGAATATTTTAGTTTAAAGTTAAATCTTAAGTATCTTTTTCATTTTTCCGAGTCATATAGATGCCTTTCCATTTTGGCACAGGTTCCTTTCAGGTTATGTCACCTTATTCAATTTCCATCGCTTTACACTTGTTGGGTTAAACTCCAGCAGCCATTTGTCGATCAACTCTTGTAGTTTCTCAAGGATTTTCTGCAACACTGCAATCCTCTTCAGTTATTTTACTTCTCCTACAATGAGCAGAGATCAGTCTTGAGGAACCCTTCTTGCTACTTTTGACCAGTCGGACCTCTCACTGCGACCCTCTGTTTTTTGTCTGACAGAAATTCCCATAAACACAACGTCTTAACAGTTTATCAAGCTTACCTCTGCATTTTAAATGCCAGCCTTTATTGATAAACTAAATATATAGTTTCTTGGCAGTCCTGGACAACTAAATATCCTCATCCTTGTGCCGTATCACGGTAATCCTGTTATTGAGCTACTTCAAGTTAGCTATGCATTACTGTTCTCCTCTAAGGTCATGTTTTCCCCCCCCCTGTTTCGAAGTGAGTCTTCTCCAGATACTCATCATTCCTGATCTCCAGAACCTTGTATAGAACGTGTGTCAATAACAATTTATATTGTTATTGACACACGTTTATAATTAACGACTCCTTGACTGTCAGAGGTAAAGATTGTTAGACCTGAAGCAGTCAATGAGTTACCCTGCGACCATGGAGGAATGGTAAGCAGATCGTGTGGAATCTCCATTGGATGATACCTATCTACCTCACAGTACGGCTGAGAGAGGCGAGGCAGCCACCTTCAGGGACACCTAGAAAACTAATAAGTACAGGGACCTAGAATATTGTTACAGTTTAGCACCAATAGGCTCCAAGACCCTAGGCTCCTTGAGGTAAAAGTGCACTTAAGTTCTTGATGGAGGCGAGAGAGAAACTTATTAAGGAAATAAAAAACCCAAGAGCTGCCAGTTTCATATTCCAGCACCTCAATGTTGCTATCCAGAGAGGTAAGGCCCGCTGTATCTTGGGCATGTGCCCCACCTCTGCAGAGCTTAGCACACCAGAATAATAAATAGTACATCAAATACCAACAAAAATATGGAAAAAGGATGGAAAATTTTTAAAAAACCAAAAAATATGGCAAGCTAATACATATTATAATATTGGAGTAAAAGCTGAAGGAAGGAACAGCATCTTGACAGAGAAAGTATTGAGATCATAGATGAGCTGGATAGCACTGGAGTGTGGGGGTGATGGGTGAGGAGAGGTGTGGTACGGGGTTACGAGGGGAAGGGAAGATGGGGAGGAGATCAGGGAGAGTCGAGGAGAGAGAGAGAGAGGGGAAGAGGGGAGAAAACATTCACCCGGATGGTCTGGGTAGAGGAGAGTGTGAGGGGAGGTATGAGAGGTCCAGGATGCTCGCGGAGCAACTAGGATATGCATGAGTCCTTTGTTCAATTTGTTGTGCCTGGATTCATATGCAGTTTTGTGAAGAGTGACGGTAAAAGACTCAAGACAAGATATGATATTATCTATATCATTTATATATACTGGGAGGGGGAAATGGTAGGGAGGGACGGGAGGAGAGTGGGGAGGGTTTACTATGGCCGGGTACATATATATATATATATATATGCGAACAAGCCTGAATGGTCCCCAGGACAATATGCAACTTATATATATATTATATATATATATATATATATATATATATTATATAATATTATATATATATATATATATATATATATATATATATATATGTCGTACCTAGTAGCCAGAACGCACTTCTCGGCCTACTATGCAAGGCCCGATTTGCCTAATAGGCCGAGTGATTTTCTTAATTTTCAATAAATTGTTTCCAATTAGTTTATTTGAATTATTATTATTATATTATATTAAGAACATAAATTACTGACGTAGTTGTGTTAGTTAAGTTTAGGTTAAGATAGGTTAGGTTAGGTAGGGTTGGTTAGGTTCGGTCATATATCTACCTTAGTTTTAACTCAGATTTAAACAAAATAACTTATACATAATGAAATCGACAGATTTATCTTTTCATAAGAATTTTTTTTTTTTAAATATATAAATTCAGGAAAAGTTGGCTAGAGGGATAGAAGCCCTAAATCAGAAGACAGGAAATACAGAATATGTCATATCATGTTCAATGATATATATATATATATATATATATATATATATATATATATATATATATATATATATATATATATATATATATATATATATATATATTGTGTCGTACCTCAGTAGCACCGATACACACTGATGTGCATGCACACATATGTGCATTAACACATACACACTGAGGCTCTCGATGCATCCTGGCAATGTCCAACATGCGATTCTCTTTCAACAAATTGAACAAAGACCTGTTTGAATCCTAACCAAATCCTCTTACCCTGCAGCACGACACGCACTGTCTTCCCTCCTGATCCTCCGCCAGCCCAAGAAAAGATAACCCATTACAGATACTGGAAGACGCGACAGTGAGAATAACGGAGAATAACGAGCCGAAGGAACGACGGTAAGGCAGATGTGTTAATGCCAATTGCCATAGAGCAGGTGTAGTGAGTGACCGTCGCATGGGCGTATTGATGCCACTATAGTGCCAACAGCCATGGCACCAGTATTAGTGCCAACGGTCCATGGAGGCACTGGCCGAAAAGTGGGACAGCTGAGCACATAAACTTTATCCTTGTTGAAAATTGGAGAAAATAAACCGCGAGGGTAAGACGTATACAGGAGACTAATAACCGGACGACGAGGAACACAACTAGGAAGAAGGACGAGGACACGGTATATATATATATATATAATATATAGTATATATATATATATAGATATATATATATATATATATATATATATATATATATATATAGTATATAATCGACTGAAGAGCTTTGTCACAACTAGTGACCTAATATCAGACGTGAGCAATCCAACAGGTTGAGTTATTACGACAAGGTCGAGGAAGGGGGAGAAGGGCAGGTTCGCTGCCACCCTCTCTCGTCATTTTTTTCCACTCCTAATTTTTTTCAATATATTTGGCAACCCCTTTTTTCTTACTTCTGGCTGACAATTTGCGACGTCAGCTCCTTACTCATGCCGCTTGAAATCCTTAGCGTTCTTTATCAGAGAAAATGTATCGGTGTTCAGCGCTCAAAGATCCTGAAAAGGGAAGAAAGAATTCAAAGAAATCCCCGCAATCTTTTCCCCGCTTTAGAAACGGACAGGATCTTGAAAAGGCTTCCCTCCCGAGGAGTGCGACAGACGACGAGATAGTAACGCTCAACCTGTCTTGAAGGAGCTGTAGTGATGCTGGAAGGATGACTTTCCTGGCCATTTAAGGCATCTCAGGAGACAAACAGGGAAAGAAGATATCTTTTCCCGGCGATGTGAGACCGACACGAGAGATCAGATGGAAAGTAACACTAATGAGGTATATGTTAGTGTTTCGAATGTGTGTGTGTGAGGGAGAGAGAGAGAGAGAGAGAGAGAGAGAGAGAGAGAGAGAGAGAGAGAGAGAGAGAGAGAGAGAGAGGAGAGAGAGAGAGAGAGAGAGAGAGAGAGAGAGAGGAGAGACAGAGAGAGAGAGAGAGAGAGAGAGAGAGAGAGAGAGAGAGAGAGAGAGAGAGAGAGAGAGAGAGAGAGAGAGAGAGAGAGAGAGAGAGAGAGAGAGAGAGAGAGAGAGAGCAGAGACAGAGAGAGAGACAGAGAGAGAGAGACAGAGACACAGACAGAGAGAGGGACAGACAGAGACATGTTTTTCCCCTTGGGACGTGACTTACAGGCCACTAGCATGCAACTGAAAATTCTTGAAGGATCTGGCTTTTTGACTACAAGTCGTTTGATACAGAACTCCAGGACTTGATTAAAGGAACTTGATTAAAAATCCAGGTTTTATAACATCGTCACTCTCCTGGGAAAGTAGAAAGAAAAATGTTTTTTTTTCAAGATATGTGTTTCTCCATCGCGCAACATCGCGAAATTAAAAATCACGGGACGTAGCTGCGGGTTCCTTGTGAGAGAGGCGCTTCCTAAATGCAAATTAACAAATCCAGGTCTCGTAGCTCAATTAGATCACTTTCACAAACATCCTGTTCTACTGGCGAGCTCCGAAAACGAATTTTGCAGTCATGATGGATACGTTTTTGGACCAGGATTGAGTTCATTTCGATACGAAGAGGCGCTGGACAATGACGCGGCAGGCAATAGTTCTGCCGGTGACATTAGGAGAACTGAAGACTTTGGGTGGGTGTCTGGCATGGAGATGAGAGAGAGAGAGAGTGAGAGGTAGGAAGACGGAGGAAGAGGAGAGGAACGGGAGAGAGGCGGAATGTAGTAAGAGGAAAGGAGGGTGGAGGGATGGGTTGTCATTATTTCTGTAGATATTGCTAAGGAATGCGATTCTGGGTTTTAAGGAATTTCTGTGTTAGTTCTGAGAGTCTGTGGTATGTTGTGTTAGTACGGGCAGTTATTATTGCCTTAATACACTCAAATTTTGTCGACTTTGTTATCATCTGCTAAGTGAATTCTTTTTTTATCGGTCAGCTAGTTTGATTACATGTCCGTTCGTGTGTCTACGCTCACCCTCACCCTCCCTGCCTCCCTCCCTCCCTCCACACTCTTGTAACATTTCCCAACAAGCCCTGAATCATCCTCAGAACTTTTAAATACGTCCCAATACTTAACACTCAAGTTGAGTACTTCAGTACGTCTTCAGGATTCCTTCAACTGGGCATTCATTACTTCATTAGAAACACCTTATACCCGTCTATCTTCACAGCTCCACCAGACCTCTGAACATCGTAATCACCCACGTGCCTCTTCAGTTTCTTCGATAAAATATTACTACAGCACCTTCCACAAGTCTTCAAGTAACCTCCAATACATCTCCAAGAGCTTCCACTTCTCCAACACAAATCCAATAATTTTCCATCCATCCGTTAACTCAGCTTGACACTCTCCACTTATCCGAGCTCCAAACACGCTTTCATCCGCTCTCCAATACACCTCCAACAGTCCCAGAGGCAGACGAAAATAAATAGTTTTCTGCCTAAGATAATCTGTCACAGATGTTGACAAACACACCCACGTAAGTAGTCACTCGACAATATGCACAGACAGTTTCCTAAGATATAGACCAGCATTTTCCAGAATGTGAAAATGACATTCCCAGACGTGGATATAGGACACTCCCGAAGGGACACACATTCTACCAGACACGAACGGAGGCACACACAGACCTAGGCAGACAATCTCAGAAGCAAACACTCACATGAACTCAGGCGAGAAACTGTTCCAGGAACTCTCTGTAAAGTTGAGTGGGCATTTACATCCCCCACGAAACAAGCGAGATCTCTAACTTTACCAGCGTCTTTACTACAATATCTTCACCTCCAACCTCACCTTCGCCCCAACCTCACGTTCGCATCCAACCTCACTTTCACCTCCACCCTCACCTTCTAATAACCGTGAGAAAATTAAATTCTCACACAGCTACGGATGTTAGTGAAGGTAAAGTTATCACTGATTTTAAACCAAATGACACTCACTAACGTGATATGTCTCGGGTCTTTCTCACAGAGTTCACAAATGAAGTTCACAAATTCTCCCAATCCTGAAATGCTCAGGATTGAGAGACTTGTTACTATAACAATGTGTTACACTATATCTGGCTCTTGCAATACATAACTGGTTTGCGGACTCCTTGAGTTGTCTTATACACGTAGTTAATAGGATCCAACTCGACCACTCAACTAGTACGTCTCATTTATATAGGATATAAGGGTATAGGATCCACTACCACTCACAGGAAGGTTATGGGATCCACTGCCTCTCCCAGGAAGGGAATGGGTTCCCCTGACACTCACAGGAGGGAAGGGAGGGAAGGGAGGGAGGGAATTATCAGGAAAAGCTCCAAGCCATTACGACTATATAACACTTGGAAGTGGTCAGGATAAGGATTTAGGATGAGACGAGGGGGGAAAGGAATGGTACCCAACCACTTGGACGGTCGGGTGATTGAACACCGACCTGCATGAAGCGAGACCATCGCTCTACCGTCCACCCCAAGTGGTTGGACATGTCACTCACAGGAACGGTATGGAGTTCACTGGGTAATACCAATGTAAGATTTTTCCTCCAGAATTATATTCCAGCACGGGACCCTAAACTTGCAGCGGATCGGCGATTATACGCTACGGTATCCTTACCAAAGTAAACTCGCGAACTCACGCTTTGTGTATCGATTATATTAAGTATAATAAGCACGAGAATTCGATTTTCCTGCTTAATTTTATATTAGTTTTTATACATTTGAGTACTACGCTCTTTCTCGATTATAACGGAAAAATGCGCGCGCTAAAATATGGAACTACGCAATTTACAAAAGCTATTTTTTTTTTGTAACCACCTATCCTTTCGTGGACATTAGAGTCAAGATAAATTAAGCTGTTAATTAATGATTTTGCAACTGAATGAGGTTAAATTAACTTCTGATCAAAATGGCTTTCCAGCGGTATTTACCATTTGCAGAAAGTGCATAGTTTTAATTAAACTTTTTGAAAAGAGCCTCAAAACAACTGGATTGAGATGGATTCTAATGTATGAATGTATAGATCCTAATGTATATATATATTTGTGTATTCAAATATATGGGTTCTATGGCTCGGGTTCTAATGAAATAAAGACCCGTTTATGCAAGTGAGTGTAACCTGCCTTCTCTCTCTCTCTCCACTGGATAGGTGTTGGAATGCATGATAGGCAAATTCAATTTATTTATATCTGGCTCAACTAACCAATTCTCACTCTTTGTGTCAGGTTCTCAAGGTGATGCTTTGATGAAGTGTGAAGACAATGTTGATGTGTGTGTATATACGTTTATAATACTATTACTCACAGGATGGGTATGAAGGCGATGAGTCACAATAACGTGGCTGAAGTATGTTGACCAGACCACACACTAGAAGTTGAAAAGACGACGACGTTTCGGTCCGTCCTGGACCATTCTCAAGTCGATTGTGATGAGGAGGTAGGGACAGGCAATATTTAATACAACAGTTGCCTGTCCCTACCTCCTCATCACAATCGACTAGAGAATGGTCCAGGACGGACCGAAACGTCGTCGTCCCTTCAACTTCTAGTGTGTGGTCTGGTCAACATGGGTATGAAGTGCATTGTCACAGAAAGAATACCAGGTTCACTACCACACATAATATACGTGTTGAGTCAACGTCCCTCCCTGACTGGGTATGGAACCCACAACCGCTCACAGAATGTGTATGGGGTCCGCAATATATGAAAATTAAATACAGATGTACAACAGATGTTTAGGTGCTCAATATCTGACGCTGTGGAATAAACAAACACTTTCGCGAGGGTGTTAGGAACTTCCGCATGTGTTAGGAACTTGTGCATGTGTGTGTGTTAGAAACTTGTGCATGTGTGTTAGGGGGTTTCCGCAGATGTGTTAGGAGCTCCGGCAGATGTGTTAGGCGTTCCCGACTGTGTTTTTAGGAACTCATGCATATTATATTTTGCTACTGTGAGCCGTTTTCACTGTAAAATTCTGCGGTAAACACTGGCTGAATTTTGTATCCGGATTTTCCCTATATGCAGCTATCGCGGTGTATATTAGTTATCAAGTTGTACATAGCAACCGTGCTAGATATAGCTACTGTGCTGAATATATCTAATGAGCTGAGCATAACAACTGTACATGATATAGGTCCCATTCTTGATATAGCTACAGTGCAATACATATCTCTGTTGTATTAAATATTGCTATTGATATAGACATTACTGTCATCCTAGATTTGATACCGATATAGATATTGCTACAGTTCTAGATATTGCTACTGTCCTAGATATTGCTACTGTCTTAGATATTGCTATCGTATTAGGTACTGATAGGGGCTAGCCTCTCCCAATTTTTAACAATAATCACTGTTAGGTATGTTCCTAACATGGGTTGATTGGGGTTGGGAACATAAGAGTCAAAATTAAACGAGTGCCACTTGACATAATACCAAAACGATCATGATTAAGCAAAGCAATGACTAATCTTGCAAAATCACATTAATGGGACTCTGAATTTGTGTTCTTTCTTTTATGTAAAAATTATACACTGATACCCACAAAAATTAAACATAAAAGTCGATCATATTTTGCCTGTAATAAATATTCACGAAGTCATGACACTCCTTCCATCCCTCTAACATAACCAACCACTGTCTCTCGAGTGTCACTGCTCCATACATACCTCATGTAACTTGTCGCGAACGTGTACACTCAGCCAACAAATTGGTACCAAGAGACAACCAGAAAAAGAGAGAGAAAGAGAGAGAGAGAGAGAGAGAGAGAGAGAGAGAGAGAGAGAGAGAGAGAGAGAGAGAGAGAGAGAGAGAGAGAGAGAGAGAGAGAGAGAGAGAGAGAGAGAGAGAGAGAGAGAGAGAGAGAGAGAGAGAGAGAGAGAGAGAGAGAGAGAGAGAGAGAGAGAGAGAGAGAGAAAAAAAAAAACAGAGCGAGCAGAGAGAGAAAGGAAGGAAAACAAAAAGTTCTTAATATTCTAGCGATTCTGTCGTAAACGAAGTTTCCCAAACAATAATCAGATTTACCAAATTGTTACTGATTACAGGACGCAGACCACCACCAGCAAAACTCCGGAGTTAGAGAGACACGTGCATAGGGTTGCAACAGGAGTCCTCTCCTGTTGCGACCCAGGCTTGCAACAAATACGTCTCATTTATACGTTCTGGTCTGCCAAAGTGCGGAAGCTAACTCAGATGAGGCAGCAGCTTGGGTTCGTATATTAGGTTAGCCTAATATACGAACCAAACATTAGTATATTAGGTTCGTTTCTGATTAGGTTAGCACTATGTAACACACCCACACCCCACACCCACATATTCCCTACACCCCCCCCCCCCCCCCGGCCCAACTTGCACACCCCGGGGCAATCTATTACCACTTCATATATCTTAGCTTCAGCAACGCCCTCTGGTGTAAGACAGCCGCGGTGGTAGAGTTGCGTGTAATGTTTTCTTGGTACACAGCCGGGGCTCGACGAACACACTCTGGGGACACATGCTTCTTACTGAGTTATGACTCCAGGCCGATGAAGGGGCAGGGAGGAGGAGGAGGAGGGAAATCCTAGGGTGAGAGACACTGGCAGGGAGAAACAAAGGGAATAGATACACTGAGAGGGGGTGAAACTGGGGGAAAAGAGATGCTGTAGAATGGGGAGAAACTGGTGGAAGGGACGATGGTGACGTGAGGGAGGGATTCAAACTCGGGAAATAGACCCTGTGAGGGAAGGAACTATGGGGAAAAGTTGCTGTGAGGAGAAGAGGGAGAAACTAGGGAAAGAAATTAGGTGAAGTTGAAGAAATTAGAGAAACAAAAGATGCTGGACAGCTAGATGCCGGGGGCTGGGAAATGAGAACACAGGGGTGGAGAATAGAGGAGCAAGAGTTGGAAGAGAAACAAAGGTAACGCTAAAAAGACATGATAAAATTAAGAAAAAAAAATGTGGTGAAAACATTGATAAATGAAATAGGGAGATAACGTCTAGAACAGATAAGATGAAGAGAGATATGAGAAAACAAAATAAAAATATGGAGAACCAAGAAAGGAGAAGGAATAGAAGGCAGTAGAAAACACACACACACACATTAACACAAGGGGGTGAGGGGGTGATGGGGTTGAGGGGGGGGGGGTGAGGGGGGGTTAGGGGGGTTGACGGGGGGTTGAGGGGGGGGGGGTGTTATGGCCGAGGGAGGAGTTGCAACAGCAGCAAGGCAGGTGAGTTGCAGGATGTGCATCATTACCTGTATTGAAGAGGGACATGCCTCATTATCTTCAGTAGACATGGAGGATATAATTCATCTCATGTATATTATATGTTGAGCCTATCTCAAAACCTGCCCAGCCTGCCTCAACACTTGCACCTATATATATATATATATATATATATATATATATATATATATATATATATATATATATATATATATATATATATATATATATATATATATATATATATATATCGGGAGGGGAAGGAAGGGCAGGGGGTAGACACGCTAGCCAAGATACCTACATTGATTAAACAGGATTCCGCTGCAACACCCATATTGCAAATGGAAGGCGCAGTGCAATGGACACCCGCACAGCAACATGCAGGAAGGGTTGGCCCTTGCACAAGCGCTCCTCCTCCCAGCCCGTAGAACACAACAATGAACCCGTGGACCAAAGAACCGAAACAGCTGCCTAAAATACACGAACGCAATAAACCACTTTATCGGTTAATCAATACGAGGCGATGCTGCATGAGCAACCAGTGCTCAGTGTAGCATGAGCAGAGGCAACGAGTGCTCAGTGTAGCATGAGCAGAGGCAACCAGTGCTCAGTGTGGCATGAGCAGAGGCAACCAGTGCTCAGTGTGGCATGAGCAGAACCAACCAGTGCTCAGTGTAGCATGAGCAGAGGCAACCAGTGCTCAGTGTAGCATGAGCAGAGGCAACCAGTGCTCAGTGTAGCATGAGCAGAGGCAACCAGTGCTCAGTGTAGCATGAATATGAACAGGGATAGGGATATAGATATCGATACGAACAGCTGCTAGAAATACGAACAGCTGCTAGGGATACAAACAGCTGCTAGAGATACGAATAGCTGCTAGGGATACAAACAGCTGCTAGTGATACAAACAGCTGCTAGGGATACGAACAGCTGCTAGGGATACAAACAGCTGCTAGAGATACGAACAGCTGCTAGGGATACAAACAGCTGCTAGGGATACGAACAGCTGCTAGGGATACAAACAGCTGCTAGGGATACAAACAGCTGCTAGGGATACAAACAGCTGCTAGGGATACAAACAGCTGCTAGGGATACAAACAGCTGCTAGGGATACGAACAGCTGCTAGAGATACGAACAGCTGCTAGGGATACAAACAGCTGCTAGGGATACAAACAGCTGCTAGGGATACGAACAGCTGCTAGGGATACAAACAGCTGCTAGAGATACGAACAGCTGCTAGGGATACAAACAGCTGCTAGGGATACAAACAGCTGCTAGGGATACAAACAGCTGCTAGGGATACGAACAGCTGCTAGGGATACAAACAGCTGCTAGGGATACAAACAGCTGCTAGGGATACGAACAGCTGCAGTAGATACCAATGACAAACGACGAAGCAGGAGAGTGAACGAAAGATGTCAATATGTGATGAGACACCGTTATTGGAATCTTGGGAAAACGAAACGCCAGTAGTAGCAACAACAGCACCAGTAGCAACAACAGCAACAACAACAGCAGCAACAACAGGCCCAGTAGCAACAACAGTAGCATCAACAGAAACAACAACAGCACCAGTAGCTACAACAGCAAGAACAACAGCAGCAACAACAGACCCAGTAGCAACAACAGTAGCATCAACAGAAGCAACAACAGGTAGAATAACAAAATCTAGAGTAGCAACAGCAGGAGCACCATCAAAAGCAACAGGAGCAAGAATCATCAAATCTAAAGCAACAGTAGCAGCAGCAACAACAGCAGCAGCTGTATTATCAACAGCACCATAAATAACAGAAGCAAGCAATGACAGGAACAGCAGAAATAACTTAAATAACAGAACACATCAACAACAGAGGCATGAACAGTAGCAACAGCAACAATAAAAGTAGCAGGAACACCAGAAACACAAACACACAGAAACACAAACAAACAGAAACACAAACACACAGAAACACAAACACACAGAAACACAAAAACAAAAACACACAGGAACACAGGAACAGAAACACGAACACAGGAACCCAGGAACAGAAACACGAACACAGGAACCCAGGAACAGAAACACGAACACAGGAACCCAGGAACAGAAACACGAACACAGGAACCCAGGAACAGAAACACGAACACAGGAACCCAGGAACAGAAACACGAACACATGAACCCAGGAACAGAAACACGAACACATGAACCCAGGAACAGAAACACGAACACAGGAACCCAGGAACAGAAACACGAACACAGGAACCCAGGAACAGAAACACGAAAACACGGACACAGGAACAAAAACACGAACACAGGAACACAGAAACACGAACACAGGAACAGAAACACAGGAACACAAGAACACAAACAGCAACATTACCAGAAGCAACAACAGCTGTAAGGGCAACATGTAGCTGATGGCCAGGATTGGGACGCCCGATAATCAATGGCCACGTGCCTTGGCATGCCATCGACGTCCAGAACATTACACCAAGGACGCCCCTTTAGACGAAATAGCAGATGTAATGGACGCCCCTTTAGACGAGACAGCAGATGTAATGGACGCCCCTTTAGACGAGACAGCAGATGTAATGGACGCCCCTTTAGACGAGACAGCAGATGTAATGGACGCCCCTTTAGACGAGACAGCAGATGTAATGGACGCCCCTTTAGACGAGACAGCAGATGTAATGGACGCCCCTTAGACGAGACAGCAGATGTAATGGACGCCCCTTTAGACGAGACAGCAGATGTAATGGACGCCCCTTTAGACGAGACAGCAGATGTAATGGACGCCCCTTTCGACGAGACAGCAGATGTAATGGACGCCCCTTAGACGAGACAGCAAATGTAATGGACGCCCCTTAGACGAGACAGCAGATGTAATGGACGCCCCTTTAGACGAGATAGCAGATGTAATGGACGCCCCTTTAGACGAGACAGCAGATGTAATGGACGCCCCTTTAGACGAGATAGCAGATGTAATGGACGCCCCTTAGACGAGACAGCAGATGTAATGGACGCCCCTTAGACGAGACAGCAGATGTAATGGACGCCCCTTAGACGAGACAGCAGATGTAATGGACGCCCCTTAGACGAGACAGCAGATGTAATGGACGCCCCTTTCGACGAGACAGCAGATGTAATGGACGCCCCTTTAGACGTGACAGCAGATGTAGTGTACACCCCTTAGAGGAGACAGAATATGTAATGGACACCCCTTAGACGATCCAGTACATACATTGAAGACCTTTGAGAGAGCAGTAGATATAGTAGGCATTCCTTAGACGAATTACCAGAAATAATGGGACACCGGTTGCATGAGGAACCAGATAAAGTGAATACCCTTAAGCGATTCAGCAGGTAAAATGGTCGTTCATTACACGGTGCAGCAGGGGAAACAGATGTCCATTAAACATGGAAGCAGCGGCAGCTGTAGCTATGAAACTGAATTACCTAAGTGTAGTTACAGGATGAGAGCTGTGGTGTCCCGTCTTCCCAGTACTCTTTGTCGTATAACGCTTTGAAACTACTATTGGCCTCCACGACCTTCTCACTTATGTTCCAACCGTCTACCACCCTGTTTGCAGAAGAAAACTGTGTGTGTGTGTGTGTGTGTGTGTGTGTGTGTGTGTGTGTGTGTGTGTGTGTGTGTGTGTGTGTGTGTGTGTGTGTGTGTGTGTGTGTGTGTGTGTGTACTCACCTAGTTGTGCTTGCGGGGATTGAGCTTTGGCTCTTCGGTTCCGCCTCTCAACTGTCAATCAACTGGTGTACAGATTTTTTTAGTCTACTGGGCTCAATTATATCTACATTTGAAGCTGTATGGAGTCAGCCTCCATCACATCACTGCTTAATGCATTCCACCTGTTAACTACTCTGACACTGGAAGAGAGAGAGAGAGAGAGAGAGAGAGAGAGAGAGAGAGAGAGAGAGAGAGAGAGAGAGAGAGAGAGAGAGAGAGAGAGAGAGAGAGAGAGAGAAGAGAGAGAGAGAGAGAGAGAGAGAGAGAGAGAGAGAGAGAGAGAGAGAGAGAGAGAGAGAGAGAGAGAGAGAGAGAGAGAGAGAGAGAGAGAGAGAGAGAGAGAGAGAGAGCGTATAACATCCAATTCAGAACACTGTCCAAGTAATGGAGGAGCAATAAGCGATGGACCAAGCTGGGCTCTGAGCGTTTGCGGCCAAGCTGAGTTCACGCACTCTGCTTCCATTCAGGGTCCGTTTAACCACACAGCTGGACACACACATACACAGACACACTCACACTCTCCCTCTGAAGTGCGTCCGCGGTGCAAGTGAGAGGGGTAAACACGGAGTGAGAGTGGAGGGGAAGTGTTGGAGTGTGTGTTGGAGTATTTGGGGAGCTGCGGTGAGAGTAGAAATTAACACGTCTGGTAAAGGATCTGTTAGGAAAAGGTTCCAAGGGAGGAGGGAATGTTCTGAGTGTGTGTGTGTGTGTGTGTGTGTGTGTGTGTGTGTGTGTGTGTGTGTGTGTGTGTGTGTGTGTGTGTGTGTGTGTGTGTGTGTGTGTGTGTGTGTCTCATTTCCCCTCATATCATGTTCGTTGTCACCATATTTCCCCTTTTCCCTACTTTTCTTCACGTATTGACGCTGAATTCACATTTCTTATGCCCAGCTCCAGCTGAAAGCAGGTTGACAAGGAGCTCAGTCAAGTAAGCCAGGTCCTTGACAAATCGGATACGCTAATATATATGTGGAATAGGTTTATCAAAAGGAATCCACCGTGCAACCATTGATGAAAAGATCAACACTATATAACAAGTCCCACATAAAAAAATGCTATATTACAGGAGCTACTTTTCCGAAGCTAAGAAGATGTATTAAAACGTTAGTCCTGAATGACAAAATCAAAAGAAGCGTTAAATCTTCCAACCCTGAGGAGACGATACAGGTCAGCACACACTAAAAATTAAAATAATGTTAAGAAGATCGCATTCTTTAACACTAATCATAAAAAGAATTCCTTAAATTCGTAGTTTTTTGTCCTTGATGCTGGAAAACCTATTCAAAATGTCAAAGATGTCTAATGCTACTCTCGTGGCTTTGATAAACCATCAAGTTACCGGAAGCGTTACACATCCAATGACTTTTGTCCATTAGAACGGCTCGATGAATTATTTATAGTTCAGGTTTTGTTTATTTATGGTTCAGATTTTGCTCTCATTGTGGTAGTTGGGGTTCAAGAGCAGCCATGCTCGAATCTGTAAACTGTGATAGTAATTACTGAATTATTTCCAAACTGGTGCCATCTGTGTACCCTTTTCAGTGAGCTGAGTACTCAAGCAAAGGCTTTGATACTTCCTGAGGAAATAAATGACATCAAGAAATGTTTGAGGGCCTCAACGTACGATCATTCAGTATTTGTCTACATACAATTGTATGTTTTCTTTGCCTTCGGAAGGTAAATAAAATAGCCGCTTACCAGCAGGTTGTCTATACCTCTTACCCTCCCACACCGCTACGGATGTAGGTTAGCTTATGATAGGTAAGGATAGATTAGGATAGATTAGGATAGATTAGGATAGCTTATGATAGGTTAGGTTCTACTTCCCATCCCTCTTAAACAGTTTCAGACGAAAGATTAAAGTTATCAATTGATTTGTTTGATTGATTATCTGTTTATAGGATATCGATCTCTTGGTGCAAAGCTCAAGACAATAGATGTTAATTTGCTAGTTATGTCCATAATTAGTGATAATTAATATTCTGAAACGTGTTTGAGGACACGTGTGTTTGACACGCGTTGCATTCCATGGGACACAAGTATTACATGCTAGAGTCAACAATGATACAAGATCATATGCAAATATCAATTCAAGAAAAAGCTGAAAATATATATGACAAATGTTGGCATCTTAAATCCAAAACATAAATAGTGCTAGCATCCGAAAGCCCAAAGTTTATATCCCTCGGATCTCTCTACCTCGGCTGATACCCCCCGAATCTGAAATAGTAAATTAAATCAGCAGCATAAAAACGAATTAAGAATAATGTTGAGATTCTCAAAGTGATTAGAGGCAACACTAACCCCCCTTGCAGAACCCAGTCATAACAATGCTTTAATCCGGAAACTCATTACAAAATAAAGTCAAGGTCTCAGAGTCACGTACACGACTCTGAAATTCGACTCTTTAATGAATCTCGCCCTTAGGACCCATGGACGAGCGAGGGAGGCGGGGAAAGTTTCGTCATATACATGAAAGCTAATCAGACTTCCTCACTGTATGCAAATTAAGCAAGGTGAATCCAAAAATTTAATTATCCAAAAACTTTCACGTCGAGGAAGACGACCTAATGAGAAACCATCGTACCAGAACCTTGAACCGTAATCGAACATTAATGGAGCAATTACAGACGGGGAGGTATGACTCGTGTAGACCAATCAAAGACCTGTTTCATTTGCACAGAGCCAATCGAAGACCAAACTTAATTTATGGGGGGGGGGGGGGACCAATCAAAGACTAGCAGCTGCCACTCTGTGTTTAATTTGCAAACACCAGGAGAGAGTTTGCTGCCAGAGGAAACATTTCTGCCGACCAGAATATGTTGACTCGGCTTCCTAGCATAGAATGGCTCGTCCACAGTTTTTTGTTGTGGTCAAGTGGCATTTGTCATGATTCGTCACCTGTCTATCATCCGTCAGTCATTTGTCATCTGTCCATCTTCTGACTTTTACGTCCTTCAGATGTCACCCGTTCTTTGTCTTTCAGCTACCTGTCGTCTGTCATTCATCCGTCGTAGGGTATTGTTCTGACCAATGTCTGTCAACTGTCTGTCATCTAAATGATGTCGGTGCGTTGCTTGCCAGTCTTTCGGCGTCTGTCGTCCGCTCAACTGTTAAGCTTCTTTCCACCTGTCGCGTGTCTACTATCCACCTGTCGATTGTTGTCTGTTCGTGGATAGAATGATAAACCTTATTTCTAGCAACTCCTAGTCATAAAGTCTTACATTGTAAGCAAACGATCAACCTATAACGAGCAATGTGGTATGTTGCAACTTCATGCAGCTCCTGAACATTGTGCGGCAGCGTGGTGGTGGGGCGCATTGATCATATGACGCTGTGTGTAAAGTTGTGAGTGTGTGAGTGTGTGTGAGTGTGTGTGTGTGTGTGTGTGTGTGTGTGTGTGTGTGTGTGTGTGTGTGTGTGTGTGTGTGTGTGAGTGAGTGTGTGTGTATTCACCTATTTATGCTTAACCATTTGTGCTTGCAGGATCGAGCGTTAGCTCTTGGTCCTCGCTTTTCCATCCACCGGTTGTCTAATGCAATAAATTCTGACCTATTTCCGTATCGTTACTTTAGCATATTTGTGACCCATCTGAGCTTCAAGCTTCTTTTCCCATCCTCTTGTACTATTGGTGTTCATTATGAAAATTTCCTCTTTTTCCACAATGTCAATCTCCCTAAGTATTTTATACGCCTCTATCATGTCCTGCCTCATTTCTTTTCTTCTCTTTCCTAGCGACGTCAGGTTTAGTTCCCTCAGTTTCTTATCATACCTCAGCTATCGCAGTTCTTGGACGAGTTTTGTTGCAAACTTCTGAATCTTTTCGAGATCCTTATGTGTTTCTCTAGATCCATGACTGGGCAGCATACTCCAACATTGGCCTCACGTAGGTGTACAGCGATCTAGTTGCCTCCTTAATAATGTTCATGAATGATGTAGAGTATGCTGCTATCGTCAGTTTATTTATATGAGCTGCTGGAGATTAGGTTTGGTGTTATATCCATTCCCAGGTCTTTTTTTCTCTAGCCATGACAAGGATATACACATTAACCATAACACACGTTAGTTAAACACTAACCAACCATGGTGTTAGGCCTCACTACAAACGTCTCCAATGGTACCATTTGACAGTCGCCAGAGGCAACAGACGAGAATTAATCACGTACATACATGGATAATGACGGTACTCCATCAATGTCCTCGCAATGCCGATGATTGCGGGCAACTTGGTCGATTGCAAGAACAAGTTGGCAAGCCATTCTTGCTGCAATTAGCGCGTTTTAGCCATCAGTAGCAAATGCACGTTTGCAATAACCAACACATGAATAGTTTAAATATCGCACTGAGGTCATATTATATATATATATATATATATATATATATATATATATATATATATATATATATATATATATATATATATATATATATATATATATATATATATATATATATATATATATATATGTCGTACCTAGTAGCCAGAACTCACTTCTCAGCCTCCTACTATTCAAGGCCCGATTTGCCTAATAAGCCAAGTTTTCCTGAATTAATATATTTACTATAATTTTTTTCTTATGAAATGATAAAGCTACCCTTTTCTCTATGTATGAGGTCAATTTTTTTATTGGAGTTAAAATTAACGTAGATATATGACCGAACCTAACCAACCCTACCTAACCTAACCTAACCTATATTTATAGGTAAGGTTAGGTTAGGTAGCCAAAAAAAGCTAGGTTAGGTTAGGTTAGGTAGGTTAGGTAGACGAAAAAACATTAATTCATGAAAACTTGGCTTATTAGGCAAATCGGGCCTTGAATAGTAGGCTGAGAAGTGCGTTCTGGCTATTAGGTACGACATATATATATATATATATATATATATATATATATATATATATATATATATATATATATATATATATATATATATATATATATATATATGTATATAATATATATATGGGCGTGAAATGTGTTAAGAGATTTCCAACTGATGATTTCCATTCTTTCATTTACTTCCATTTTCTCTATGTACTTCCAGTTCCTCTGTTTACTTCTCCTCCCTCTACTTTTCATTCCATTCTCTTATTTTTCTTCCACTTGTTTTCGTGTCCTTGATTCTGTTCACTGTTTCCTCCTTCCCTACCCCCCAATACTTCCTCCTTCTCAATGCTTAACCCTCTATTTCCTTACCTCCTTTCCCTTGCATCGCCATCCGTACTACTCCCCCTCCCCTCTTTCCTCTCCCTCCTCTCGTTCCTCTCCCTCCCCTCTTTCCTCTCCCTCCTCTCGTTCCTCTCCCTCCTCCCCTCTCCTCCACCTCTCCCTTACCATTTGTTAGATGAGAAATATCACCAGCGTGCTGAGAGAGGGCGCCCGACCCCCCTCGCCTCAGCTCCTGATGTATGGAGTTGAGAGATTGAAAGTTGAAGGGAATCTCCAGTCCTCCCCCGTCCTTCAAGTAGCGGGATTGATGGATATATGGAAGGAGAGTTGTTGGCCATTTTTATCTTTTTCCTTGTTTCTTGAAGTCATCATTATCGTTATCATAATTAATATTCATTAAAGACCGTTATCGACACAAATCATATATACCATTATAGAGGCAATGGGTGTTGTGTGAATTAAAAGATGTACTGGCTTCGCCTTGTGACCGTAGGATGTACCTGTGTGTGAGCTGGTTATTGATAGTTGGACGTGTCTGTTGTGTAGTGCTTCGGCTATGTCTAATCTTCTATTCTCCTTGTGTACTGGCGATTATTTTTGTCGTTGTTCGGTGCTGATTGGAGTTCGGTCCTCCTCCTGACCAGCATCGCCGGAATAATCGCTAACTTCAGCGGCAATAGAAGATTGGATGGTATTGTTCTTGGTGATTCGGCACAAGGTGGGGTATGTGCTTTCTCGTTCGAGATGGTCTCGTTTTAAGGGGGGTCTGTTTTAATTGATCTGTGTTCTGTGTAGTCTCGTTGTACATTTCTTCGTTGTGCGTGATGTACGTGATCTCGGTCTGAGTGATCTCCTTGTGAGCGATCTCGTTCACAGCGATCTCGTTCTCAGCGATCTCGTTCACAGCGATCTCGTTCACAGCGATCTCGTTCACAGCGATCTCGTTCACAGCGATCTCGCTCTCAGCGATCTTGTTCTCAGCGATCTCGCTCTTAGCGATCTCGTTCACAACGATCTCGTTCACAGCGATCTCGTTCACAGCGATCTCGCTCTCAGCGATCTCGTTCTCACTGGTCCTGCTCTGCCGCCTAATATACAAGCCCTAACCACAGTCCAGAATCAGCGACAACTGTTGGAATAAACCGCGCTGTTCTGACACACCAACGAAGCCACAGCCAGAGATGACCAGGCAGTTTTACGAATTCATGACGCTGCTCTACTCTCAAAGTTTAGTAGTCAATATTGTGGACTAGGAATCACCATGGCAGTCATCCAGACGCATCGTAATTTCTTCGTCAATACTTTGGACCGCAGAGCCGAAGCCATAGCCCGCAGATCTTGCATAATCATTTGGATGTTCCCTTCCAAATGCCTAAAATACATTCGCAGGGAATGAAAAGCGTGTCCGAATGTAGTAGACGTGACTTGGTTGGTTTGATTCGCTGCGACTTGGCGTGATCAATTTGGATATTGATTCGGCGAATCCATTTGGCTTAAGAGAGTTAGTATTGATTCCGACGGTGATTGTGATTGGCGGTATGCCTTGTTTTCTAAGGCGTGGGGTGGGAGGATTGGGAGGTGGTGGGGGGGTGGGCAGTGTCTTTTCTTAGGCCTCTTGTTTCATGAGGTTGTTGCTGCTTTGTTTTTGCTTCTATGCTAGGAATTTTGTCGTTGAATATTACTGCTAATGATGAAGTCATTACCGTTAGTGATGATTTTCTTTTTCTTCGTAATGATTTTAAGTCTTTTTTCTGTATTTCTGTTTCATTCGCCTCCTCCTCCTCCTCCTCCTCCTTCCTTGTCTTTCTACGTGCTTCTCATCCTCCTCCACTTTCATTATAAATATCGACATTATCCTCTCTATCCTATTTACCGGCTTCTGTAGATCAGGACAACTTTCCCCAACGCCCTATGCATCTGAGGTTATCTTTACTCACCGCCTTGTGTCGTCAGTAAGCCTTCACTCAACGCCTTAATTGTATCTCACGACACTTTACTGACTTGTCCAGGACATCTTTACTCATTACTTCGTGTAATTTAGAACGCCTTTACTCGACGTCTTGTGACAGGGAAGACCTACTTCCAGAAGCTGCATTTGAAGGCTGTTTAAAAGCGACAACCACAGCTCCTCCTTTGCCTGATTGTCTGTTCGATCTTCATTAGTTTTGTTAATATATATATATATATATATATATATATATATATATATATATATATATATATATATATATATATATATATATATATATATATATATATATATATATTTTCAGAAGCTGAATTCGTATATTTGCTTCTACCACATCCTTTTTATAATAATATATACTTCACTGCACATGGTTACACCATATTTGGTTACAAATTTCATTGCACTAACATACATACATATATCATTACAATTACAAATACCAAAACAAAAAATGTTGTGCTGTATAATGTTTATGACAAACTTACTTAACGCTTATTACAATTCAAACCCTTCCTCGAGCTGCCATGAACCCATGGCCAAGATGCAGGAAGCATTTCTCCCCTCTGAACCACAAAACTAACGCGCTGGAACAAGAAATATGTCACTCAATGACCTTTTGACACCCAAATTAGTTTATCGCCCAGTTCTCCCAGGAATTTCAGTGCACATTTGCCCCACGAGCCAAGGGTTTCAGAGTCATTTGGAACAACAATGCAGCCAAACACCAGACCCGTGAATGTAGTAATTTTCTTGAGTTTTCCCTGAAAGCCACAGCGCCACCCCCCAACATTTCCACTGCACTGAAGGTAGATATTCTGGCCAATGTAGAGGCGCATGTGTAATCCCCACACCACCAGCGTTCCGTCCTGGAGCCACCAGCGTGCCATGGTAAGCTGGTGACCCCGTCTGGACACATCCGGGTATCGTTGGGTCTGTACAGGAATGGTTCTCCTTGTGCCAGGCAGCGGGCAGTGGCGAGGCTCCTCTTAATGATGTCGTTGATTTCTTCATAACTTGCAATCCCTCGAATGCTGAGATTCTTTGTTTTTACTGAAGACTATTTTGTATGACATTTGCAAGATTTTTTTCAATAGTTGAAGTCGATATCTTTTAACCCGTGTTCCTGTTATCATAATACGTTGCATAATTGCGCTTATTTCTGGTGATAAGAGCGAGTTGTTATGTTCAAGGGGAATATCAGTTTGGTTGGGAAATAGGGAAATAAATTCCAGAAGAAGAGAGAAAATGTCAGTATTGTGGAAAAATGGCAAAAAAGACCACAAGAACATTATCTAAAAACAGCGTAGAGTTAAAAACCAAATGAGATTTCCACTGAGGCTTAACAGTGTGGAAGAAGTTCTTTACACAGTGGACATAACCATATACTGAAGTACGAGTCCAACTACTCATCCACCGCCTGGATGAGAAATGAGTAACACTTGAGAAAGACAGAAATGAGTAACATTTGAGAAAGACAGAAATGAGTAACACTTGAGAAAGACAGAAATGAGTAACACTTGAGAAAGACAGAAATGAGTAACAC
>NC_091193.1:13404222-13421722 GCF_040958095.1 Procambarus clarkii
GTTAATCCTCGGGGGGGGGGGGGGGGGGGGGGGGAAGAGGGCTTAGGTGCCCTCCAGTGTCACCCCAGGAGGGCCTGGTTCCCTCCACCATCTCTCCGCGTGGGGTGGAGGTTCCCTGGAGATTACAGTAATCTATAGACGAAGACACTCCCTTCTCTCGTTTATAATTTTGTTGGTTTACAGTAATATATAAAAAGCAAAATAAGTGCCTATTTAAAATGCTAAATATTGAACAAAATGGAAAAGGCGTATCAGTTCGGAAATAAATAAATAAATAAAGAACTTATTCACTTCTTGAAAGACAGAGGATGAGAGGGGGCGGTGGAAATATTGTTTCATTTCCTTCATTCCTATATATTAAATATTATTTTTTAAATATCCTGCACCTCATTAACTTTCTGTGATAAAATAAAACTTCTTCAACGTCTTGAAGGGCAATCTAATATATGTTTCTTTAGTAAATAATAATACATCTTCATATTTTTCCTCTTAAAATTTATTACCTAACCCCCTATGAAGACTTGTTTTTAATCTACATTCATTTCCTCGTCCCTCATTTCCCCTCCCCCTCATTTTCTCCTCCCCCATCCTACCTGTATTTTCCAATCCCTATCCCCCCTCATTTCCCAAGCCCCAGCTTCCCCCTTTCATCCACCTCCTCATTTTGCCCTTCATAATATACACATTGCCAATAAAACTCGAGAATGTCACATTTAACGAACAAAAAAAAACTCTTTCAAAATAGTTATTAACTCACACATTTACATAAATATTAAACATTTTGATTTTACTATGTGGAACTGCGACATCGTCTCTATTCGACGTGTAAACAGAGTTGATAATGCGAAAAACCCTATCATATGCGGGCAAAATATAAACTCTTCAAAATTCCTCTCACTCTGTGCAAGTTGATATACAAAATTTTGTGCTTACATTTTTGACATTTTTAAACTATTGTATTCAATACACATATTAATATATACTTAGTGTATTATTAATAATCTGCAATTATTCAGAAAAAAAGTTAAATGCAGAAAGAAGAATTACTGTGATTTTTCTTAAATCATTAGTGGATGACTTTTCTATAACATGTTTTGATATTTTGCCGCGTGAAAAAGACAGTATAAGGATTTATTCCGGCATTATTATCCGGCTGATACATGTTTAAGAGCGTTTAGGGTGGAAATTCTGTAAGATGAGGCGGGAAACTGTCGACCTTATTGGCTCGCCAACAGCTCGTTATGCTGCCTACTTTCTTGACGCCTCCAGATAGGAAACGTCCGCAAGAGGTTAATGATGCACCGATGTTGGCAGCAAATAACATCAGCATCAACCACCATCAACGACTAAAGACTGCACTCATTAGAAAAGACGTAGAAAAGGTCTTTAACACTGTTTGGCATGATGGCGTTAAATTCAAACTCTGTAACAACTTTGTTCTTCCTCTCATCACCACCAAATTACTTTGCAACTACTTAGACAGCAGGACAATGAGGATTAAGTTTCTCCAACGACACTCAAGACTATTTTTTACTTACATGCAAGCGTTCCTCTGTCCTTTCCTTGACACTATACATCCTCTACATTAATGACATCCCTGATCCTCTCCACCGTACCTCATTAACCATCTGCGATGCTGATGTCTCTCACCATCATGCCATCATGCTATCACGATGCCATCACGCTATCATGCCTCCTTAAACGTACTCTCACGAAAAGTACAAGACGAACTTGACGTTGTAGCAGAATGGGAGTATGACTGGCGTATCAAAATCTGAAAAATACAAAATCACCAATTTTTTTCTGTAAACTAAATGCACGCCCTCTTCCTGTTAAACTCTTTTCACTCTCATATTCCTACTAACATTTCAGTATCTCCTTCAACCACAGTTTTCGGCCTCACACTTGATCAACACTTACACTTTCATGCACACATTGCTCAGACACATACAATAGCTCTTCAGGCAATAGGAATATTTTACAGACTAAGATTTGCCAAGCCTGACATAAAATTGCACCTCTATAATGCACTTATTAGACCTCTTTTATCATATGCTCCACTTGCTCTTTGCTTAGCTACACCCACTAACAAACTAAAGCTCCAGAGGATCCAGAACAGAGCTAAGAGATCGACATTCAACACTCATTGGCAAGATTTCAACACCAGTGAAAGCCCTTCATGGAAGCACAAACATTTCTGCCCACAATGTTTATTGGAAAACTCTTATTAAAACAAACAAATTGACAGACTTCTTTCTTACCACGAACAACACAATGATTTTCTTGTACACACTGTCAGGCAACCACTCAAAACACATGATCTCTTCTCCCTTAAGGCACTACGGGCTCACCATAGCCCGTGCTACTTGCAACTTTTTGTTCCAGGTAGCGAATCTTTAACAACAACAACATCTTCTCCCTTCTCCATGATCATCCTCCTGACTATATTTCGATCATTCTTTACTCTCATCTACCAGCACCTTATCATCCGTAACTTCTGCCCTGACGCTGAGGAGCCAATCACTGCGATGATGCGAGACTGATGTTGTCCCTGTTTGTTGTCACTGATAAGCTCAACTCGTGTGCTTGCGTCTTAAGTCGCGACCTACCGACACGCAGCTGGGTTAGCCCCTGTCACCTTTTTCTTCTCCTAAGACATTTCCTCTTCGCCTACTTCTCTTCTGCTGTCCCCACTACCAGATCCCTCTCTGGGAGTATGGTAGACTTATCTATCTTAGACTTAGACTAGATACAGGATAAGTCAACCAAAAGCATCAGCATCAAAGGCCCCAACACCACCAGCAGACAACCATCATTACTACAATCACAGCCTTAACCACTGTCACTGCAACCAATACTTCTACCACCACTTCTACAACCACAGCCTCAACCACCACCACTACGACCACTGCTTCTACCACCACTCCTACAACCACAGCCTCAACCACCACCACTACGACCACTGCTTCTACCAACACTCCTACAACCACTGCCTCAACCACCACTCCTACAACCACTGCCTCAACCACTACTACTACAACCACTGCTTCTACCAACACTCCTATAACCACAGCCTCAACCACCACCACTATAACCACTGCTTCTACCAACACTCCTACAACCACAGCCTCAACCACCACCACTACAACCACTGCTTCAACCACCACCACTACAACCACTGCTTCTACCACCACTTCTACAACCACAGCCTCAACCACCACCAATACAACCATAGCCTTAACCACCACCATAACCAGAACCACCACCAGCAACCGCAAGACGAAGATGCCCCAGAGCTCTGCCACTAACTTAATATTACTGTGAAAACTTTGGCCGCGTTCCCAGTTAATATTCAGCAAAATTCTCCAGGATTATGTTGTCCCGCGGTTCTGCCCTTAAGTGGCGCCCGAGGACCACGAGGAAGAACTGAGAACATGTGTGGCTTGATTCCTTAAGCTCCCCGAGTGATGTCAGCTCACGAGGCTGCAAGACGAACACCGGATAGGCATTTTTCCCCCCAACGCTTCGCTTCGACGACGTCTGTTTTGCTTCAAGGGAACCGCATGTTTCGCGAGCGCGGGTCATCTGAGTGGCTTGGTCAGCATTCGATTGATTTATATAATTTTTTTCGGGGGTCTTGGTGAGGGACTGCGTACTAGAACGTCCGTTGTGTGGGGTAGATCACGGCCCGCTCCTCCTGTTAGTGTCGGTGTGTGTGTGTGGGGGGGGGGGGGGGTTTGAAGCCAAGACTTGGGTCGTATACTTAGGAAACATTACTTAGTTTAATGCGGAAATTTGTATCCTGTACACGAGGAGAATGCGACATATGTGCGTACTTCTGTTGTTTTATATTTATTCTACCGTTACTAAACACAGCTTCGGCATACATAATGGTATACATGTTATTCTACCGTATATATTTTAGTCTACAGTATACATGTTATTCTACAGTATACATGTCTTTTATAACATCGAATATAATGTTCCTTTTGATGTATTTAATAATATTTCTTTCTTCTGAAGATGTATTGTTAAATACAAAAAGTACTTAAGGAAATTCTTGTTTCAATTCTTCCGTAGTGGTCTGACACTGTCACATTTTTCCTCACGTGTTAATTTTTGTGATTTACACACACACACACACACATACACACACACACATACACACACACACACACACACACACACACACACACACACACACACACACAAAGTAAAAGGGCATGGAGAAACTATAGGAATAACAGGACACTGGAGAGCAGAGAAAGATACCAGAATGCCAGGAATGAATATGTCAGGATGAGAAGAGAGGCAGAAAGACAATACGAAAATGACATCGCAAGCAAGGCAAAGACTCAGCCTAAATTGTTGCATAGCCACATTAGGAGAAAAACAACAGTAAAGGAACAGGTTATGAGATTAAGGATAGGGGCGGAAGGATTCACTACAAATGACAAGGAAGTGTGTGAGGAATTGAATAAGAAATTCCAGGAGGTCTTCACCTTAGAACAAGGAGAAATTCCAGAGGTAAGTGAGGGAATAGCTAACCAGGAACCACTGGAAGAGTTTGAGATTACCAGTGGGGAAGTAAGGAAGTGTTTACTAGAGTTGGACGTGACGAAGGCTATAGGCCCAGATGGAATCTCCCCTTGGGTTCTAAAGGAAGGAGCAAGAGAACTGAGCCTACCACTCTCCATAGTGTATAACAAATAACTGGCAACAGGGGAACTGCCAGATATTTGGAAAGCAGCTAACGTAGTCCCGATATACAAGAAAGGGGATAGACAGGAGGCACTGAACTACAGGCCAGTGTCCCTAACCTGCATACCATGCAAGCTGATGGAGAAGATTGTGCGAAAAAAACTAGTGGAGCATCTGGAGCGAAGGAACTTTGTAACACAGCATCAACATGGGTTCAGGGATGGCAGGTCCTGCCTCACAGGGTTACTTGAATTCTACGACCAGGCAACAAAAATAAGGCAAGAAAGAGAAGGGTGGGCAGACTGCATATTTTTGGATTGTCAGAAAGCCTTTGATACAGTGCCACACAAGAGGCTAGTGCGAAAGTTGGAGATGCAGGCTGGAGTGAGAGGGAAGGTACTCCGGTGGATAGAGGAATACCTAAGCAACAGGAGACAACGAGTCTGTGTGAGGGGTGAGGTCTCAGATTGGCGAGACGTCACAAGTGGAGTCCCGCAGGGGTCAGTCCTTGGACCTATACTGTTTCTGGTATATGTAAATGATCTCCCAGAGGGTATAGATTCGTTCCTCTCAATGTTTGCCGACGATGCAAAAATTATGAGGAGGATTGAAACAGAGGATGATAGTAGGAGGCTACAAGATGACCTGGATAGACTGAGTGAATGGTCCAACAAATGGCTGTTGAAGTTCAACCCGAGTAAATGCAAAGTAATGAAACTAGGCAGTGGAAACAGGAGGCCAGGCACAGGATACAGAATAGGAGATGAAGTACTTAATGAAACAGACAGAGAGAAAGATCTAGGAGTTGATATCACACCAAACCTGTCTCCTGAAGCCCAGATAAAGAGAATAACGTCTGCGGCATATGCGAGGCTGGCTAACATCAGAACGGCGTTCAGGAACCTGTGTAAGGAATCATTCAGAATCTTGTACACCACATATGTAAGACCAATCCTGGAGTATGCGGCCCCAGCATGGAGCCCGTACCTTGTCAAGCACAAGACGAAGCTGGAAAAAGTCCAAAGGTATGCTACTAGACTAGTCCCAGAACTAAGAGGCATGAGTTATGAGGAAAGGCTGCGGGAAATGCACCTCACGACACTGGAAGACAGAAGAGTAAGGGGGGACATGATCACAACCTACAAAATCCTCAGGGGAATCGACCGGGTAAACAAGGATGAACTTTTCAACACTGGTGGGACGCGAACAAGGGGACACAGGTGGAAGCTGAGTACCCAAATGAGCCACAGAGACGTTAGAAAGAACTTTTTCAGTGTCAGAGTAGTTAGCAAATGGAATGCATTAGGAAGTGATGTGGTGGAGGCTGATTCCATTCACAGTTTCAAATGTAGATATGATAGAGCCCAATAGGCTCAGGAATCTGTACACCAGTTGATTGACGGTTGAGAGGCGGGACCAAAGAGCCAGAGCTCAACCCCCGCAAGCACAATTAGGTGAGTACAATTAGGTGAGTACACACACACACACACACACACACACACACACACACACACACACACACACATACACACACACACACACACACACACACATACACACACACACACACACACACACACACACACACACACACACACACACACACACACACACACACTCACACACAATAGGGTATTTCAGAACAAATTATATAATCTCGTAATCTAATAACTTGACAAATTCTCGTTCAAATGATCTCAAATTATAATAGAGTGTGTAGAAACTAAAAATTCTATATTTAATGTTTTTTTTTTCTCTTCGGGAATAGAAATGCCATTCACCGGAAAATAAAATGCGTTTTGTGTGTTAGAGTATGCGCGAACCAGTCGAACAAGACTGTGCATTGTGCATTTTTGAGAGAATTTGCTAGAAATGCACCACCTACAATGCAGATTTGGACATAGAACAAAAGGTTCAAAACGAAAAGGTTCTCTGCAAAGGGCAAAAGGATCTGGACGACCTCCAGTATCGGAAGAGATGGTCGAACGGGTCCTGGATACATTTTTGCGAAGCCCCCTTCCCACGAAGTCCATAAGAAGAGCAAGTCTGGAGACCCCAGTGTGTCTTCCAACTATAGTTGTCCAACCACTTGAGGTGGAGGGTAGAGCGACGGTCTTCCTTCATGCAGGTCGGTGTTCAATCCCCGACCGTCTAAGTGGTCGAGTACCATTCCTTTCCCCCCCCGTTCCGTCCCAAATCCTTATCCTGACCCCTTCCAAGTGCTATATAGTCGTAAAGGCTTGGTGCTTTCCCCTGATAATTCCCTCTCCCTCCGACTATAGTTTGGCGTGTGGTAAGGAAACGTTTGCTAATTACCCCTACTGGCAAGCTGCAGCTCGTTCACGCCTTCAAGACAGATGACAAACAAAAGCGCAAGCAATTTTGTGTCGATATGCATGGAAAACGGTTAGACGAGTTTGAACGTCTAGTTTTGAGTGATGAGGCCACATTTATACGAATGGCAAAGTCGACAAGCATAATGTTCTAAAGTTAAGCTCTAAAGTCCTATGCCACAGTTGAGCACACGAGGGACTCATCAAAGTTGGGCCGTGTCACTGGCGGGGCGCACATAGACAACCTGTGAAATCGTTCATGAAATCCACATACCTTTGAATTTCTCCTTCAAATTTTGATGAATAAATAAAATTTTTGCTTTAACGTTACGCCCATTTAGTTTCATTTGCCTAGTCTTACTCGGATATTTACATAATCAATAATATAATTTTTTGAAACACCCTGTATATCACACTATGCCCATGGCAAAATGGTAGACAATTAGCGTGGGACTATACTTGCACATCCACCCTGGCAACCACATACATCAACCAAGCACAGAGAGACAGATTTATCAAGTACAGGGAAATAGATAACCGGTTAAACTTCGTTCCAATAGAATCCGAGACCCCCTTGGTCCATGAAAAGAGAGTGTAAGGAGGTTTCTTGAAGATCTCATTTCCAGACTCACTGAAACAGCAAGAGACCCTAGAATGAAGAGCTTTCTCTTCCAGCGGCTCAGTATGGCGATCCAGAGGGGAAATGCCCACTGAATCCTTTGTTCCTGTCCAGCGTCGGAGTAGTTTGAAGAAATCTACAACTTTTGGATTGTAACTTCCCTTTCTTTCCTCTTCATGTCCACATATTATAACCAATCAGCTTTGTAACTGTGTAACCTTGTATAATAAAGGATACAACAATAATAATAAAAAAGAGGGTGGTAGGAGAAGCAAATACTCATATGTATTTAAAGTCAAACGGTAAGTTTTTCTCTGAATGCTCTTTATTCACTTCTCTGAGAATATGGGTCCTGCATTTGGACCAGAGATGGTACTCCTTTATATAATAATAATTTATTGTATTTATGCTTTAAGCACCTTAGCATCCTCATCTAAACAAATATACAATTTTTTAAAATATTCACAACTTTTTATTAATCTAGACCCAAATAAATTATTAATGTTTACACTATAATCCGTTTATTTAAAAAATGTGAATATTTTTGCTGGGGGATATACAAGAAAATACAAAAATCCTTAGGTATCAGGCAGATCCTTAGGTATTAGGCAGAATGAATCTAACTTTACAAGGTTAATAAAATGGGCAGCCCTGGTAAATACTTAAGACTATTTTAACTAACCCTTTAGAGAAAAATGTCCCCTATTTTGGATTTTGGATTAATATAATAAAACGAGAATGCGTTTCTGCTTTTTTTTTTTATAAATAAAAGTCTGTTGTGTTACCCTCACGACAAAAGCGTTGGCGTGTTCCCTATTAAGTAAAAAAAAAAATTATTTACTTCCATGTCTGTTTGTTTGATGAAAACATTCCGCTCCTCCTCCCTGACGGCTTACTAAAAACATTTTTTCCCTCTTCCTTATTGCCTGGTAAAGACGTTTTTTCTTCTCCCTGATAGCTTGGCAAGAGAGCAATTTCCCTCTCCCTGATAGCTTAATAAAACATCTCTTCCCTTTCTCTGGAAATAAAAGTTCCTAATCTTATTCTTATTAACTTCTTAATAGGGACTGAGTGGAAAATACGGCTCCCTCTGTATTCATAGTGCATCTTGGGGAAACGTTTCCCCCTCTGTATACATAATTCATTGTGGAAAACGTTTTCCTCTGTATACATAATTCATTGTGGAAAACGTTTTCCTCTGTATACATAATTCATTGGGAAAACGTTTTCCTCTGTATACATAATTCATTGTGGAAAACGTTTTCCTCTGTATACATAATTCATTGGGAAAACGTTTTCCTCTGTATACATAATTCATTGGGAAAACGTTTTCCTCTGTATACATAATTCATTGTGGAAAACGTTTTCCTCTGTATACATAATTCATTGGGAAAACGTTTTCCTCTGTATACATAATTCATTGTGGAAAACGTTTTCCTCTGAATACATAATTCATTGGGAAAACGTTTCATTCTGTATTGCCATTGCATTGGGAAATGTCTTTCCTCTGTGTTCCAAGTGCATAGAGGTAAAAGTTTCCCCTCCTATTATGATACATTGATAAAAAAATTTCCTCCGTCCATACGTCTCTGTCTCGTTGGTAAATTAATTATTCCTGTTCCATATTGCTTGTGAAAACCTCTTGCTTATTGTTCCTGATATTATGGATAAAAAAAAAATCGCTCTCTATACCTGATGGTCTGGATAAAAACATCGTTCTATATCACTAAGAGTTGCTAAGGACGCTCTTCGGTATTTATAGACTGGCGTAAAATATCGTTTCGTGTCCCTGATTGTCGGTAAAAAAAAGGTACTCGTTTTGTTTCTCCTGATTGTCGATAAAAGCGTTCGTTGTGTGTCCTGATTGTCAGTAAAAACACTCATTTTGTGTCCCCTGATTGTCGGTAAAAACACTCATTTTGTGTCCCCTGATTGTCGGTAAAAACACTCATTTTGTGTCCCCTGATTGTCGGTAAAAGCACTCCTTTTGTGCCCCCTGATTGTCGGTAAAAACACTCATTTTATGTCCTCTGATTGTCGGTAAAAAAAAAACACTAGTTCCATGACTCTGATTGCCGTTGAAAATGCTCGTTTCCATACCGTATGTAACGTGGCAAAACAATTATATCTCGTCCATTACTCATAGCCCGAACGGGCCAACTACCGCATCCATTCAATAACCCTTCTCACTAATGACCACCACAAACACCCACCATTTGCAGCATAAAAATGCCAATGCCATGAAATAGAAGTGCGAGAGTGAATGTCTAGAAGCATAACATCGGATACATAATACATCAAGTAACTGCCACAACTACTGCTACTACGATGCTACAAACCACATCTGAAGAAGAGTGTTTGACTGCAAAAGGCTGAAATCAGGTATGTAAACAAGTGTTGAGGTTTCCACTGTGGGCCGCCCACCAGATGGGTGTGGGGTGCTTGTGCAATAAAGTTGACCAGACCACACACTAGAAGTTGAAGGGACGACGACGTTTCGGTCCGTCCTGGACCATTCTCAAGTCGAATGGAATGGAATTCGACTTGAGAATGGTCCAGGACGGACCGAAACGTCGTCGTCCCTTCAACTTCTAGTGTGTGGTTTGGTCAACATACTTCAGCCACGTTATTGTGACTCATCGCCTGCTTGTGTAATAAATTAAACTATACGTAACTAGCTCACTACTGATGTAAATAGCCCAACTTCGACTGGACTGTTGTGTTTCAGTTCCTGAACCAATTGTGCTATCAAAGTCTATTGCTATATTTATATATATACATTAAACAGTGTAACTAGCTTATCAGAAATCGCAGCTTGTTTAGCTAAATTAATTTTGGGTATAGAAATATACACGATAGGTATAGAAATCGACATAGCGTCCCGCTTTCTGTTTTGGGTTCTCTGGTAGGTTAGAATAAGGGCACTTTAGTACGTCAGTGTCTTGACGTTGGGGAACCTTAGAGGGACGGACTGTGGTATGAGGTGCATTTTAAATGAACGTCAGTCACCATGTGTACAGAGCAGGGAAGTAATAAATTATGTAGGGGGAAAGTGGGACGCCGCGGGTGTATCCAAACTTCCTGGTATATATTCTGCACTTAGCCTGCCATAGGTGAGATAAGAGTTATCCAACACTCCTCTATTGTAAACATTACTCCAAAGAGGAGAGGTCACTGAATAATCAGGTCAGAGGCCATATAATAATAAGATTAGGGGGTCACAGAATAACAAGGTTAGAGGTCATCGAGTAATCAGGTTAGGGATCTGGGGATGACTCAGGGTGCAGTAATGACCAGACTTTAGACGAGGGAGACGCCTCCAGTACTACAGTGGGAGATAAGGGCGCCCCAGGACGGTCACAACAACACCTTCAGTCAACACGGTCCACTTTTAAGAAAGATAGATATAATTAGCTTATTAACATCACCTTCACTACAGTACAGGCGGTGCCAGACGTAGCACCGCCAATCCCCCTCATCCCCATCACCCCAAACATCAACACCATCACCTACATCACCACTACCACCTAATCCCATCCCTGTCATCACCACCCCATCACCAATACCTCACACACCACCCTCAACACCGCTCTAACACCACTACATTCAACACCACCACCCCCAACACCACCCCCAGCCCCACCACTCCCAACCCCACCACCACCCCCAACCCCACCACCCCCAGCCCCACCACCACCAACCCCACTACTCCCAACACCACACCCCAACACCACCACACCCCAACACCCCCAACACCACCACCACCAACGCAGCACCACCACAACCATCCTTTCCATTACTTACAAATAAAAGATTAAGTGGAATACAGATGGCGCTTTATATTAATGGCCAACACTTATTCATAAATGATAGGTATTTATGTCCGACTGTAACACAAGGAAAATGACGATAACGAGAATTTGTGAGCGTTATTTAATCAAGACGAAGTTAGGTATTATTCTTCTGTGAGAGGCCAGCCATGTCAGGATGAAGTGTTCGTGCTACAGCAACAACAGAAACAGCAATGATGATAATACTAATAATAATAATACACACAGAAATCACAATATACACCACAATGTTGTGGTACAGTTGACTAGAGTGGGTTTGGGAACATCCAGCGTATAGGTTCGAACCCTAATCGGTTCGAACCTGTGTTGTGTGTGTGTGTGTTGGGGTTGTGTTGTGAACCCTTATCAAGACCGAAATCCTTGTGGATTTGTTCTAATAATAATAATGATACTAATAAAGGTTGGAAATGGCTTGAGCATTTGAAAAGGTCTGGCGTAGAGGTATGGTGTATAAGCTTAAGAAACCTGTAGTGAAGGAAATCTTCTGTGCCTCACTGAAAAAGCTACTTAAGCGACCGAACCTTCCAGGATGTTGTCAACAATCATTCATGGCAGGTATATATCATAAAGGTGATTGTACCCCAGGACGGTGTGATCGGATCTACTTCGATATCATCCTGAGGTTAATACCTAAGGCTTTTTCAGGAAAGAAAAAAGGATGTCAATCGCCTCAAAGAAACCCTTCAAAACTATTTTATCTTGGAGCGGACGTTGGTAAGTTATTCTTTCCCTAGATAAAACCTAACTGATGACTGTCTCACGGAGGCGCTAAACACATGGTCCTGTCGTAAGATAGACACGGAAATACCGATATACAACCCGTCAATTACCTTATTAAAAGTGGAAATTGTAATTCCTTCACGAGACATGCAAAAAAAAAAAAAAATGTTGCAGCCAAAAACGCTTGGAGATTAACTTGTCTATGAAGGGTAGACCCTCACCTAGATAATGAGGGATGTAAATCACTCTACGACTCCCAAAATACAGCTGTAGTGGAGTATATACATCTGGAGTAAATATGATAGGAGGCAATAAGGTAGAACTATTGCAATTGGAGGCATAAAGCATGGCACCCAGGAGCTGAAGCACGCTCTGCAGAAGCACACAGACGAGTTCACATTACTCTGCCAGAGTTATTAAACAGATTGCAGAGGATCGTCATATATTGATCATATTGTTTTTAGACCGTCATTTTCTTTGCGTTTTCATCTTTAAGATTGTTAAAACCTGTTGGATTGAACTATGATGTGACGCATTACGCAGATTTATACAAAACCAAATGTACGGGATAAAACATTTTGCCACTTACAAAAAAAAACTGTTGAATTTGCTGGACGTATCATTATATCTGCAGAATAAAAAGAAATATTTCAATCTGGCAAATGGAGTGTAGCAGGAGAGGTTTGTGGTGGGTGAGGGAGGGTGGTGTGGTGAGGGAGGGTGGTGTGGTGAGGGAGAGTGGTGTGGTGAGGGAGAGTGGTGTGGTGAGGGAGGGTGGTGTGGTGAGGGAGGGTGGTGTGGTGAGGGAGAGTGGTGCGGTGATAGTGGATGGTGTGGAGGGGAGGGGGGAGGGTAGTGTGGTGGATGGAGGGTGGTGAAGTCAGTGATGAGGTTGGGAGGGGTTGATGGTATGGTAGGAGGGAGTGTATGGTACGGTAATCAGGGGGGGAAATCGCCAAGCCATTACGACTACATAGCACTTGGAAAGAGTCAGGATAAGGATTTGGGATGGGACGAGGGGATGGAATGGTGCCCAACCACTTGGACGGGCGGGGATTGAACGCCGACCTGCATGTGGTGGGAGGAGGATATAACATTGCAGTGAAGATAGGGGAATGTCGACCTTGCATATTTGAACTCCTAAGGACGTAATGCCGAAGGATACAAATTATAACCTGTTAAACAGTTCTCAAATTAATTTATCATTCAAACAAGATCATATAACACAATTATTGCACACTTATTGCAGTAGAGTGCTCTGCTTAGTTCTAAAAAGGTCACTATTGTGATTTCATTGTAGTCAAAACAATTTAAAACATTAATATACAAAAACTTATAACTGCAGTTTTTGTATTCCTTGCTAATTCGAAATACGTATTAGTCAGAGAGGAAAATGCTGGTCGGTAATTGGCTATTGACTGTGAGGTATTTGCTATTAAATATTTGTACATTTTTGGGCGAAATTATGTGACTATCAGTTAACCTGCCTTTTGACGTTGATAGATTGCAAAGGAAAACCGGTACAATATATTGAATCCAGTATTAACAATATGATGTACTCGTATCTAGGAGAGTAGGACTAACATTACGGATATGAGTATGCCCCCCGAGCAATCTATTATCCATACAATGTCATTGTGAAGCGGTGTACATACAAGAACTGTGCATGCATGTATAGGATGAGTTTATACATGGAATGAAAGAGTGTATACATGTAATAAAACGAGTATTCAAGTAATGCACAGCAGTCCCGGTTTGGACTAGGTGGCGGGAGTGGGGGGGTGGGGGGGGTTATCTTGAGATGATTTCGGGGCTTTAGTGTCCCCGCGGCCCGGTCCTCGACCAGGCCTCCACCCCCCAGGAAGCAGCCTGTGACAGCTGACTAACACCCAGGTACCTATTTACTGCTAGGTAACAGGGGCATAGGGTGAAAGAAACTCTGCCCATTGTTTCATTGTCGGGGGTTAAACCCAGAAAATCAAATGACTTACGAATGTCAGAAATAATTTCACGTGAAAAAAGTTGTAAAGAAATGGAATGGTAAGATAAAGAAGGGTTTGATTCTAGCTCAATACACAATAATGAAATATATTCATAAGAAAAGCTGAACCTTCCATGCACATCTAGGCAAGTGCCACACGGGAAGTTTTTTCTTACTCTGGTCCATCTTCCAAACCCAAACTGGGATTGATATCAGTCGATTATTAACGTCTTTATTTACAAAATTGATATGCAATTTTGCCTAATATGAGGACTTAAGTAATAATTTTATAATTAATAATTCATCATGTCGGAAGACAGGCAGCCAGTGCATATATACATGTTACGCCTATATCAAGTTCCTCCCTAGATCGAACTACTCACCTTGCTTAAGTAATACAATTATTACTTAACCTATACCGTTGATAGGTTAAGTAATAATTGTAAATACCGTTGATAGGCTAAGTAATAATTGTAAATAAGAAGCAATAAGATGCTTATCTTAACATACTAAGAAGGTTAGGTGAGGTCGGTGTTTTCTATGAAGCTTTTCAAGGTAAACTAAAATATTCACAACCAATTAGTATGTCACATATGCACTTATTAAATAAGCCAATATTGACTGTAAGCAAGTGCAAGAACGGGTTGCACCTTACCCAGGATGCAACCCCCACAATAAGCTGACTCCTGGGTATCAATTTACTGCTAGGTGAACAGGTGCATTAGGGGACACACGACAGACGTTAATATGCCGGCTAATAGATCTTAATTGTAGATTTGAACCCTAGTCAAGGGATCTATATACAGCCTAAACCTATTGGAACGAACATGATACTTAATGTTATATCACCCAACTGTTTGGACTAGAAAGGTGAAGCGGCGATCTCGGTTCTTGCAGATCAGCGTTCAATCCCCCGACCAAGTGATTGGGCACCATTCCTTCCCTCCTTATCCTTATATGCCTCCCAAGTGCAATATAGTCGCAATGTCTTAGTGCTTTCTCTAGCTCCTATCTCCTATCCTCCTATCTTGAGGTTATCTTGAGATGATTTCGGGGCTTTAGTGTTCCCGCGGCCCGGTCCGCGACCAGGCCTCCACCCCCAGGAAGCAGCCCGTGACAGCTGACTAACACCCAGGTATCTATTTTACTGCTAGGTAACAGGGGCAAAGGGTGAAAGAAACTCTGCCCATTGTTTCTCGCCGGCTCCTGGGATCGAACCCAGGACCACAGGATCACAAGTCCAGTGTGCTGTCCGCTCGGCCGACCGGCTCCTTTTATTTATCCTACACGATAAATAAAAAAAATATTGTCCCAACTATTGTCCAGAGTATTGTCCATGATCACCACGTTTCGAGATGTGTGTATTTATGGCAGGAGTGACATAGCCCGGTGTTGACTCTTGCCAGTGCATCATCGGAGCTCATAATGATCCCTGTGGCTACCTTGCCGTGGCGTGGCAGCCGTGGCTCCTGTTTACTCAATTACTGAATCGATAAGTCTTTCGCCCGTTGTGTTCATGGCTGAGTAGTGGTGCAATGTGTGTGTGTGTGAGGGAGGGGGATACTCACCTTGTTGTATTCACCGCGTTGTGCTTGCAGGGTCGTGCATCTGCTTGTGATGCCTTGGTGTACTTGTTTCGTTATAATGTAATTATCCTGGCATTCGAGATTTTTGTCGACTCTGGCCTTATTCAATTTAAAAATGAGGTGGCTTCCGCAACTTTTTTTTCTTCAATATTCACCATGGAAAAAAACAAAAATATAAGAATATATAAGAAAAATATTTTCTTATATTTATTCGACACATTTGCGCTTTTAATTTCCCTATGTCCTGTTGTCCTACTTTTTTTTTCTCAATTTAAAGGTCTGTCCTTATCAACCTTGTCAATTCGCACAGTATCTTGTATATTGTTGTCATATCCCCTCTGTGTCATCTCTTGGGATGGGGGATTTAGTTCGCTTAAGCAGACACACACACACACACACACACACACAAACACACACACACACACACACACACACACACACACACACACACACACACACACACACACACACACACACACACACACAGGAACTCTCTCTCTCTCTCTCTCTCTCCCTCTCTCTCTCTCTCTCTCTCTCTCTCTCTCTCTCTCTCTCTCTCTCTCTCTCTCTCTCTCTCTCTCTCTCTCTCTCTCTCGCTCTCCCTCTCTCTCTCTCTCTCTCTCTCTCTCTCTCTCTCTCTCTCTCTCTCTCTCTCTCTCTCTCTCTCTCTCTCTCTCTCTCTCTCTCTCTCTCTCTCTCTCTTCATCCCTCCTACTCCTCCTTGATCTAGGCCCAGGTATGAAGACCTATCCTTTGTACTAGGTTTAATAATTCAATTGTTGGTGCGGTCTTCCCATATGCCCTTATTCTCTCTCTCACCTATCGTGGGTTTTATGGGTCATATAGTATCAAGGGGGGAGGGGGATGCTGAAGGCTCTTATATGCTGATGGCTGTTGGACCGAAGGGTTCTTGTAGGTTAATGGGTGTAGATTATGTGGGTGTTTTAGTTTTGCGGCTCCGTGTCCTAATGTGCCCTTAATAGTCCCTGGGATGTCTGCCTTGTTAGATCTGGGCTGTCTTCCTCGTTGGCTCTGAGCTGTCTGCCTCGTTTGCTCTGGGCTGTCTGCCTCGTTTGCTCTGGGAGTAATGTGTCTTACCGTTTTCAACGTGGCTTCTCATTGGCTCTCTCTCTGTTTGCATAGATATCTGCCTGTCTAATCGTTTGTCAGTTTATCCACTATTTTTCTGCCAGTGAATTTATTTTTCTCTCTCTCTGTTTTTCGCAACTGACGGTGGTGGTTCACAGTCTTCTGACCGTCTCGTTCTTACGTGATTACAACCCCGTGTTTTTTGTTTTTATTTATTGTTCGAACCCTCACCCTTCTTTTCCTTTCTTCCGCTGTCATCCATGGCCTCTACCACACTGCACAAGCATCCCCCCTAACGAACCCTTTGCTCTAAACCCTTCCTACCCCCGAACAACCACCCCTACACTCAACATTATATTGAGTGTATAAATATATATATATATATATATATATATATATATATATATATATATATATATATATATATATATATATATATATATATATATATATTCCGTTTAACGAATTACTAGAATACAATACACTGTCAACATTAAAAAGTTAAAAAGCAAATATATAATACGTATTTTGTAAACCTTTCTTAATTGCCATTTAAATTATACAAAAGAACACTCTAATATTTACATCAGAGTTAACAAGTTCTTTCCAACCTGCAGGGC
>NC_091193.1:13426722-13501722 GCF_040958095.1 Procambarus clarkii
AAACCTGACCACAGGCCAGGTCAGGTACGTACACTCTTGGCCACACTAGCAATGCTATAAAACCGCAGAGAACCCATCTGCTGCCGAAGTTACAGCCCCTCTCCTGTGCCAGGTAAGTCTACTACGGGCTCACCATAGCCCGTGCTATTTGGAACTTTTTGTTCCAAGTAGCGAATCTTAAACAACAACAACAAACAACATATGCTGCCGTAACTCTCCCCACCAGTAATCTCCACTGATGGAACGTTACGTTACGTTAATACGGTGTGTTATTCTGAAACATATGAAATAACTTTCATAATCCATACACATTTTTTACCACTTTAGGGCATTTTCTACAGAAACCAACTATAATTTGTTCGACCACAAATATATGAAGAGTTCCTCGTCCACAAATGCGATATAAATGTCGATAAACTCAATCTGCTCTGTTACCTATAAATAATATTCAGTATTTCATCAATATAAAAAATAATATACATCAATAGATGTTGTATCCTTTGATGGATATAAAATTGACACCACATGCACTAAATCCTGCAGTTGGGGTGATAATATTCACGCACTTGAGTGTGTAGTAAGTATTGGCAGTAATGTTTGCATTATACACAAGGTTCTACCGGTTCTAGCTTTAAATATAGCTGTAGGTCTATATATATATATAGCTGTAACTCTACATATAGCTCTACATATGCAGCCCCGTGGTGTAGTGGTTAAGACCCCTCACCTGACATTTCGCGAGCGCCTTGCCCTGGGTTCGTATCCTGGCCGGGGAGGATTTACTGGGCGTTAATCCTTAACTGCAGCCTCTGTTTACCCAACAGTAAAATGGGTACCTTGTTGTTAAACGATATGACGGGTCGTATTCCAGGGAATATTAGGATTAAGGACCTGCCCGAAACGCTACGCGTGCTAGTGGCTGTACAAGAATGTAAGAACTCTTGTGTATATATATATATATATATATATATATATATATATATATATATATATATATATATATATATATATATATGTATATATATATATATATATATATATATATATATATATATATATATATATATATATATATATATATATATATATATAACAAATAAAAACAAAATATAGCTCTAGCTCTACTTCGATAGTAAAGTACTATCAATCCACGGAAAAAACATTAAATGGGAGTAGCATAATAATAATAATAAAGTTAGACGTTGCCTACAGTGGATAAAAAGAAAGAAAAACAAATGTTATTTTTTGTAAAACTATTAATATGTCGAAAAGATCTGAGAAAATCAGAGTTGCCCTCAATACTGTTCTTTGGGAAAGATGATACGTGTAATAATTTTTTTTTTTACTATTTTTCTCGTATGTGAGTTGGAAACGTCGTCATACATGTGCCGTTGGCCACGCTGACGAAGTTTCGAACGCTGGATGGCGTTAGATACAACAACATCAAGGAAGCATTTATATCTGGCTGTTAGACACGAGTGTTGAGCGTCTCGACCTCAAGAGTACATACGAATATGTATGTCAATACATACGAATGGAAATATTTGTCTATCTGAGGTCGACAGCCAGAAGCTTGGGGCTAGTAGCTTCACCAAATTAATCCAGTAATTACTGTTGAAAACGTGCTCAATATAAGACGAAGGAAAATGAATAAGGTGACGAAAAACGAACAAATCGGGAGGATACGATGGAGAAGGTGAGAAGTCGCCATGAAGTGAAAGGAAGAACAGTAATGATAATTACAATAATAATAATATTCGTGAAAAAATCAATTGGGGTCATGAAGAGGAGTCGAACCTGCACCCTCTGGGTTCTCCCAAGCACACGCTATAAACTACTGGGCCGTCATACGGTGCAAGTAATGTAAGCTAGTGTTCAATTGAATAAATATATAATAATTAAGATATAAAATAATGTGTAGAAAATTGTCAATGGTAGACTATGAAGCTCATGAAGAACAGTGAAAATTCAGTTCTCCAAGAACAAACAGAGAACAATTAAGTCACGTTCTCCTAAAATCACCAATAACTCTCAAGGCAAGAAGGTTCAAGCCGTCAAAGGAAAACACAACAAAAAACTTTCCCGGAGACTTACCCAAGACGCTCTCGGAGAACATCATTTCTTCCCCCCAAAAAATCCCAGAATTTTGTTGAAGAAAAGATCTGTAGTTACACGCTGTAGAGCTCATCAAAGACCACGTTTAGTGTATGCGATTTCAAAAACTAACAGAAGAGAAAGCAGGCTGTGTTTGCAAGAGAAACACTCTTCAACAAGGGGCCTTTGGTCCCTTCCATCCCCCTCCTCTCTCCTCCTCATCTTTCCAGGAAAGGTCGCTGGAATCGCAGAGGATCAAGAACACTGTAACCTGTTCACACGCAGCTGGTTTAGAATAGCCGCGGGGAAAAGACGTCAAAGGGCGTCTCCGGAAACCACCCACAGAACGAAAGCAAACATCAGTACTCAGCATTTGTGAGTGTATCTGGACTGTATCGAGAGTGTACTGTATTTGGGGTTTGAGTGTCTCAGGAGGACAGTGAACCAAAAGTGTACCGTCAGTGTACCAGAGGTGTATCGTCAGTGTACCAGGGGTGTATCGTCAGTGTACCAGGAGTGTATCGTCAGTGTACCAGATGTGTATCGTCAGTGTACCAGAGGTGTATCGTCAGTGTACCAGAGGTGTATCGTCAGTATACCAGAGGTATATCGTCAGTGTACCAGAGGTGTATCGTCAGTGTACCAGGAGTGAATCGTCAGTGTACCAGAGGTGTATCGTCAGTGTACCAGAGGTGTGTCGTCAGTGTACCATAGGTGTATCGTCAGTGTACCAGAGGTGAATCGTCAGTGTACCAGGAGTGTAACTTATAGGAAACCAAGCAACCTAATCTGTCAAAGCCGTTGCTTTTCACTAAGTGGAAACGTCAATACCCCGCTACTTTAGACGGTACTAAAGCACCGAAATTCTGTAGCTGTGGAGGGAAGGATCAAAACTTGGGTGCTTTAAGTGTGAGGACAGGATGTGTTCTTATTTTGTTGATGTTATCATCACAGTGAGTTATTGCGTGTTGGGCGTTCCCGAATGATGTCAGAAGACATCCATCAGTCTCAGGAGACTAGGGAGTTGCGCTCTGGTAGTCGGTCTGAAGTGTCTGTCTGTCTGTCTGTCTGTCTCTCTTAATGTTTATCAGATGCCTGAGATTCACTGACAATTCACTCATGTCAGACATGTTAATACCTGAGTGAGTTGTCAGAAACTCTTAGGCATCTGATAAATAATGAGAGAGAGAGAGAGAGACAGACAGGCACATGCAGACAAGACAGAGGCACGTAGCATGAAAGAGACAGCGAGAGAAGAAGAGACAGCGTGAAAAGGAGAGACAGACGGAAGAGAACAGAAAACGCACATCAATAAACAAAATTAACTTGAAGTCACGAGACAGATAGACAGACAGTCACATATATAATCTGCCAAGCCAGAGGTACCCTGAAACGCAAGTTCGGCCATAGCTCCGACTTTACGTGCCCTTGCTCCCGTCGCGAGTGGCAACAGTTTGCTGGATCAATAGGACGAAAAAATGAGACGAGAGAGAGAAAGAGAAAGAGGTCGTTGACGGAGCTGGCGGTACGGGTCTGGAAATAACGTGGATGTAGGCTGGATTAAATTTGGGGTCTGCAGGTGAGTGAAGGAGGTTTCTTGAGTGAATTAGTCTAGTGGGTGAATTATTGTTTTTGTTTTTTTAAATTCGCAAAGCCTGGCTTGTGTGTCAGCTTAAACACACACACATACACACACACACACACACACACACACTAGCAAGCACAGCTAGGCGAGCACACGCACACACGCACGCACGAGGCCGAAAGTATACCTGTAACTATTTGCAGTGAATCGTATACAAACCACAGTACAATGCTATTGATGAAACCTACAGTGTATATAACAGTCTGCTGCATTGTCCTCTTCCCATAACACCAGCGACAGACCGGAGGCTTGCCAGTATCGGACATCGTTCGAGTACTTTGGCACTCAAACACAACACATGCTTCACGTGAGTGTGTTCACTCATCAGCATATAACATCTATCCACCACATGCACTTAGCACTATAGAACTCGAGTAGCTGTACTCGAGTGCATATATATATATACATACACGACTTGGTTTCAAGTACATGCACTCGACCGTTTAATTAAATTTAATACGTCCCGGCCAATGTGAATAGTGACTCTCTAGTTGTTTTCTAGGGAAGAATATTTCACTAGTAGAAAAACTAGATTTTTTAAGGTTACTCGCTAACGACAGATCTCTATAATTACTAAACTAGCCAACGACAGATCTCTATAATTACTAAACTAGCCAACGACAGATCTCTATAATTACTAAACTAGCCAACGACAGATCTCTATAATTACTAAACTAGCCAAAGACAGATGTCTATAATCACTAAACTAGCCAACAACAGATCTCTATAATTACTAAACTAGCCAACGACAGATCTCTATAATTACTAAACTAGCCAAAGACAGATCTCTATAATTACTAAACTAGCCAACGATAGATCTCTTTAATTACTAAACTAGGCAACGACAGATCTCTATAATCACTAAACTAGCCAACGACAGATCTCTATAATTACTAAACTAGCCAACGACAGATCTCTATAATTACTAAACTAGCCAACGACAGATCTCTATAATCACTAAACTAGCCCACGACAAATCTCTTTAATTACTAAACTAGCCAACGACAGATCTCTATAATTACTAAACTAACCAACGGCAGATCTCTATAATTACTAAACTAGCCCACGACAGATCTCTATAATTACTAAACTAGCCAACGACAGATCTCTATAATTACTAAACTAGGCAACGACAGATCTCTATAATTACTAAACTAGCCCACGACAGATCTCTTTAATTACTAAACTGGCCAACGACAGATCTCTATAATTACTAAAGTAGCCAACGACAGATCTCTATAATTACTAAACTAGCCAACGACAGATCTCTATAATTACTAAACTAGCCAACGACAGATCTCTATAATTACTAAACTAGCCAATGACAGATCTCTATAATCACTAAACTAGCCCACGACAGATCTCTTTAATTACTAAACTAGCCAACGACAGATCTCTATAATTACTAAACTAGCCAACGGCAGATCTCTATAACTACTAAACTAGCCCACGACAGATCTCTATAATTACTAAACTAGCCAACGACAGATCTCTATAATTACTAAACTAGGCAACGACAGATCTCTATAATTACTAAACTAGCCCACGACAGATCTCTTTAATTACTAAACTAGCCAACGACAGATCTCTATAATCACTAAACTAGCCAACGACAGATATCTATAATCACTAAACTAGCCAACGACAGATCTTTATAATTACTAAACTAGCCAACAACAGATCTCTATAATTACTAAACTAGCCAACGACAGATCTCTATAATTACTAAACTAGCCAACGACAGATCTCTATAATTACTAAACTAACCAACGACAGATCTCTATAATTACTAAACTAGCCAAAGACAGATGTCTATAATCACTAAACTAGCCAACGACAGATCTCTATAATTTCTAAACTGGGGAACGACAGATATCTATAATTACTAAACTAGCCAAAGATAGATGTCTATAATCACTAAACTAGCCAACGACAGATCTCTATAATTACTAAACTGGGGAACGACAGATCTCTATAATTACTAAACTAGCCAACGACAGATCTCTATAATTACTAAACTGGGCAACGACAGATCTCTATAATTACTAAACTAACGAACGACAGATCTCTATAATTACTAAACTAGCCATCGATAGACCTCTATAATTACTAAACTACCCAACGGTCAGATATTTTACTAGCCCTTCTTTTTCTAAATTCATCCTCATCATCTTTCTTCGAGGTCTTTTCATTTATTTTTCGAAACAAAACAAAAATAAGCAAATAAGTTCCCAGGTCATATATTCAATTTCAAGCAATATTAGCCAGTTAGGAAAATCGAACTTGCATTCGGTTGCGCTTGGGGAGACATCTCCCGTCACGCAGGGTGCAGTCGCGCCTCCACAGATCTCCAGTATCAGCTCTTGATACTGGTAATGGTTCAAAAGAGCCACCACTTACGGGCTATTCATGCCCGTGCCACCTCTTGGGTGACTTAATCTTTATCAATCATCAATCGGTTGCGCAGTTTCTATCCCTTCCCTCCCGCCGCTTATCCCCCAAAAGCCTTGTTCGTATGAACCCATACTGCCAGGAGCACTCTGCAACTGGTGTACAGGACCCTTTAACCACTCGACCATCACGACCGGACAAAAGATGATGGTAGCCGAGGCTAATTCCTCATCATCCCGCCGGCACTCTGATGGTAATCTTGGGCATGGTATTTTATCAAATCACCTCATTTTTTGGGGCACACGTGAGGAACACAAATGCGAACAAGCCTGAATGGTGATCACTGAAGGTGATTAAGGTGCTTTTACAAGCTCAGGTTATATAGTTACATCACATACATACATTGTATAATTGATCAACCACTTGGACGGTCGGGAATTGAACGCCGACCTGCAAGAAGCGAGACCGTCGCTCTACCACCCAGCCCAAGTGGTTGGACGACTTGAACTAGAGTTCTAATGATTCCCAGATGCTCGTCCTAACTCACTCGGCCACGACAGGACGAAAGGTAAATTTTGAGCTTATCTTGAGATGATTTCGGGATTTAGAGTCCCCGCGGCCCGGTCCTCGACCTGGCCTCCTTTTTGTTACCCATCCCCAGGAAGCAGCCCGTAGCTAATTTGTTCCATGTTTATTAACAAAAATCCACACAATCCATCCCCCCAGACTGAGCAGCGGGGCAGCTGCTCTCCCTCAGGTTTAGACAACTGAATGAAAACAAGTAAATGACACAAACGAGCAACAATTCATTACAGAAATTTATATAGTTCTTTGCGACATTTTAACATTTGAAATTTAACAAGTAACGTGGGAAAAAAAGCATGACACTCTGAACCATCAAGGCCTTAGAAGAGACGACAAATAAATAATTTTGAGAGCAACGAAGATTTCAGATTAACAAAATATCATGTGCACAAAAATCAAAATCAATAATATTATTTACAAGATTTTTTTTTTAACAATTACTTCTGGGCCGAGATCTTTATTCACTGTCAGTTTAGGGAGGACAATGTTGAAGACCAAATTGGCGTGATGAGCCATTATGGTGATAATGAGGAGAGACACTCTGCTGTGATTACCCTGGCTAATGTGCGTCTCCACCTTCCCCTGTATACGGCCCTCTCTGGGGGGGGAGGGAGGGAGAGAGAGTGAGAGAGAGAGAGAGAGAGAGAGAGAGAGAGAGAGAGAGAGAGAGAGAGAGAGAGAGAGAGAGAGAGAGAGAGAGAGAGAGAGACAGAGACAGAGAGAGAGAGACAGAGAGAGAGACAGAGAGAGACAGAGAGAGAGAGAGAGAGAGAGAGAGAGAGAGAGAGAGAGAGAGAGAGAGAGAGAGAGAGAGAGAGAGAGAGAGAGAGAGAGACCCTAACGTAATGCATATCATGATAAAGTACAGGAGTTAATAACATGGGAACTATTAAACACTTTCGCAGCCAAAGTGCCAACACTGGCTCAGAGAAACAACGTAACAGCTGACAAATGTATACGATGGCTACAACAGAATGGCTGAGATCAAACAAGACGAGAAAAAGTAGCGGGCGCGCTGTAAACTATTAGAGTGTCAGAGAGCGCTTGTCGCGGGCCCCGCGCCCCGGTACATAAACACGAAACTAGAATTAAGTTTACTTTACATTCAAGAACAAAGCATTATTACTGGTAGTCGGCCAAATAGGTACATTAATCATGACGTTTTCTCAGACTTATCAGCACCAGCCTCGATAGGTTAGATGGGTTGATTAGTGAGGTTGGAATATATTTTTGGGTTCAGGCTAAACCACTTCATATTTGATGCTTGGAAATCGTGAGAATGGGCTACACTTAGTCGTCTCCTCGCCCATAACGTTGCCCGGGTAAGTATACCTAATGGGTTCCGGTCATCGCATCTGAGATTAGAGAGGCCAAATGGGACCAGCCCGAGATATGATTCAGATCAGGGGAATCTTACGATCGGGTCAGAAATGGTACAAAGGATATCCAACTGAAGCCAAAGTGCAGTTAATGATCATGTACACTGGAGATTGGGATCACAGTGAGGAGTGAGAGGGCCGAGGGGAAAATTATAATGAAGCCTTGGTCTGAGTGCAGGTGAGCGTCACGGTGCAAAATATTGCAGTGGTCAAGACTGGAATTTGATAAAGAGTCTAATTACCGATTTTGTCCGCGTGTTACATTTAGTAGAAACCCTAAATTTCCCTTGTCTCTTCATACATTCATAAGATGGAATTTTCAGTTATTTTGTAGGGGAGAGCTTACGATTTTGAGTATGTACATGCAATATATAGTCGGTTGGTTGTGGACCAATAACAATGTGTCCTCTCCAACAACAAATACGGAAGGTTCAGCTGTCATTGTAAGAGTGAAAAGGTGAGATTGATTGATTGAGGAAGTTTAAGCCACCCAAGAGGTGGCACGGGCATGAATAGCCCGTGATGCACACAAAAGGTGACGGAGGGGGGGGGGGGTGGGGGATCGGACAGCTATAAGGCAAGAAGAAAGTCAGGTAGGAGGACGGGAGACATCTCCCGTCACGCAGGGTGCAGTCGCACCTCCACAGATCTCCAGTATCAGCTCTTGATAATGGTAATGGCTCAAAAAGGGCCACCACTTAGGGGCTATTCATGCCCGTGCCACCTTTTGGGTGGCTTAATCTTTATCAATCAATCAATCAGGTAGGAGTCGTGCCATCTCTAGGGTGTCTTAATCTTCGTGAATCAATCAATCAGATAGAAGTGATAACATACTTGGGGAGTCAAGTACTTGGAGTACAAGTACAAGGTTCGTTTCCTCAACCCAAGAAAGGTTGAGGAAAAAAGCCATTGGAGGTGAAAATAATCCCAAGACAGGTCGACGAAGAACCACTTGAGGTCAAGCGGAACACAAGAGAAATAGATCGAGTTAGAGCCGCTGGAGGTCAAGGTGCACGGGCCAAGGGGGTCGACCGTCTCGTTATCCTCCCAGGTAGCGCAGGAATTCAGAAATTTTTATCGTAGATTTAATCCGAGACGACCAGGGTTCACCATCATTATTTCCTTAGCCAGCAGCAAAACTTGCCTAGTCTGCTCATATATTTTGACTCACAAATTTGTCGCTGGCGTTTAATGGCTGTCTTGCGGCATCAGTTTTAGGCATTATTTGCTATTTTTATATCCCCTCGGATATGCAGTATTTTGGCATGACAAAAAGATTAGCACATATTATGTAGCTGCGCTTTCCTCTTTGTAGCAGGTTTGCGCGATAGTGGTTCCTTCCCCCCTGTACTAGGTCACATGTATAGGGGATCTTATATACATATTAAAACAGGACCTCAAAGATTCCTCCTTTGGTATGCTGGGGTTAGATCTTACTTTTATATTCTGTGGAGTAACCCCTGTTTTGTTATACTTTGGGAATATTAGGGTAACCCCTATTTTTATATACTGTGGTATATAAAAGACTGCTACCAATATATATATATATATATATATATATATATATATATATATATATATATATATATATATATATATATATATATATATACATATATCAACAGGCTGGGCGCATCTCTCGATGTATTAGTCGAGAAACTCTCAACTCACCTGAACATGAACTTGGAGAACAGCTGACCTACGCTTCGCCTCGTATATATGATGAAAGTTGAGGCAACTGTGTCCTCAGCGGACTCTAGTACACGCAAGTTATTCTGACAAGCTTACATATTGCAGGCATTGTGGAACCTGGTGGATTTGACTGCCATTACAAGGGGCTGTAATATAGCCCCCAACGTGGAGTTACACTAGTGTGACCACTTCAGCTTGCACTATCATTACAGCCGTGCCTAAGACACCAACCAGCCTGTGGCTTGGGTACATACCCAAGCCACCCATCTAACCTAATCGTTCGATTCATAGCAAAACGTGGATATTTGTGAGCTGCTACTTTTCATAGTACTTCGTATTTTGTGCTTGGGAACCATAACGTACAAAATGAGGCGTACTTAAGCGTTAGTGCCTTGCACCTGGAGGTGGGATTCGATTGATGGTTCAGGTTCAGCATCGAATTCTATTCAATGCAGCAAGTGAGAGTTGGCCGCATAGTGTCACATAGGGAATTAACATACAGGAAAATTCAAGTTTCCGTAAAGTCGCGTGTTACGTTAACATTAACATTATATAAAATATCTACCTGCATGAAAATAAGAGAACCGTTCATACGTTACTTAAGTGATAAGGACGATTTCTAATGGCAAGTTTGACAGAATAATGCTCACGTTCACTGAACTTAACTGATTCTCAAAGAACTTAACGGTAGAACACTCTTTATAGTGACACATAAGCAATCGAGAGGAAATGTATTATCACTTTAGGCACAGTCACCAGGGAGACAACAATATACATGACCAATTACAAATGAAATTTCTCGTAGCTCAGCTGTTTTGAAAAGACATCATCCTCTGTAATGCTTTTTGCGCTACCGCTCACAGGATGAGTATGGGGTGAACAATAAACTTGCCGCCTCCGGCGGCAACAATCCATTGAACATCAATAGCTACACGTGACGCCTCAGAAGTAAAGCGTTACAACAGAACACTCGTCACTACTTTTGTTGACAGAAATTACTGATAAATTTGAATATTGATATGCAACAGGGACAAAGAAACACAGCCTACAGTTCTGGTAACATTAAGTGGCTTTTGTTATAATGGTTCAGTAGGTCGTGGCTGAGACACCGAGGGCTCGGTAACTCAATCCGGCTCTGGTACTTACAGATGCACTCATTTGAACAGATACATGCACATATTCAAAGAGTAACACGTGTAGGAGTGACAGAAGTCACTCCTGCCCTTGTGATATGGTGGGAGATGGAGAGTGGTTTGATTTATGCAGTGAAATGGCAGTAGGGTACAGGGTGTTGCCGGCAGGATATGACCGGAATGATGGTTGCTAACAGACTGCTTGCGCAACACATGCTTTTCTCTCCCACGTTGCGAAGGACAGCCAACAGATATCTTTTTCTCAGCTAGTCTTGCTTTGTATCTAGTTTGCACCTCATGTGGGGAAAGTAAGAGTGGTTGATTCCAGTATTGTAGGTGACTTCTAAGGTATGCTGTGAGTTGACTTGCCGAACAATGTATGATATCCCTGGGTACATATAAGAGAATCAACCTTCTTTAGTCAGGTCGATTGTCAAAATGAGTATTTGTGAGTTAATAATCCACTAGGTAATAAGGACGACCTGTCTTTATTCTCTGGCTCTGTGTGAAGGTCTGAGGTCCCAGGTCCCCCCTATAAAAGCACTCATAGCTGACACCCATTTCACGTGGGTGGATGAGGGCGAAGGGTCCAAGTAACAGTTTCAGATAAAGTTGGATCCTCCATTAATAGCGATGATTAGAATCAAAGAAGCGGACGCTACGGCCGCAGCACAAAAGCAAGGGGACTGGATGAGGGGAAGACAGGTGGGGGACTGGATGAGAAGAAGACAGGTGGGGGACTGGATGAGAGGAAGACAGGTGGGGGACTGGATGAGAGGAAGACAGGTGGAATTGTAAATTCGAATTTTTCAGGCAAAATATCAATTGAAACCCTGGCTCCCTATACCGGTGGTAAAACATTTGCATATTCAACACTAAATGCCGGTGTTTTGTAAACATTAAAGGTAACGTTTGCCTGCGTTACTCCGAGACCTGACATGCAACTAAACACAAAATTATTCGGGTAATTTCTTTTAATACAGGACCGTGTTTGGGTGTACATGTGAAGGCCTCGACTTCCTTACAGGATAAAATATAAGAAAAACCGGGCAGAAAGAATTTAATTTCTTAAAACGGCAGCCCATAAGGCACTGCCGGCGTGCCTATAGCACTACACAATGATGTTTAAAAAGAGAATGCCGATGCAGGCTGACCTCTCTTGAAGCTTGTAATTCCGTCGCAAATTACACTCGGTTGTCCTAATTACGTGTACCCGCATGTGTTCAATGCTTTATTCATTGTTCGTGAGGTTCAGAGCTCTGGTGGCACGAATATGCATTTTGTTTTTTTCCCTCAAGACACAAACGTCAGACAACAAACCTTACAGTAACGTGTCATGCCTCTGTTGGTCAGTGGCTACACGATATTAAGGCCGTACACACAGGCAACATGTTCATTATATATATATATATATATATATATATATATATATATATATATATATATATATATATATATATATATATATATATATATATATATATATATATATATATAAATATATATATATATATATATATATATATATATATATATATATATATATATATATATATATATATATATATTAGTATATTTTGGTAGCAGTCTTTCCTGTAGACATATATTATTAAATATGACCGAAAAAGTAAGATTAATAATTCTAACACGAATTTTCTCAATCTTTCGTACATTTCTTTTCACTGTTGGAGGTAATTCAAAAATCAATTCTCCAAAATTCAAAATCCAAAATTTTTACACAGGTACCTGATGTCAGACATCTGCAGGAGCTGAAGGAGGCATTTGAGCAGAGTTCCGTGCTGCGTTTCACTTACGAGATGGAAAAAGATGGGAAGCTGCCCTTTCTAGATGTAACAGTCATGGAAAAGAGCGGAGGTTTCCACACTGCAGTCTACACTAAGGAAACAAACATAGGAATGTGCCTAAATGCCAACAGCGACTGCACAGACAGGTACAAGAGGAGTGTTGTTAACGCATATGTCGACCGTGCTCTAAGCCACAGCTCAGAATGGAAGCAAGTCGACGAAGAACTCTGTAGGGTAAGGCAGGTCCTAGTCAACAACGGCTTCTCCAATGGTTTCGTCGAAGACATTATAAGAAGGAAAGTGAAACGCCATGCAACCTCTGAAGAGACAACTAACACAACACCTATACCCCCTATTAGACTATTTTACAGGAACTTCTTTTCCACAGCTCATAAAACAGAGGAAAGGGTCCTGAAAGATATTGTTAATAGAAACTTTATCCCTACAGACAAAAATCAGAGGATACAACTGACGATTTACTATAAAACCAGAAAAACGGCCAGCCTACTCATGAGAAACTCTCCAGACACAAAGCAGAACGCTTTAAAAGAGACCAACGTCGTCTATGCCTTCAAATGCCCACTTGGGGACTGTAAGCTCCAAAAAACCCAGTATATAGGCAAGACAACAACATCTCTTTCTAGGCGTTTAACGATGCATAAACAACAGGGCTCCATTAAGGAACATATAATCTCTTCCCACAACCAAACCATCGCCAGAGAAATCCTAGTAAACAACACAGAAATCATCGATAGATACAGCGATAGCAGGCGACTTGACGTTTGCGAGGCACTACACATTAAGAAGTCAACACCAGCAATCAACAGCCAATTAATGCACAACTATATTCTACCCACCTCAAGACTCCGCTCCAATATAGAAGCATCAAGAAATATGGACCAATAGGCTTTCTACAATCACTTCCATTTCAATACCCATTGTTTCGTGTTCTGTCTTGTGTTGATGAAATTAATACCCTATTAATGCCACCTCTTGTTCTGTCTTGTGTTGATGAAATTAATACCCTATTAATGCCACCTCACCCCATCCACCTCACTCAAATTTAGATATAAACAAAACCGGAGATGTGTAAGTTCTATTCAGTTGTGTATTTGTAAACTAAAGTCTTTGAAAATGTAATAAGTTTTGCGAAACGCGCTCGTGTCGCGTCAGACTAGAAATAAAAATGAATTTTGGAGAATTGATTTTTGAATTACCTCCAACAGTAAAAAGAAATGTACGAAAGATTGAGAAAATTCGTGTTAGAATTATTAATCTTACTTTTTCGGTCATATTTAATAATATATATATATATATATATATATATATATATATATATATATATATATATTAGATGGGATACATCCAAATTTTCGGATGTGACCTACATCTTTTCTCAAGAAAGGATGTATTATTAATATAAATATTATTATTAATACATATTTATTGTAATTAAGTAATATTATTATTGTTATTTTTGCACGTCAATTGCTAGGAATATTGCAAGCTAGAACTGCCCAATTATCCGAAGCATTGTGGGTATAATTGTATTTAATACGTACTTTATACGTATTAAACGTATTTAATACCATTTTTTGTCACTAGCTGTTCATTTGTTTCGGTTGCAAACCTGTGGCCGAAACGACCCCCATGATTTCCTGTATATGGACGACACGAACAATGTCGAAATTGCTCTGTTCGTGCAATTGAAATATCTATGGTAAACACATGTTGCAATTTTTTTTTTTTTTAGAGAGAGAGAGAGAGAGAGAGAGAGAGAGAGAGAGAGAGAGAGAGAGAGAGAGAGAGAGAGAGAGAGAGAGAGAGAGAGAGAGAGAGAGAGAGGGCTCAGTGTGTGGGCTCAGTATGCATTTTGTGTAATTTGTAAAATGTTCACTAACCAGCCATATCTCTTTTGTAATAGAAAGTCGGGAAATAAACTACAATCTTGTGTTGGAGAGAGTCAGGGTGTAAGCTTCAACATTTGGTCTGATGCATTAAGCATGAAGCTTGCTGCTCAAAATTACAGACGCGAATTCAATGATCAATCTAATTAGTGAGTTGTAAAGAGCTGAACATCTGGACGAGAGAGAGAGAGAGAGAGAGAGAGAGAGAGAGAGAGAGAGAGAGAGAGAGAGAGAGAGAGAGAGAGAGAGAGAGAGAGAGAGAGAGAAAGAGAGAGAGAGAGAGAGAGAGAGAGAGAGAGAGAGAGAGAGAGAGAGAGAGAGAGAGAGAGGAGAGAGAGAGAGAGAGAGAGAGAGAGAGAGAGAGAGAGAGAGAGAGAGAGATAAAGAGGAGGGGGGGTGAGGAGGGGAACGAAGAAATGTAGACAGACATAGACAGCATGACATAAAGAAGCGAAGCAGAGACTTCAACAACTCACAAGAAACACTAATACACTTAAACTGGTAAATGGAGATGTGATGATAGGAATTGAATATGGACAACCAATCAGTCCCGAAGATAAGGGGGGATCACCTATATCATACTACACAATGTGAGGCGCCAGAGAATCCACTACTCCATTTGCGGATTCTCCGACACCGCCTCAAACTGTGGTACGAGTGATGGACTCCGCCTTAACTAATAACTAAAGAAACATGAGAATAATAATAAAATCCGACGTTGTTTGAGTTAAGATATCAGTGTCAAATATAAATATTGTCCTTAAGAAATTCCCGCAACTTGCACCTGCAAGATAACATAAGTTTAGGGGGGGTTGATAAAAGTTCATCTTGTTTGGCATTCTGTTTGTTCACTTGAGACAAATGAGCAAGTTCCAGCTGTGTCTAGTGGACACAAGTGACAGGATGAATAACCCAGCGGATTTTCTTCCGACTGGTTGGGTATGACGTGCATGCTGCTATGGCGGTATATGCACTCACACAAAAATGAGTGATGCTCCCAATAAACTCGCCCTTCAGGCAAAATATAAATATATATATTTACGGTTGAGAAATGCAGCAGAAGCGGCTGCGAGCGAGGGAGCGAGCGATTCAGAGCCCTGTGTAGACGCTCTAGTACTCCCAGACCTGTCACGAAGTAAACAGGTCAAGGAAGAACACGCCGAATGAATGCGTCCCCTTACGGTGGTCTATACACGTGCTGGCGGTGGCATAGGAAGACGATTGGGTATCATCCATCTGCTTACGAGCGCTGGTGAATAATGGCCGCGTGACGGCTGGGGGGGGCTAGGATATAGAGGTACCATAAGCATCAGATAATCCCATGGCTAACGAAACAATGCGACATAGAGGAGACGTCACCGTCAGGAATGAATGATGGGGAATGCGACCCCGTAGCGATGAGAGCCATAGGGAGGAAGCAGCCAGCCAGGCGATATTGAGACTCCCCGGACGGGCCCGGACTGACAGACAGGCGAGAATGGACGGGGCATTGTCAAGGACATTCAGGGAGGGTATATAGCTGATGCGAGGACCGCGAGGCTGACGGTATTCTCATTCGTTATTATCACTGTCTGTCTCACTAAGGGGTCGACTGTCTCGCAAGACAACCGTGGTATTTATTCCCGCTGGGTGCGGTCTGGGTGCATTGTTTTATATAAAGGAAGCTCTGGATTAGGGAAGTGGGTGCTGAAGACGAGAAGGGGTGCTGGGGACGGGATAAGGGTGCTGGGGAAAGGGGAGAGGTGCTGGTTATGGAGGATGGGGGGGGGGGTGCTCATGATGGGGAAAGGGGCACTGGTGAGGGGGAGGGGAAGCGCTACTGGTGATGGGTAATTGATACTTGTAAAGGGGTGATGAGGTTACTGATAATATTAAAAGGCTATTGGAGATGGGGATTTGGTACTGGGGACGAGGAGTACTGGAGATAGGAAAGGCTGCTAGTGAAGGAGCACCCCTCCTTCGCCATAGGAGGGGTGCTCCTATAGCGAAGGAGGGAGCATTTATAATTATGCTCGTGTGTATTCAACTCTATTTTCTTCCTGTACTGACACTGCTCAATAATCCACAACACTATATGTAATCTAACAGACTTTAACTCTGTTCATAGATGACAGAAAATCAATTGTATATGCTGGTTGGCATAGCAAATGAAAAGTCAAGTCTGTGGCAGAAACAAACTAATCAGACTCAGATTCAGATTCAGATTCAGATGTTTATTCAGGTAAGGTATATACATACAAGTGATGTTACATTAATGGATTGATATATAGATAGAGCTAGTACATACAATGCCTAAAGCCACTATTACGCAATGCGTTTCGGGCAAAATGTAAATGTAAATGCGTTTCGGGCAAAATGTAATGTAAATGTTGTTCTGACCAAGGACTGTTCTCCTACATCTGACCCTAAAATATTATTCATGAAAACATAGCAGAACATATTGTCAACATTATATAATACAACTGTTGATTAAAAATATATGTGCAATAACCATTTGCATCAGTAGAGGTGGTATAGACTGAGAGGCGCTGCTGGCGAGGCATCGTGTGTGCTCCAGGCAACTGATGAGAGTTGAGAGATGTGAGGTGTAGCAGTCTGGCTGGAGTCACCCAGGGAAGGATGCAGAAGCTCTTTGGCATAACTGCTTAACTGAGAGCTTCAAGATTTAAAGAGAGAGAGAGAGAGAGAGAGAGAGAGAGAGAGAGAGAGAGAGAGAGAGAGAGAGAGAGAGAGAGGAGAGAGAGAGAGAGAGAGAGAGAGAGAGAGAGAGAGAGAGAGAGAGAGAGAGAGAGAGAGAGAGAGAGAGAGAGAGAGAGAGAGAGAGAGAGAGAGAGAGAGAGAGAGAGAGAGAGAGAGAGAGAGAGAGAGAGAGAGAGAGAGAGAGAGAGAGAGAGAGAGAGAGAGAGAATGAGTAATTATCAACAGAAGGCACCAACCCAGGAAGACAATGTGGCACAGAGAGAAAGTATAGTTAATCTCCTCCACTTACACATGTCAGTGAAACAAGAAGCAGCAGCGGTCATGGGATACAAATACTAGCAGGTATACTAAAGAAGGTATTTACAGTTACAGCCCCGCTCCTGTGTCCAGTTCGTCCACTACGAGCTCACCATAGCCCGTGCTGCTTGGAACTGTTTTGTTCCGAGTAGCTGAATCTAAAACAACAACAACAATTGAAGATAGTTTAGAAATGACTTATCGCGCGGTCATTACAAGCGCTGCTCTGAGGCCCATAAGAAGAAGAGAGGGGTCACTAAGTGTACCGGTCACAGTGTCTTCAGAAACGAACGAGCTGGTTAATATATGACAAAGGTAACAATGTCACAAAAATGGCCCATTCAATAAACCGAAAGCTTCCTGTTATATTTACAACGTTCTCGTTTTCTCATTAACCCTCATTCACTGTCTTATTCCATCCCACACTCTCCATCCCACTCCCATAATCATCTCCTATTTCCCCTTGGCCATACGTCATCTGCAATATTCTTTCCCTCTCCTCCATTCTCTTCTCTCGGCCTTTCCCACGCTGTATGCAGGCCGTGTTACAGCACATGACACCCGCATCTCCAGCTCCCCGAGGACGACTTTACGACTTGCTCTTCCACAAGACCAGCATGTGTCGGTCTTTTATTCCTCAGTGGACCAGACATGGCACCTTTGGTACTGATGATGGGACACACACACACACACACACACACACACACACACACACACACACACACACACACACACACAGACACACACACACACACACACACACACACACTCACACTCACACACGAGGCCCCCAATGTATGGGGGCCTCGTAGCCTGGTGGATAGCGCGCAGGACTCGTAATTCTGTGGCGCGGGTTCGATTCCCGCACGAGGCAGAAACAAATGGGCAAAGTTTCTTTCACCCTAAGTGCCCCTGTTACCTAGCAGTAAATAGGTACCTGGGAGTTAGTCAGCTGTCACGGGCTGCTTCCTGGTGTGTGTGTGTGTGTGTGTGGTGTGAAAAAAAAAAAATAGTTAGTAAACAGTTGATTGACAGTTGAGAGGCGGGCCGAAAGAGCAAAAGCTCAACCCCCGCAAAAACACAACTAGTAAACACACTCACACTCTCTCTCTCTCTCTCTCTCTCTCTCTCTCTCTCTCTCTCTCTCTCTCTCTCTCTCAGTTGGTAGGTTGAAGGCATAAACTATTATTAAAAAATGAATTCATCTTCCCCTATATTATCAAATTCTGGCGTGAACTGATAATACCTCGTAGCGACAATGTATGGCTTTTTGTTATATGCGATAAAAAAAGTGCAAAGAAACTTAACACAATAATATTCGGTCCCTGTCATTCATGAGCGTAGCTGCAGGAAATCATAAGTGCCTATACTCCTATAGGCACTTATGATTATGGCACTTATGATACTATACTCCTATAGGCACTTATGATACTCCTATAGGTGAGTGAACATACCGCCATAGCAGCAAGTATAGGACCCCCCCCCCCCTCCCCTCCTCACCAGCACAATAGGAAGAAAATCCGAAGCTGAGAATTACTTAATGTCTGGAATTTTGAACATATCCTTGGAAATAACTATAATAGGCGTCCTGGTAACGAACAGCGGGATGGGAAGGTTACATGATAATCCCGCGCTTCCGCATCTTGCATTATCTAAATGCTGCTGCCTCTCTGTGACAGTTATTAGCCCCAGTCTGAGCCGGTATTGTTCCACAGACGGCCCACTGTTAGATATAGAATTGTGCCACAGATTACCCAATGCTAGCTAGAATTGTTCCGCAGATGGATCACTGATAGCTGGTATTATACCACAAATGATCCACTGCTAGCTGGTATTGTTCCACAGATGGTCCCATTGCTAGCTAGTATAGTTCCACAGCTAGACCATGACATGAGAATTGCATTACAAATAAAAACAAAAGCGTGGGACCGATTGAGTCTATCAACACACTTGGGGCAACCTGACTAAGAGGACGATGAAACACGGGATAAAACAGCAACATTTTCCATTACAAGTGAATCAGGTGTAGCGAGCTTGCGACAAATGACCCTTACGGCGCGAGAAGTGACGGACAAGATGAGATGCCGCTACGAGACAGCTCGCTATCTCACTCATCTCTCAGCTGGAGATGTCTCAAGGATGAGAGAGAGGAGCGCCTGCGAGGCTGGAGAGGCAATAAGGGAGTCTGCGCCGGGTGGATTACATATCTGCGCCTCCGCAGATCCCAGAATTACTGACCGTCCGGCCTTCCTTGATCTAGGCTCTGGGAAGTGATAGGTCCGGGTGATGTCCACCAACTAGGGGGCGCGCGTGCCCAGGACGCCCGTCAGCCACTCACGGTGCTCGTTATTTTAGCCAATCGCACCGCTCCTTGTTCGTGACGTAACAAGCATTGTTGTCATAGCGACGCGAGCGCTCTAGTACGGACTTCCACTGGGGCTGTATTACAGCACAACACATATTTCCCGAGTATAATGTAGCGTATACAGAGAATGATAATTTACTCTGACAGCTTACCATCACTGGTTAAAATACAAAACAATGAAAACTCTCCCAAAACAATATCAGGTGAGAAGGGACCGGAGCGACTTACTATGGATGTCTTGCAAGACTGCTTAGGGTTGGAAGCTCAAACGTTCCGTGTTCCCTGGCAAGGATTCACAATTAGAGGTACATGACTAGCCAGTCTCGTAACAATATGTATTCATGACTGTGCGTGCTCATTAGCTTCTACAAGGACAGCCTAGCAGACTTTTATTATGGTGGATACATTTATTCATTTCTCTCTCTCTCTCTCTCTCTCTCTCTCTCTCTCTCTCTCTCTCTCTCTCTCTCTCTCTCTCTCTCTCTCTCTCTCTCTCTCTCTCTCTCTCTCTCTCTCTCTCTCTCTCTCTCTCTCTCTCTCTCTCTCTCTCTCTCTCTCTCTCTCTCTCTCTCTCTCTCTCTCTCTCTCTCTCTCTCTCTCTCTCTCTCTCTCTCTCTCTTTCTCTCTCTCTCTCTCTCTCTCTCTCTCTCTCTCTCTCTCTCTCTCTCTCTCTCTCTCTCTCTCTCTCTCTCTCTCTCTCTCTCTCTCTCTCTCTCTCTCTCTCTCTCTCTCCCTGGAGTGACCAGAAACCCGGCACATTACCAGACTTATTTACATTAGTTGAAACACAACAAGAGAGTGTGACTTGAAGGTTGCCAGAGAGTGTCCATATTTGTTTTTAAAGATTGAGTCGTGAGGGACGCCAATGTCTCATGAGGATTGATAGAGAAGCGAGTATCAGGAAGGTTGGCAGAGTGTCAATTGGGATGATGCCACAGAGGTGTCATGCAAGTGGCAGAATGACACAGCTTTGACCTGGACCTTGACAAGGAGAGTAGACAAAAGTAATCGTGCATACGACTCCCCCATGATGACACCTATCAAGGTGACAAGAGAGGCTGTCTCCCATTAAACAAAGCTGACCGGTAACAACCAATGAGTTAGAACTGACGAGTAAAATGCAGCTATAAAATAATTAACATTCGCCCGATAATCTGACAGTCAAGCTGATCTTATGAGATTTGGAATTGACTCGGGCACACCCACAGGACACACACACACAGCCCCGCTCCTGTGCCAGGTAAGTCCACTACGGGCTTACCATATCCCGTGCAACTTGGAGTGTCCATATTTTAGTCTATCAAGATAGAGAGTCTATCTCTATCTTGCAATGCTGAAGGTGAATTGACCCGAACACGCGTTCAGCATTCTCTAATTCTTCAAATGTGTTGTTTCAAATACGTGCGTAAATATATGTAAGGTGACTACACACGTACGCACGCACACATGAACACAGACACACACAGGAACGCACCGCTCTTCGGGGTCCAAGAGCTAGAGCTTGATCTAGCAGGCACCAATAGGTGAGTACATATACTGCACATTAAGTAGAGATGTGATGAATTAGCGTGAACCAAGAAGAAAAGCAGTGGAAGCAACCTCAATATATCGATTCGAAAGCAGATAAGAGAGAGAATACAGGAGGCAGAGGGAGAAAACCCCACCAGGAGGTTGAGCGGTGGTATACCCAGGAGTTTAATCCCAGCATACGCATGGATATATATATACGGCCCAAAGATATATACCTATCCCACTCCAAACCTCCACCACCACCAGTGGACCAGCCAGGCACCTTGAAGACCCTCCCTGGGTGTCCGCTATCCCTGTGAACCCGAAACTGTAGAGCTAACTTCCTCTAATTGGTCTTGCCTCGGCGTGTCGTTAACTTTGGGCCGTATTCTTGAAAAAAAAAATAAACTTTTTTTTTTCAGTGGTGTAAGCTTACGGTACACAAAAGTTTGATGCTTCGTGTTTCACTACCGGCTATTTTGTGGTGTGGGCATCGTTATGTCGTGTTGTTTCATCATGGCGCTCTTTTTATGGTCGAATGAAAATATGTTTTATCGCGAGCTTTAAATCCCTTGATGGTTGTTGTGTCGATGTGAGGTCAAGCTAACCCAGACGTGACTGTTTTGTTGTGTATTGTGAAGCTGATCGAATCACTAAAAGCTTCTTGTATCATAAGGTCGAATTACAGAAAGTTTTGTCAATCATAAGGTCGAATTACTGAAAGTTTTGTAAATCATAAGGTCGAATTACTGAAAGTTTTGTAAATCGTGGATAATTACGATAATAAGGTCGAATTACTGAAAGTTTTGTAAATCATAAGGTCGAATTACTGAAAGTTTTGTAAATCATAAGCCCGATTTACTGAAAGTTTTGTGTCCTAAAGTTAAATTACTGAACGCGTTGTGTCTTGTAAGGAGGAATCACGGGAAGTTTCGTGTATCGTTAGGTCAAATCACTGAAAGTTTGGCGTATTCTAAGGTCGAATCACTGGAAGTCTCACAGCGTTATTACTTAAAATATTCATGTCTTCTGAGTGCCTCGATATATTGATAATTCAAGTACTTTGAGACCAAGTTGTTTGGTATTTGCAGCCATCTGACCATAAGCTATTAGGTACTGGTCGTGGTGTGAACTTAAACCATCAGATACTGGTGGTGGTGCGAGGTTAATCCACCAGGTACTGGTGATGGTGTAAGCTTAATTATCCACAGTTGCGTGTTATTGGCAATTAACATAACGTGGGCGTGGATGGCTAATTCGTCTGTGGTTTAATAGCAGCCAGGGAAAGTATATAAATCTCCAGCTGGGCAGTGGCTAGCGAGTTGCTACGGGAATCTTTTAATCTTACTAAGGTTGTTCATAGTATCCATCGAACCCTAGCTGACATGTCAACACCGCGGGTAGGCAAGCGGTCGGTCCCTCCTGTATAGGTGGCCGGGACCGCAAGGAGGCGAGCGGGTCCTCCGCCCACCTCGCCAGGGTAAGAGGATTAGCCTCTAGCTTGTGTCTTGGTGAATGGAGACATAGACTCAGTTTGTTTACTCTCCGGAATTAAATTTGCTGTCCATTATTTTTTTTTCTTCTTCTTGGATCGTTTGAGAGTTGCAATGAGAATTTTCTTATTACCTTGCAATAAGAAGTTTCTTATTGGGTCGGGAGTTGTAATTATAATTTTCTTATTGAGGTTTGCTAGTTGCAATGAAAACTTTCTTACTGGGTCGGCGAGTTGCAATGAATTTTTTTTATTTGGTTTGGGTGTTGCAATGAGATTTTTTTTTTTTTGCGTCTGGGAGTTGTTCTGAGAATTGTCAGCTACACATGTAAACAGAGGTCAGATCCAGCTACCTCATTAGCCTAATTACTAGAGTCTATGTAAGTTTATGGTCAGTATAAGTGTTGACTGTAGGTAAATACAAACTCCAGCCAAAATGCAGCCAAGACATGACAGTGAAATAAATGCAGGCGAGACATAACAGTGAAATAAATGCAGGCGAGACATAACAGTGAAATAAATGCAGGCGAGACATGACGGAGTTGAAGACAAACTTTAATAAACAGGGAGTGAGTGGCAGGAGGAGACTGTTTAATAGCGACTCCACATTTTCTGCTTTCTATTAGTGGGAGTGCGGAGCTATTACCCAGTGAGTAAATCTTAGGCGAGTGATTTATTGCACTCGCTGACGTATTGCATATTGTGCGTTATATATTGCACCGCTGCAGCCCTCTAACAAGTGGGTCTGTGTGTCCGCCTCACGACCTTGGCCTCTATATATATATATATATATATATATATATATATATATATATATATATATATATATATATATATATATATATATATATATATATATAAGCCTATATTAACAATCTTTGGACAACACCCACCAGTGAGACTCGAACCCAGAAAGCACAACTACCTTCCAGTAGCTGCCATAATTAGTATGCTATAACCCACTACACCATCAGACCCTACATATATATATATATATATATATATATATATATATATATATATATATATATATATATATATATATATATATATGCGCGTAAATCACCACTTAGGAAAATGAAACGAAAATTCCGAACATTTTCGTATTTCAACACATTTTTAAGGTATGCAGACAGCAATTCCTTTATAATAAATGAATGAAGAACGAAAGAGGAATTAAGGGCCCATCTTGGCGCTCATTCGGCAAATATTGCTGACTCCCCCGACTCCCCAAATCACCCCATTACCCCTCCAGATTGATCCCGTGAGCTCTGTTTCCGCCGCTGCAGCAGCCCAAGCAACCACTAACTGGAGCACCATTCCAGTGAACCCTGGTGGCTCCAGTGCGCCTCGATGTGGCCCTTCCAGCATACCCTTCCCACGTCTCCTCTCCTTTTGCGGCCCGGAGTGTGGCCAGACCTGATAACAGGAAGGTAAACAGAGCGATAGCAATCAGCCCGGGCCGTGAATCACACACTCCCCATGTCAGGGTTGATTACGTGCAGCATCTGTTCGCTGTGTGTAAACAAAAGGTTCCCTCAGCCTCCATATGTGCGCTGATTGGGAGAGAAAATGGAGAGGTGGCGAGCTAAGGGGACCGTAGAGAAGGATGGGATCACAGCAGAGGAAGGGTGGACTGAAGAGGGTGCATGAAAGTGACGACAGACATTGTGTATGTCGTGCTGAATGCTCCCATGTTGAGTATAGTTTTAGCAAATGGAAGGGGGGGCCCACCTGGTTAGTTCCTTTCCCTTGTACCCTATTAATTCCGTATTGTTTCGAGGTAGTTCATAGTGATTGGCTCCATTACACTTCAGGGTTTTTCAAATTAGCTTAGTTACTCCTCGATAAAGTCTGCTGTCTTTTTTTTTTATTATTTAATTTTTTTTAGGCACTGATCAACCAGTTCTCTCACACAGTACACCGTATTTTGACACCAAAATCCCGAACGGACAATTAAAAGGGCACAATAAATCACAGCGGCTCACAAACATTCACGTTTTCTATGCGTGGTCGATAGGTATGGTTAGGTTAGGTTTAGATCGTCTTTGTACCTAATTTTCAGTCCGTTGTAGCAACTCGAGAGGAACGGACTGGATGACCAGCTAGCAATTCACAGGTGCTGAGCATTGGGGTGGGGTGGGGGGGAAGGGGGAGGGTGGGGGAAAGGGGGGGAGGGGGGAGGGGGGGGGACGAAATGGTCCAGCCTCGTTACCACTAGTAACTGTTGTTGTTGTTTAAGATTCGCCATCCGGAACAAAAAGGCTCCAAACAGCACGGGCTATGGTGAGCCCGTATTTGCACTAGTAACTTGCTACCCTTACAGTCTCCGATGCTCAAATTAGGAATTTTTTGGTGTCCTCATCTGTCTTATAGTATACATAGTATACTTTAAGACTGTCCGTCTTCTGTGTCGGAACTATAAGTAGCCTTCAACTATATTCCTGCTTAAGTAACATCATCCAGGTGTCTGCTGGAACACCATCCAGGTGTCTGCTGGAACACCATCCAGGTGTCTGCTGGAACACCATTCAGGTGTCTGCTGGAACACCATCCAGGTGTCTGCTGGAACACCATCCAGGTGTCTGCTGGAACACCATCCAGGTGTCTGCTGGAACACCATCCAGGTGTCTGCTGGAACACCATTCAGGTGTCTGCTGGAACACCATCCAGGTTTCTGCTGGAACACCATTCAGGTGTCTGCTGGAACACCATCCGTGTGTCTGTTTGAACACCATCCAGGTGTCTGCTGGAACACCATCCAGGTGTCTGCTGGAACACCATCCAAGTGTCTGCTGGAACACCATCCAAGTGTCTGCTGGAACACCATCCAGGTATCTGCTGGAACACCATCCAGGTGTCTGCTGGAACCCCATCCAGGTGTCTGCTGGAACACCATCCAGGTATCTGCTGGAACACCATCCAGGTGTCTGCTGGAACACCATCCAGGTGTCTGCTGGAACACCATCCAGGTGTCTGCTGGAACACCATCCAGGTGTCTGCTGGAACCCCATCCAGGTGCCTGCTGGAACACCATCCAGGTGTCTGCTGGAACACCATCCAGGTGTCTGCTGGAACACGAGTGTATATAACAGCCGTCACTTTACCCCCAACTTATAAATATACAATAAATATACAATATATACACAAATATATTATTGTATATTTTCCGAGCCAAACCCCAAAATCTAAAGATGAATCTGGAGGACCTGTTGGTACGATGCCGGCAACGTCGGCTACGCAATTCATCTTGAGTCGAAGGAATGCATTCCAGAAACCAGGAACCTCTTAGACCATCCATGCATCATTGTTCATTTGTCACTCGCGAGTATAGTGGAGCCAGACACACACGTGAACAACAGTGAACACGGCTGGATACGGTGATTCCAATTTCTTTTTTACTCGCAGTATTGATCATCATACAAGCAGTATTGATCATCATACAAGCAGTATTGATCATCATACAAGCAGTATTGATCATCATACAAGCAGTATTGATCATCTTACAAGCAATATTGATCCTCAGACAGATAGTATTGTTCTTCTGACAGGTAGTATTGCCCCTCTGACAGGTAGTATTGATCCCCAGAGGTAGTGGGATTGTTTGGCATAAGAGCAGTGCGTGCTGTTCTGCGGAGAACTATTGACAAATCTTTCCATTCAGCGACCTGTCAATGTTTATCATTCACTCGACCGAGTTCTCCTCGCCCCGGACCCCGTCCCGTCACGCGGTCCCTTGTATCCTCGCCCACTCGACCGATACTCGGCCGAGACGTCGTGTCTGAATGTACATTATTGCGTCGACACAGGTATGTCGATTCAATAGAGACTGTGCAGAGATTCCAACAGAGTTCCTACAGAGTGCATTGAACGTCCCCCCCCCCCTTGGCTTCACGCCCCTAGGGTGGATTTTTCGCATTACTTTCAAAAACCACATTGTGGAGGTGGTGTTGAGTCGAGTGAGCAGGTTCGAATCCTCCTCGTGGCTCCTACTAATTTTCTCATTATTTAATTGTATTAATAATCACACACACACACACGTTTAAGATAGAGCGCGAAATTCAGAGCCACACTGGGGCAAGGAAGCTGCAAGTTAGAGTTCCTTGTGTTGGGTGCTACGCGTCGCCTCGGAAAACTTCGTCTGGTCCTGTTAAAAGTTACGCCGTTTCCTTTGCCAGTTCCAACACTTATTTTCACAGACGAGGGTGGGAAAGGAGTATGGGGGGGGGGAGGGAAGGGAGTTAAACGGAGGGGTTTCTCACTTCTCAAAAAAAAAAAAATAATATCGAGAATTAACAAAGAGAGGTTGAAGAGATAATCGCCTTTTATTTGATCTGTAGTAGGCATATGGAGAGAGACAGTGATATACAGAGATCGCTGGATAAAACGAGAAAGAGAGAGAGAGAGAGAGAGAGAGAGAGAGAGAGAGAGAGAGAGAGAGAGAGAGAGAGAGAGAGAGAGAGAGAGAGAGAGAGAGAGAGAGAGAGAGAGAGAGAGAGAGACAGACAGACAGACAGAGACAGAGTGAGAGAAAATTGAAAAAATGAACATAATGGAGGTGTAAGATATATATATATATATATATATTTATATATATATATATAAATATATATATATATATATATATATATATATATATATATATATATATATATATATATATATATATATATATATTGACATGATCGATCATTGACGATCATGAAACACTGATCATTTGTATTTGGAAAATCCACAGACAAATGGGAAAGGGAGATGAACGTTTCGGCCGATCAAGGCCGTTTTTGAGTCTGGTGTTGACAACGGCCTCAACAGCCTCGAGGGGAGCAATATACCAGAAACATCAACAAGATTTAGAAGACTTGAGGCAAAGTGCCCACCAGTTCCCTCCCTCTATCATCATTTTTGCTATGCAGGAAGAACCGCACGTCTATGAATCATCCAATAAGGGCTGGCGGACTTTTAGGTGTTATTACCCTAGGCTAACGCTCGGCAGGAAGTTCATTTGGAAGTCTGTACTACCGAATTATGTTGACTTGATTAAATGTTAACTACCAGCAGAATTATCCACATACACACAGAGATCACACTAACGTGATGCATCATGTGTAATGATGTAAGGGCGAAGAGGGAGAACGGCCTATTGACATAGCTCGGGTGCAGGGGGGAGTTGTGTAAAACCCTCGTTTGTGCCTCGGAGAGGCTACGGGATCCAGTATGTTCAGTAGAACTTCGGTTTCAACTCTTTTACCCTGTCGTAGCTCAGTCGATTAAGGCAGTGTCTGGGATGCTCCCGGACGCAGGTTCGAATCCTCGTCACGGCCCTTGTGGATTTGTTTATCCACATAGTGTACATCACTATATAATCAAATACGAGGAAATCGCGGAAGGGATAACTCTGTCAATGGTGTTCAAGAAATATGCCTACTTTATTTAAAATGATGTACTACCACAAATCTTATAGCCAAGAATCCAAATGAATGTACCAGGCCATATTTAAGATGAGACGTTTGGGTCTTACAGTGCAGAGATTTGTGTCGTCGTCTCAAAAACCAATGGTCCCGGGTTTGACTCCCGCGGGTTGGATAGAGATGGTTGAGCACGTTTCGTTTCACCTAATGCCTCTGTTCACCTAGCTGTAAACAGCTACCTGTGAGTTGGAGAGTAATTGGCTAAGTGGGGGACCCCGACAACTGAGATTCATACACCTAAAACGACCGATAGATGGAAAGGCGCTGACCAAGAGCTGCAGGTCGACCCGGCGAACTCAAGTAGGTTCTGTATACCGAGACAGATATAGCAGAATGAATCACAGAGCGGCGTTTCTCTTCTTTGAAAGCTCCCCGGGGCTCTCTCAGACGCGACGTGCACCTCAGGTGATCCACTTCAAGACGTATCTCTCGCCAACCCGTTCTCGCAAATGTAATAAGTCAATATTGACTTATTAAATATGTGCATAGGTGACATACTTAACATAATAGATACCCTTAAAAAGATTCATAGAAAACACCGACCTTACCTAACCTTGTTAGTATCTTAAGATAAGCATCTTATTGCTTCGTAATTACAATTATTACCTAACCTATAATAGGTATAGGTTAAGTAATAATTGCAATTACGAAGCAATAAGATGCTTATCTTAAGATACTAACAAGGTTAGGTAAGGTCGGTGTTTTCTATGAATCTTTTTAAGGGTATCTATTATGTTTAGTATATCACCTATGCACGTAGTTAATAAGTCAATATTGACTTTACGAATTTGCGAGAACGGGTTGCTCTCGCACAACACCTCGTTCCTGTGTCGATCTTTTGTAATTTGTTGCGTGTCCGGTGTACCGTGTCCATGGACGAGTATGCTATAGTGAGACTGTGTGTGTGTGTGTGTGTGTGTGTGTGTGTGTGTGTGTGTGTGTGTGTGTGTGTGTGTGCGCGTGTGTGTGTGCGCGTGTGTGTGTGCTTGGGCAAGCGTACCAAATTGAATTCCCCTAATTATGCTTGCTGGGTCCGAGCTTTTGTTCAGGTTCCGGAGTCTTTTGTGCCCTGTCATATCTACATTTCAAGTTGAGTATGGAGTCCGCCTCCTCCTCTTCATTTCGCACCGCATTTAAATTGTTTACTACTCAGACAAGGAACTAATTCTTTCCAACATCTTCACTGCGACTCGTTTGGAGTTGTGTTCGTGTTCCTTATATTCCCACTTCTCTGTTCCTTCCCTACACTCTATTTTTACCTCTGAGAATTTTGTATGTGGTAATTATGTCTCTCGTGATTTCTATATTCCAGCTAACAATCTGAGGGTTAATTCGTTTTTTTCCTCCTTGCAATTTAACACTTTCAGCTCTGAGACTTGTCTGGCGGTTACCTGTGGTCTTTCTTCAGCCCCTAGCATGTGTGTGTGTGTGGGTGTGTGTGTGTGTGTGTGTGTGTGTGTGTGTGTGTGTGTGTGTGTGTGTGTGTGTGTGTGTGTGTGTGTGAATTTTATTGCTGGATTTCGAAACCTTTCTTAGCGTGTGCTTGAGCCGTTTATTTTACGCGTGTGTGTTTTTTATTTTAGCGATGTGTTTATCTTGTACGGTCTATTTTTTTCCATGCTTGTTGACACGTATTTTATGTAGCCACCATTCACGCCTTGTTTCTCGTGTCGTCGAGTCCTCGTTGTGTGACTATAGACCATTTCTCTGGCTTATATTTTTTGTTTAAGATATTTGTGAACGAGTATTTTGTCGTGTGTGTGTGTGTGTGTGTGTGTGTGTGTGTGTGTGTGTGTGTGTGTGTGTGTGTGTGTGTGTGTGTGTGTGTGTGTGTGTGTGTGTGTGTGTGTGTGTGTGTGTGTGTGTGTGTGTGTGTGTGTGTGTGTGTGTGTGTGTTTGTGTGTGTGTGTAATTCAATAAAATTTGAGCCTCCTTCTCTTGTGAATATGAGGTCCATCATATAATTTGTTTTTATTTGGTGTACACCTACAAGGGAGGTATCATTGTATTTGTCCTAACAGATATAGGGAGAGGGAGGAGGAAGTAAGAGAAGGGAGGAAGGGGGTAGGAAAGGAGTAAAGGGAGAGAGAAGGGTCCGTTATAGATCATCCGAGGCCGTTGAAGCGATCAGTCAGCAACCTGAACCGGATCCTTCAGCAGGGTCCCCTTACGGTAATTACCTGGGTAAATAACCCCGGTTTGTATAGTGGTGGGTTGATCCCTACTCTACTCTTATCGTTCTCCTTGAACTAACACATATTTATTCTCCTCTTTCCCCATTTCCGTGTTTTATTTTTCCATTAATCGTTTTTTAATTGATTCTTTTTCAATTCAATAATTTTCTATTTCATTTTTTAATAATTTATAAATTATTTTTATTTTTACCTTGAAAAATAACCTTTTACCATTTTTATAAATACTTTGAAAGATAAAAAACTTGCGCATTATCTTTCTCTTCCCTATTCTAAAATAATTATTTTGTAAATTCCTTGTTTAATTCATTTTTTTCCACAATTTTTAATGTTTTGTTTATTTATGTTGTATTTTGCCTCCAGTGATTGTTTTTGTTTTTATAAATGCATTATAATTCATTTTTCTCTCTCCTGTTTTTTGGAATTTATGAATTTTCCTCCTATTCACCTTTTATCTCATACCTCTATTGGTTTGCTCTCCATACCACTGCATTCTTTATCTATTTGATTTTGTACTTAATGTCTTCTCCAGTATCCAAATAAATAAATAGAAATATGAACTCTATGTAACCATCATATTATAGGCCTTATAGGCTATATTATAGGCCTTATAAGCCTATAATATGGCCTTATAGGCCATTTGATAGGCGTTATAGGCCATTTGATAGGCGTTATAGGCCATTTGATAGGCCTTAATACCTTGTAGAGATAGGCAGGCTTTAATAACTCTCTAGAGTTTCATAGGGAGTAGCCCAAACCCCAAACCAAAATCCAGTAATTCAGAATATATCCCTCGTCCTGCACTCAAACTCAAACCCTTCCTTTCTCTCACTCTCGTTCCATGACTCTTACCAAACTCTCCCCCTTTACACCATGCCTCTTTAACTCTCACTCTTACCCAACTCTCCCACTCTTACCCCAGCCTCTCTCTCTTCTCAACAACCTTCCCCCGTCTCTCCTCGCATCTCCTCTCTCTCTCTCTCTCTTTTTTTTGTTTGTTTGGTTTACCCTCCAGGAATTCCCGTACACACAACAGCCCGAGCTGCGCTATTCCACCACGACCTTCCTCCACTCCACCATACAACTGAGCACAATAGTGGAGGCTCTCCAGAGGAGGAAGAGGGTGGTCTGACCGCCTCCAGGACTCCTCCTTGGTTTTTCACTCACTCGTACTGAAGGAGAAGAGGTCGCTCCCGCACATGCCTTCAGGGTCCAGCTGCTTGTTCAAACATGATTCATCCACACAGTTAATATTATATATATATATATATATATATATATATATATATATATATATATATATATATATATTATATACATGCACATATCTTTCATCATAGTCCTAAGTATTCTCCAAGGTGTAAGAGACACACTGTGTTGTGATTAACACCACAAGCCTCCCAAGCGAGAGAAGGCTGAATCCAAATTCAGGTCAGAATGAGACGACCGTTCAACGGTACCTAACCCACTTCCTCCCTGCTGGACCAGCAATAATCAGGGGCCTGGATGTGAGACGATTGGACGATCGCTTTCTGGAGAAACTGGGTTCTGAATAACCTAACCGGTTCCAGGTACCTGGCCAAGAGGCCTAAATCCCAACAATCGCAAGCCAGGCTTTTTAAGGATTTAGAATAAAACTGAACTTGTTCAGGGTTATGTATAGTTCATAATGTTATTAGGGACACAGACAGTTTAGAATGCTATCCATGGACACAGACTGTTATCCATGGAGACAGACAGTTCAGAATGCTATCCATGGACACAGACAGTTCAGAATGCTATTCATGGACACAGGCGAGATACTTCATGACCCTATCGTTCCGTTGCTGTCGCAGACTAGATAAGTGGAAACGTTTGACCAGCGGAACAATGTAGTATGTTTAGCTCGTTGAAGTTAACCTTTATATAACAAACTTCTTCATGTCCTACGAAATAAACATTGACGTAAAGCGGTCCATCCTTTCTAGGAGATCCATCACAAACATCAGTGAAGGGAGAGAGAGACGCAAGTATCGATCCCAATGTGACTTTGAAGGAGCCTTCCATTCGTTCTGATGATTCAGTCCTCGCTGTGATTTTTTTACCTTATTTTCGAGGATCTTTAATGTATGTGTGTGTGGTGCACCATCTCCATATTGGCTTGACTGCAGGGATTGGTTGTGTTTGATGTTTGTACTGACAGGAGAATGAGCAATTGTTCTGGCTCTATCTAGTCGGTGTTTGTGTTGATCCATTACTCGCTTTCTGCATTACCTAATTTGCGGATTATAGTGGAATCGGTGACGTATTGGCAATAGTCTTCACGGAACTTCTGGCTATATATCCTGAAAGTTTGGAGAAACATCTATTTTACATACATACACACACACACACATATATATATATATATATATATATATATATATATATATATATATATATATATATATATATATATATATATATATGTCGTACCTAATAGCCAGAACGCACTTCTCAGCCTACTATTCAAGGCCCGATTTGCCTAATAAGCCAAGTTTTCATGAATTAATGTTTTTTCGTCTACCTAACCTACCTAACCTAACCTAACCTAGCTTTTTTTGGCTACCTAACCTAACCTTACCTATAAATATAGGTTAGGTTTGGTTAGGTAGGGTTGGTTAGGTTCGGTCATATATCTACGTTAATTTTAACTCCAATAAAAAAAAGTTGACCTCATACATAGAGAAAAGGGTTGCTTTATCATTTCATAAGAAAAAAATTATAGTAAATATATTAATTCAGGAAAACTTGGCTTATTAGGCAAATCGGGCCTTGAATAGTAGGCTGAAAAGTGAGTTCTGGCTACTAGGTACGACATATATATATATATATATATATATATATATGTACGACATATATATATATATATATATATATATATATATATATATATATATATATATATATATATATATATATATATATATATGTCGTACCTAGTAGCCAGAACGCACTTCTGAGCCTACTATGCAAGACCCGATTTGCCTAATAAGCCAAGTTTTCCTGAATTAATATATTTTCTCAAATTTTTTTCTTATGAAATAATAAAGCTACCCATTTCATTATGTATGAGGTCAAATTTTTTTTATTGGAGTTAAAATTAACGTAGATATATGACCGAACCTAACCAACCCTACCTAACCTAACCTAACCTATCTCTATAGGTTAGGTTAGGTTAGGTAGCCGAAAAAGATAGGTTAGGTTAGGTTAGGTAGGTTAGGTAGACGAAAAAACATTATTTCATGAAAACTTGGCTTATTAGGCAAATTTGGCCTTGCATAGTAGGCTGAGAAGTGCGTTCTGGCTACTAGGTACGACATATATATTTATATATATATATATATATATATATATATATATATATATATATATATATATATATATATATATATATATATATATATATATATATATATATATATATATAACCTTTCTCACTAAGAGTTCTACAAGTCTCATTCTTATGATATATATCACCATCAGTGGTATACATGTAAGAGACACTGTCATGATATACATGTATAAGACTCTGATAATGGTACACATGTAAGAGATGTGGGCTTGTATTTTTATCCCTTTTATGTATATCAACATTGCCTCTGTTGTCTTTCAGATTTCTAGTATATTTTGCCTCCCAGGACATGCACGCACGTCTTTGCGAGTTCTCAGCACTGGGCTTCATCTTCTATTGGTGTATCCATGGTAACATCTTAGCTTTTCCCCACGGCCTTTGTTAGATCCAGTCCCAAAAAGTGTTCCCCATTTCGTCTCTGCTAATTCAATTGTAATCCCCTGTTCGTCGAGTCCGTCATACACTTTTTTTTTACTATTATTATCCTGTGTGAATTTCTTCTCATCTGTGCTTGGCTCCATTACTCGTTCCTTATTGTTCCTCCTCATCCTCCCTTTCTCTAGACTGTCGAGCAGTTTGGGCTGAATCTTCCCATTATTCGCTTTAGCATTTTAATCTGTCTATCTACTTCCATTCTCTGAGTTACTCGTTGGTTATACAATTGGTTATTACCTTGTGTTTTACACTCTTCTCTTGGAATGGGAACACATTTCTTGGCGGCCTCCCAGCATTTCTGCGAGAGGACGTTCGTATATTTTTTTCCTAGTGCATTCCTGCTGAGTTGTCTGTGTCCCATGGTATTCCTGTTAATAAAATATATTTTATCCTTCTAGTTCTTGTTTCCTTGCCTGAGGACCTCACTCTCTTGCCCACTCACATGATATAAAGGATCAATCATGCCCGGGGGGGGGGAGGGAGGAAAGGGGAAAGTTGCGAAGTTAACTTTTCTCATGTTCAACTTGTTTAAATAGTAAACAACGGGTCTGTAGTCTGGCTGGTTCAACACTTGTGAAAAATGATCATTGATCATTCCACTCAAAACTGCCAACATCGATAAATTTCTTCATTTTCTCTTCTTCATCTATGTACTTATCAGTTATCTTCTGTGCTGTGTTTCTCTAGTTTCACGTGAAAGAAGAAAATTTGTTCTTTACTTCCAAGTCTTCAAACGAGGAACTGTTCTGTATGTGTGTGTTATTCTCGGAGGGGGGGGGGTGAAGAAGTGTATGTTGTCTGTTGTACAGGACCAAGTAAGTGGCAGGCTTGAACATTTAGCCTTTTGTTCGTATACCAATAGTCTTTGGGAACAGTTGTCATATGGGTTTTCTTTACTGTTCACCGTCTTGAAAGTTTTGATGGGATGTTGTGTGCCGGATGGTGTTGTAGCTCTCTCACCCTCTCATGGTGTTTGAAGTTTTTCCTTCTTAAATGAGGTTGGTCTCCTTTGATCTGAAATACTTCTAGCGACATACTACTAAAGTTATATTTTATTAAATTTATAAATAAGTAAGCAAACTATGGAGGGATTTTTGGAGGTGATTATAGTGGGGGATTTTCATGGATTGAATTTTTAGGGGAACATTTAGTCCGCTAATGAACAATTCGGACCTTCGTCCGGGATGATCCCAGACGCACCTTAGTCGATTACGCCACGACATGGTCAAAAGAATTGCAAAATCATTTGATGTATCACGCCATTGTGATTTATGTGTGTATTTAGTCCCCTAATTGTTTTGTGGCCCACATAACAAATCTAGCAGCATCCTTCCATGAAAGTAGTTGTTAGCCTTTTCAGCATTTGTGTGGGGTTTTTTGCAGCATCCTCTTCCCCTGGTATTAGTCATTAATATAAAGCATTGTATTGCCTACAAATTTGGCCGTGCTTACGTGCTTGATACATTTTCGGAAATGATATATGTACGTTTTCTTCCACCTCATACCTCTGTTCCCTTCGCAGTAAATAGGATCCCGGGAGTTAGTCAGCTGTTATGGGATTGTATCCTGGGGAAGATCAATAGTTCGACCTTAGGGGACCTTGATATGAGCTAAACGAATTTACATACTCAGGCTACCTGTCCCCAACAAAACGAACTAGAATTATTAATTGCAAAGTCTTGTGGCACCTTACTTAAAAACAATTCTCCATTTACAAATACTTTTATCTCCATCAACCCTAGTGAACAATTTATACATTCCAGTATTGACAAAATTCCAAATCGTTCCTGTTGTATCTTTACTGGACGCAGCTGAAGAATCCTTGCACAACACATCAGTCTAGGATCATTTTTTTTCTTTGGAATGAAACAAAGTGAAGACAAAATTACACTATTAGTTATGCTTGGCTGGAAGACCAGAAAATAAAGGGAATATCAGCAGCTGCGTGAAAGAGGCATCTTGAAGGATCGAAATTATACTGTGTGGCAGTTTTCTGCTGCCTATTCCCATTCCATTTTGAAGATTGGGAGGAGGCATTTGCGTATTTCCAGACTTCCAGGACTTTTCCATGGTCCAAGGATTTCTGAATAGTGTTCGTTTTGGAGTGCATTTCTTATATTATTATTTCATACTCAAAGCCACCGACGCATGATGAATCATTCTTCACTGGCGTGTTTGTAAATTCCTGTATTATACATCCACACAAGTGCCGTTGTAGTCTTAAAAGTGTCAGTTCCTGCATTATTCATCCACATAAGTGCCGCCTTAGCCTCAAGTATTTCCTATATGAACACCAATGCACTTTATTTGTTTTGGCTGTTTGTAGCTCGTTATTCATCTGTTATACGATCATTGTAGGATACACAAATACTGTACCTACTAAGTAACTACTGTAATATGTTCCTCTGTACTTTTTTTATAATATAATAATTAGTAATAGATTTGCAATTATATAAGTTATATAAAGACTGGTTGGAACCATGAGCCGAAGCTCAACCTGCTCATGCAGGTTGAACAGGTTATTTTCTCCGCTAAATGCACACACGCACACACACACACACACACACACACACACGCGCACACACACACACACACACACACACACACACACACACACACACACACACACACACACACACACACACACACACACACACACACACACACACACACACACACACACACACAATAGCTAACATATAGATACGTACACACACAAAAAAACCATCACAGCCTCACTGGCCTCCATACATCTCCCTTCAGCTTTAAAATAGGATAATTTTCCATCTCATCTGCAATAGCCGTAAACCCATTTTCAATAAAAAAAAATATTGCCCGCCCGAGCTCACAATGCGCCGAGATGCAAAGTCACGTATATTTGCAATTTCACAGAGCGAGGAGACTGTCAGAACGGCAGTTCTGCGACCCGACACCCACCACACAGATGCTCTGCTCGAAAACTCTCTCTCTCTCTCTCTCTCTCTACTCTTTCCTTCTGTGGCCGAGTTTGTTGCTTGTTTTGCGTTACTTGAGTAGCGCCTTTGTTTGTGGCTTTTGTCGAACATTCGTGACAATAACGTTACTGATCAACTAATAAATCATTGGGGGCACAATATCCACGAGTAACGTGAATTCAACGTTGAATTAATTGACTATGCCAACCGTGCCCTCTCATACAGCTCCAGTTGGACGCAGGTTGACGAGGAACTCGGTGGAGTAAGGTTGGTCAATAATGGATACTCTGACGGATATGTCGAAGAGATCATTAAAACGAACGTGAGCGGCCATGCAAAACCTCAGACGAAACAGACACCAGTACATTACCGGTCCCTTCTATTATAAATATTCTACAGGAACTTCTTCTCCGCGGCCCTCACAACGAGAGTCCAAAAAAAAAAAAAATTATTATTGATAGAAATGTGACCCCTACCTACCAGAAGATTGAGTTTATAATATACTTGGGGGGGGCAAGTAAGAGGGAATTCAGATTCGTTGGAATAGAATGAAATTTTAATGACTATATGTACACCATAAGTCCTCCAACTGATCCCAATCTCAGGATCGTAACTTAAGAGGAAGGGGGTGAAAAATTATATATCTGAAAATTTCAATGGAAAAACGATTTATTAAAAAAAATGACGTAAAATTCAATTTGGAACATATTTCGCTTCTAGTAGTCTGAACTATCACAATAAAACGTAATCTTGATTTCCTAATTTGAAAAGTATGAAATATGTGTCTAGTTTGCCTAAACAAAATAATTACATGATCTTTAAAACGAAAGTGAGCTGCCATGCAAAACCTCCCTCCCAACAAATTTAATAGCGTATGAATATTTATAAAAAAAAAACTAATAAGCTTATTAAAAAAAGTCCTAAAGAAATTGTAGAGCTAGAAACTTTATATATAATATGCAGGATTCAATGGAATCGGTTGCAAAGTGAACCCTACAGGAGCATTTGAAATTGTGAAAAATATAATTGAGAAATAGAAAATCCAAGAGTCCGCCACTTGTGGGTGAGGTAAATATTGACCAATTTACTTGTAACTTCACATCCCTATATGAGAAAATACATGCTCCAACATGTAGAAGTCTCGGTCAAATAGAAGATTAAAAAAAGGAGAACAAATGATTATATATAAAAAAATTGAGGTTGATAGCATCCTGAGTATATATGCTAACAACAATATTATTCCATGTCTCATAAAAAAGTACACAATAGAACATACGTACTCATTATAAAGGGGTGTAAAATGTGGGTCCTCTAGGAAGAGATACAATAACCGTATTATGTACCTTCCCCCATACCCAGTATCGGCTCCCTTCGGAAATTGTTCGGTCTTGTTGGTGGGTCGTGTTGATAGTTGCATGGCCGCCTTCTATTCTACAAGGTACTGTGCAGTGTGCTCATACCAACGGACGCGTTAGTAAGAACCATCATCCACTGCTATGGGGATGTGTGTGTGTGTGTGTGGGGGGGGGGGGGTGGAGGTGGTCACGTGACCGCTTTGTGAACCCGAAAGTGGGGAGAAAATTACCCATAATTACCTAATTTTTTTATCGAAATAGCATGGGGTTTACAGCATGATGTTGCCACAGGCAAGGGATTTTTAAACATATTTTTCTAAATTATTCTAATTTTTTAGATTTTGGGCAATAATTTTCGCTAATTGGCCCCCATAAGAGCTATAAGAGCAAGAAGACTGCCAACTTGCTTATGAGAATCTCTCTTGACACCAAACAAAAAAACCCTTTAAAGAGATGAATGTTGTCACTGCCTTCACATGCCCACTTTGGGACTGTCAGCCCTAAGGTACTCAATATATTGGCAAGACAACAACATTCCTGTCGAGGACTGCACAAACAGCAATAACCAATCAAAGAGCATATAGTCTACACACACACATATAAACAGATCATCACCAGAGATATCTTGACAAACAACATCAAAATAATCGACAAATACAGCGACAATCTATTGACTCATAAGTGAGTCGTTTGACCTTCACCTCATCCCATCCGCCAGCACAATATACATCCATATATATATATATATATATATATATATATATATATATATATATATATATATATATATATATATATATATATATATATATATATATATATATATATATATATATAAATATATATATCCCATAATATGTTTAACCCTGGAACAATATGTATTATAATATCATACACATGATTGTAAGTGAATGTTGGTATTACCGAGGAGAAAACTAGATTGGCGATTATTGACTACTGTCCTGTGTGTGTGTGTGTGTGTGTGTGTGTGTGTGTGTGTGTGTGTGTGTGTGTGTTGGCTAAAGACAATATGAAACAAGTTTAATATGGTCACAGAAACCATCGAAAACCATAAAGAGCATTACGTGTGCAGCGGGACGCTTGGGGCCATCCTGAACCAAACGCAAAAGTGACGCCACTCTACTCGCTAATGATATTCAAACGCCGCCACACACAACCTGTATTTACCCGCGACACATCCTGTGTACAACGAATTACAAAACAGTTTTTAAAAGGAGTGCCTTCTTTTTTATTTCTTCTTAGAAAAAAAACAAACAGTTTTTTTAAAAAATATCTGCTTAGCTTATCCGGGATGAAAAAAATCTTGGTAATAGTAGCAGCATTTTAGCTGTAACCAAAAAAAAAAAAATCCTGTTGAGACCGTAGCGAAGCTCACAAACTCTGGGTGTTGTGAAGGGCTCTCAAGACTGGGGCGTAAAGAAGACCTTCTTGAAGGTTACAAACACCTAAGAATTTACAAAGAAGTCTTCACTTCAGCGTTAAACTCATCTAAGAAAGCCCTCCTGTACATATTTTCTGACATGTTGTACAGCCTCCAAGACATGACGGAGGGATGGCGAGGAGAGAGAGAGAGAGAGAGAGAGAGAGAGAGAGAGAGAGAGAGAGAGAGAGAGAGAGACAGACAGACAGACAGACAGACAGACAGACAGACAGACAGACAGACAGACAGACAGACAGACAGACAGACAGACAGACAGACAGACAGAGGAGAAAGGGGAGGAGCAGTACACAGTAAGCAAGATAAGGAGGAAATGAAAATAAGAGAGACAGGGAGGGAGGAGAGAGCGAAAGGGAAGTAGGAAGAGAAAGGAGATAGGAAGAGAAGTAAAAGATATATAGGAAGATAGGAAGATAAGGAGGAACGGGCGAGAAAGACAAGATACAGCGTGGAAGGCATGGGAGGAGGACGAGGAAACAGAGAGAAAGCGATGAAAGCAGAAGTAAAGCAAAAAAATCAAAGTGTGATAGTAGAGAAGGAGTAGATTACACATGTCGATCATCTGCTCTGTACCAAAAATTATAACAAAGATATTTGGGGGCAAAACTACAACCCAATCTACAACCTCAGAAGACGCCATGACAGCTTCTTAACCGAGTTAGTTGAAGACAGTGACGCCACAACAGAAGGCTCCTAATCAACTCATATTTATAACTCAACACAACTCATAACTCAACACAACTCATAACTCAACACAAGCATAACTCAACACAACTCATAACTCAACACAAGCATAACTCAACACAACTCATAACTCAACACAAGCATAACTCAACACAACTCATAACTCAACACAACTCATAACTCAACACAACTCATAACTCAACACAAGCATATTTTAAAAGAAATCAAGCACGTGGAATTAGCTGTTTTAACTTCCCACAACTAACCAGCCTTGAATTAGGTCAAGGATAATTCAGAAGAGTAAAAAGAGATATACACGTTTGACAAATATCTACTGGGGGAGAATTATTTTCTGATTAAATTTTATGAATTCAAAATATTTATCTAACCGATTCATATTTGAACTGCATTGGCGTTTACAACGTTGGAAGGTAATTTGTTTCGTCGTTTACAACGTTGGAAGGTAATTTGCTTCGTCGTTAACAGCGTTTGAAGGTAATTTACTCCGGAGTTTACAATGTTGGAAACTAATTTGCTTCGTCGTTTACAACGTTGGAAGGTAATTTGCTTCGTCGTTTACAGCGTTTGAAGGTAATTTACTCCGGAGTTTACAATGTTGGAAACTAATTTGCTCCGGCGTTTACAACGTTACAGAACGCCTGCTTCAAAGACCCACAGATTCTTATCCCTGGATTCACTACTTAAACTAAAGTCTGAAATGCATCCATTACCTGCATAGCAGCCACGATACTCGCTGTTATAAGAGTAGACAACCACTGGCTGCATTTTATTGTGTTTAAAACACAAGACAACAATGATCAGACAGACAGTATGATGTAATTAATTTAATTTAATAGAAGGTGAGGATTGCGGCAGCAAACTCAACAAGTCTTAGGAAAGAAACTATCGGGGAGGAAGCGCCAAGTCATTACGACTATATAGCACTTTGAAGGGGGGGTCAGGATATGGAGTTGGGATGGGATGGGGGGAAAGGAATGGTTGCCCAATTATTTGGCTGGTCAGGGATTGAACACCGGCTTGCACGAAGCGAGACCGTTGCTCTACCGTCCAGCCCAAGTGATTGACAGTATGATGTAACTACTTGGGATAGTGTGAGACGACGTGGATAACCTGTGGGAGTGAACATTTGGTTCTTAAAAAAGTGGGAAGAATCTGGTGCTGAACATTGCAAGAAGGGCCAGACAAAACACTTTTTCCGAATTAAGGAGTGTCTCTGACTAGCTTAGGGCTTAAGACTGTAATATCTCCATACAAGATTCCTTCCAACATGCTTAAAAAATAAAGTGGTTGTGCGTTACCTGACGATTTCAAACTCGGAAATGCACCAATAACCTCTCGAAGCCAATGCTCATTACTACTAGGATGCGTCGATGTTGTGCTGATATTAATATCACTAAAACAAGAAAATTATACACAGTTATAGATAGTGTTCAAACTGAGGTGCATTAAGCATGAGTACAGGTTGGAGGATTTCAGCACACACCTCCCCCCCCCCCCTCCTGAGAGGACCTGTTATTGAAGACTAGTCTTTATCATCAGAGATGTTTGTGTTGTCTTGCTGTTAAGTACAGGGGCGAGTGTCTCAACATTCTCATGTATCTCACAGAATCGACTTCAGAATGATCCAGGACGGACCGAAACAACGTCGTCGTCCCTTTACTTTCTAGTGTGTGGTTTGGTCTACAAGGACGAGTATCACAACGTTCTTGAGGATCACGTTGTTCTCTAAGTTCTCAAGATTCTTGAGGTTCTCACGGTTCTTGAACGTTTCATGGCTTTCAACGTTCTCAAAACTCTCAAAATTATACAGGTTCCAAAGTTATCAAAGTTATCAAAGTTGTTAAGATTTTCAAAATTCTCAAAGTTCCTGAGGTTCTCAAGACTCACAACGATTCCCCTACTCCAAAGTCAGTGAGAAATCAGAAGACTATTACATTACAATATTATCAACAACCAGCAATTGAAATCTAGTTGCATGAGTTTCCAAAGGCAGCATTCCATCAGTGACCCTATATTTTTCCCCTGACCGAAACCTCTGGTACATGTTTGAGAAATTAAGTCATATATTCAAACTAAAAAAAAAGGATTGTTGCGCTGATACCTTTAACTTTGCTTTGTAGCAAACATAAATTGATAAGGAAATGACAAGAACATAATGAATCGACCTGAAAATATGGAGGTCATATAATTTGATCGAGTCCCCCATCCCTTCGGAGTCAAGAGGTTTGGGTTCGATCCCATTTTATGATTGCAAAAATGTCTAAAAAATAAAGGTATCTCGGGATTTTGGAATTAATTCTTGCTACGGTCAGACTTTCAAATGAGATGAGGCAACAAACATCCCCGTGTGTTAAACTGAGAAAGAGAGAGAGAGAGAGAGAGAGAGAGAGAGAGAGAGAGAGAGAGAGAGAGAGAGAGAGAGAGAGAGAGAGAGAGAGAGAGAGAGAGAGAGAGAGAGAGAGAGAGAGAGAGAGAGAGAGAGAGAGAGAGAGAGAGAGAGAGAGAGAGAGAGAGAGAGAGAGAGAGAGAGAGAGAGAGAGTAGGAGTAGATTTAGTGAGATAAAGAAAGTGATAGACCCACAAACTAGCTGAAACAAATAGGGGCTCAAGGTTGCAGGTTTTTAAAACAGCCTCAACTTGCCTGTTGTTAAACTATCATACCAATTATTCAAGCACGTATGTGCCTATGGGATTGTTTGCAAGCTCCAGCCTCCTGCGAATCAGGCCAAACCTAAATTGCTCGTGCACTCAAATCCCAAGTTAGCCAGTATTTTGAGCAGAAGACTCCAGTCTTAATGAGACAGTTAAGTCAGTCAGCTGGTGAACGTTTGCCTCTCCTATTATCTCCCAAGGGATATTAAGTGAGCAGTAGTAATTTTCAGGACACTGCTCTTAATGGTGAGTGAGATTTACGTGTCTTTCGTATTACACAGAGCAAGATGATGTAACCGGGAAATATTTATTATTTGGGAGTGGTTCGACTTCTCCCTTTCTCTCTCTCTCTCTCTCTCTCTCTCTCTCTCTCTCTCTCTCTCTCTCTCTCTCTCTCTCTCTCTCTCTCTCTCTCTCTCTCTCTCTCTCTCTCTCTCTCTCTCTCTCTTTCTTTCTCTCTCTCTCTCTCTCTCTCTCTCTCTCTCTCTCTCTCTCTCTCTCTTTCTTTCTCTCTCTCTCTCTCTCTCTCTCTCTCTCTCTCTCTCTCTCTCTCTCTCTCTTTCTCTCTCTCTCTCTCTCTCTCTCTCTCTGTCTCTCTCTCTCTCTCTCTCTCTCTCTCTCTCTCTCTCTCTCTCTCTCTCTCTCTCTCTCTCTCTCTCTCTCTCTCTCTCTCTCAAAAAGTACGCTGACTGTTCAAGCGTTAGTTAAATGTAGTTTGGTCAGACCACTAATATTATGTTTTGTGTCGTTAGGGTGTTCACACCACTAATGAAGTGGTTTGTAGCTTAAGTTCCCACCACTAATAACACGCTCTGTGGTATGGCCTTACACCAGTAATGACACGTGATTTGTGGTGTATGTTCATACTAAAAAAAAGTGTTTGTTACTTAAATCGCACAAACTAAGGATGTGTTATATTTATCTGTTATAATAAGCTGACAGTTCCGAAGACCTTAACTCATAATTCATCTTGTATCTTGACAGTTCCGAAGACCTTAACTCATAATTCATCTTGTATCTTGACAGTTCCGAAGACCTTAACTCATAATTCATCTTGTATCTTGACAGTTCCGAAGACCTTAACTCATAATTCATCTTGTATCTTGACAGTTCCGAAGACCTTAACTCATAATTCATCTTGTATCTTGACAGTTCCGAAGACCTTAACTCATAATTCATCTTGTATCTTGTCTGGAAAGCTCTCTCAACACTGTTAGAAGGTGAATATTGCCTGTTTGATATTATGTTATCATCGTGGGAGTCATGCACGACTCTTCACCGTAACTCCTACGGCGTGTTGCGTGTGTGTGTGATTTTAGCAAAACTTAATTTTGTGTTAAAAATGTACACTTCTAAAACGAGAAAAAATGGTGCACAATGGCGGTCCAACTTCACTTCCTACTTGACGTAACTATGCCCATGGGAACAGGTAACACTATGGTGAGCTATGATTGGTCGAGAGCTTGAAGGAGAAGAATATTGTTAGGTTCTGCAGTAGTTCGCAAGAGGCCGAGGTTTTCCTGAAGACAATTTGTCCACATCTGGTGAATTTTGACTTCATTTGATTTTTGTCGTCGTGAAGAGAGTGTGAAGGTTTGCCTCCTGTAGAAGTTAACAGTGATGTGTGAGGGAATATTCCTGCCTGGCGTACCAGCAGCTACATTACATTACAACCACCAACATACTTTGCATGACAGGTGGATGTACCCTACATGACAGGTGGATGTACCCTACATGACAGGTGGATGTCCCCTACATGACAAGTGGATGTACCCTACATGACAGGTGGATGTACCCTACATGACAAGTGGATGTACCCTACATGACAGGTGGATGTCCTCTACATGACAAGTGGATGTACCCTACATGACAGGTGGATGTACCCTACATGACAGGTGGATGTACCCTACATGACAAGTGGATGTACCCTACATGACAGTTGAATGTACCCTACATGACAAGGAACATGATTTAGCTGATTACCCCGCCACAGAGGTCCAGCAAACCCGCAGCACCACCGAGAAGCAAACATAATCTTAATTTGGTAAGTGGTCGGTATATAACAACTTAAAGGCAAAATAGATACACCAATTGTATGAAAGCTAAACCACTCACTAGTTCCAAGAGCTCTCGGTTCACTGCATACAAAAATATAATTTGTAACAGCAATCATACTGCTTTTGGGGCCATCCGAACAACACTATACCGATCGATACAGGGAGGGAGAGATATCACCGTTCGTGTTTTTGAGCATAAAACCCATTAATCTGCAGTCAGACCATTCCCCCTGGCGGTAATTGGACAGGAGAGTGCGTCTCGTCTGATAGACTTAACTGCCCCATTACGATCCTGGCCTTCCACTCAAAACACTAAGCTAAATTATGGCCAAAATCATTGTCGGAGTTTTACGACGTATTCCATTTCCAGAGTCCGTAAGGAGGAGGCACTTGGCCCTTAACTCCGGTCGTAGAAACCCGATCCAGGGTCCGGATTTCACCTTCTCCTCCTCCTCCTTCTCTTCACCTTCCCCAATCTAAGTGGCAGTCAAAATTGACGTCACAATTCCACTTGGCCTCTTTCAACCCGGTTACAGGGGAAAAAGTATTAATTTTGAGAATTTCAAGGACCAGTGATAGGCGCAGCCGTAGCAGCAGGACAGGCAAAAGAAAATTACCCGCACTGGCATGCTGCAGGAGTTGTGGGGGGAGGAGGTGTGCTGGCTTGGGGGGTGGGGGAGAAGGGGTGTAAAGGTAGGGGTGGAGTGTTGGGGGTGGGGGGTGAGGGGGGTTGAAGACAAGGAAAGAGAGCGTTAAGTAGGGTTATTAGCTGGCTTGAAGGTGGGGACTTAACCCTTGAAGTGGTAAGGGAAGGAAGGGAACAAAAATAAGGGAAGGACTTGAAGGTAAGGTGGGAAATGGGACTTGAAGAAAAGGCAAGAATTTTGGCAATTGGGACTGATGGGTAAAGTACTATATTAGTGGGGGAGGGGAAAGAGGGGAGGGGGGAAAGAGGGGAGGGGGTAAAGAGGGGAGGTGTCATATCAGGATGATAGGGGAATGGTCCAGTAGAGCGAGAATCAAGTCCTTTCACAGGTAATGAAATTCGTGTCCAAACATAACGAAACAGAGATAAAGCCAGATAAACCAGCCCATTATCGAAACATTGCCCAAATGCTCGTTAATTCAACCACCCAAACCAATATTTTGAAAAATATGTTCTTTACAAACGACTCACAACTGGTGACATTTGATCTTTACTCGAACATTGCAATGTCACAACCCATGCTGACAACCAATGTCACAACCCATGCTGACAACCAATGTCACAACCCATGCTGACAACCAATGTCACAACCCATGCTGACAACCAATGTCACAACCCATGCTGACAACCAATGTTCATTTGATTCAACTTCGTCGACTGTCTTTAATAAGACACCCAAGTCTGTTCTCCTAACTACATGAACTAAGGAAGAATACAGAGAGGATTCATCAAAATAACATAATGTAGCCATTATGTAAGAACAAAATTAAAAAATTAGATCCATTTCGAGGAGAGTAATTAATGCCTTGAAGATATTGAAATAATCTTTAAATTTCTTATAACTTATAACTTATTTGGCCTATAATGGGATTCGACGAAGATCAAAACTAGTAGGAATCTTAAATATAACGCAGTTAAAACGTGGAAAGATAATCATTCGCAAACAAACAAATTCATTTAAGAAAAGCTAAGAAAAATAATTTGATGGTTTTAAGTTATTGGTCAGTATCTCACACGATGTGTCACCCTTCACACAATATATCTACTTAATATACTCCAGAAGGACCTTCCTTGTCCTTAGAGCTTCACATAATATACCTCTAGCAGACATATCCCTTCTCTGGTCTTCCCATAATATACCTCCAGGAGAGATTAGTAATGTACAGAGTCATTTCTTTTTTAATTTTCTTCCAAAATGTTAAAAAAAAAAAGTAGTAACTGGGTACAATGTCAGGTTCTAATTACTAGCCCCTGGTGGTGATAATAATAGCAGGAGAAGTAAGATTACTAGCCCCTAGTGGTGCTAATAATAGCAAGAGAAGCCAGATTAAGTTCTATATCCCTCTTATCCTTTTAAAGTGTCACGCAGGTTTACCACAACTCATATGGAGTTGTTTCAGCAGTCTTTGCTCCATTTGACCGTGTCTGCCTGTGGGTAGGGAGGGGTGTTTGGAGAGAGTTAGGGGGAGGGAGGAGTTTTTAGGAGGGAATGGAGGAATGCTGGTCAATAGAGAGGTAGGGACATAAGGGAGCATTTATTATTTTACTCTCACTCCTCATTTATTGAAACTGTATTTAGATTTTTATGAGTTTTACCTTTCGGATCAGGTCTTTTGACATCTCATCTCATTTATTATCTCCTCTCTCTCTCTCTCTCTCTCTCTCTCTCTCTCTCTCTCTCTCTCTCTCTCTCTCTCTCTCTCTCTCTCTCTCTCTCTCTCTCTCTCTCTCTCTCTCTCTCTCTCTCTCAATCTCACTCTCTCTCAATCTCTCTCTCTCTCTCTCTCTCTCAATCTCTCTCTCTCTCTCTCTCTCTCTCTCTCTCTCTCTCTCTCTCTCTCTCTCTCTCTCTCTCTCTCTCTCTCTCTCTCTCTCTCTCTCTCTCTCTCTCTCTCTCTCTCTCTCTCTCTCTCTCTCTCTCTCTCTCTCTCTCTCTCTCTCTCTCTCTCTCCTCCCTCCCTCTGCCCGCTGATCCACGAAAACCAAGGGTTCAAAATTTGACCCATCTCGGGGTGCTACCACAAGAACCGGTCTTGGCACCAAGTGCGAGGTAAAACAGAGACCCCCTGGCAAGCCATCCATCACCCGTCGGAAGTACACATGCCAGTGAAAAAAAGAAAAGAAAAAAGAAAAAAAAGTTTCGATAAAGCTAACGCGTTAAAATTCTTCTTTCCTGAGAGGTGCTGAGTAGGAGGGAGGGAGGGAGGGAGTGAGGGAGGGAGGGTAGAGAAGGAGGGAGGGAGGGTAGAGAAGGAGGGAGGGAGGGTAGAGAAGAAGTGAGGGAGGGAGGAAGGGGGTGGAGAGATGGTTGCAGGTTAGTAAGGAATATTTCCCAGACTACACGAGAGTTTACTTCGGTTTGCCTGCTTGCTTTTCTCTCTAATATCATCTTTCTGTCAATGAATCTGATAAATTATAATGTCTCTCTGTTCGAGGTTGGAGGTTACCTTCACACAATTTTTCACCCTGATTTACACGGAGTATCCGTCATTGTCAGGTCGGGATTGGCGAAAGTGAAACGAGTGCCACATGACACTGTGGCACTGGAAATCACACCTATGGTTCTTAAGATAATGTATTAACTTGACTCGTCAATATTTGCCCACTTTTTTCTTTTTATAATATAAAACATTACACACTGATATCGGCAAAATTAAACAAAAAAACTGTAAAACACTCACCTACCCTCAGCCTCCAATGTGTCAGTCATCCACAAAGGACACCTTTTCAGATGAACAAGTCCACAAGGGCCGTGACGAGGATTCGAACCTGCGTCCAGGAGCATTCCAGACACTGCCTTAATCGACTGAGTTAATCCCTTTTCAGATGTGTATACACCAGTGATGTCAACATCGTGTACCACTCTTTGCCTCCAGTGTCAGTCCTTTACACTTGTACTGCATTGCAAAGGGAAGGGGTAGCGTGAGAGAAGAGACGGATAGTGTAGAGGGCGGGAAGGATAGGGCAGATAGGAGGATGGGGCAGAAAAGGTGCTGGGGAATAGATCAGAGACAAGAAGAAGATGGCACAAAGAGAGAGAGAATGAGAGTGAGAGAGTAAGAAAGTTTAGGCATATTTATTATTATTAGCAATATATATATATGGAAGTAAATATATATACACTGTTAGTTTCATGTTTAAGTACATATACACAGGCATTGGCTATATAATTAGTTCTGTCGGATAATGTAAGCCAGTGTATGTGTATATATATACTATACGGTTATATCGAGGTTCAACCCCCTCTTTCTCTCTCTCTCTCTCTCTCTCTCTCTCTCTCTCTCTCTCTCTCTCTCTCTCTCTCTCTCTCTCTCTCTCTCTCTCTCTCTCTCTCTCTCTCTCTCTCTCTCTCTCTCTCTCTCTCTCTCTCTCTCTCTCTCTCTCTCTCTCTCTCTCTCTCTCTCTCTCTCTTTCTTTCTTTCTCTTTCTCTTAGCTTGAAATCCAATCTAACCTCTGTTTATCTTGTGCGTTAAAGAAATTGTCTGTGTCTTTTAGTTGCTGTGATGAGCCAGGCGCCTGCTTTAACACACTCGTCTGTCCCGCTATTTTTCTTGTTTGATTGTGCATCTAGTTTGATTACTTGCTGCTTCTTTGTTTCCTCGCTTCTGCTCTTTTTGTTTGCTTTTTTTTTTTTAGAATATTTCCTTTGTTTACAGCTTGGACGTGTTCATTAATTGCCTGGTGGTGTCCTTGTTTGTGGATGTCTTTGTTGTTTGTGTTTGTGCTGTGTATTGTTACTGACAGTTCAAGGCCCTGTTGTCTCTTGTTGATATCTCTTGTTGATATCTCTTGTTGATATCTCTTGTTGATATCTCTTGTTGATATCTCTTGGTGCTGTTTGCATTTTTTGTCGATATATTTCACCCATTCATTTTTCCCGGTTTACCGGTGAGTGAGATTACCCACTCATGTGGGTGATCCCTCTCACCCACACCCCGATGCTCATACCCCTCTCTCACCCATTTCCTTCACCCATGCCTCTCACATCCAACTTCCAATCATCCCATTAACCCTGTCTCCTCTCCAGCATTCTTTTTCTTCTCCCCCTCCTTTTCTATTCCCTCTCTTTTTTCTGTCGTGTGTCCTTTTCTCTTGCTGCCCTTTCTGTACATCATCTTCATTTTTCCCCCTTTATCTTTCCTACTGCTGTCCGCTCCGTTTCTGCTCTCTCTCTTTCTCTCTCTACTTCCATCTTTTCCAGCTGCTTTATTTGCTCACGCATTTCTCCACTTTCTTCACTTCTCGCTCGTGTCTCGAGTCTTCTTCTAGCTGCCTTCACTCTGCCCCCTCACTTTGCACTTGGCAGAGCATCGTGAGTTACGGGGGGAAGAGTGGCGGCCGTCCTCAGGTGTTTTTCTCCGGAAGTACCCTTAAGGTGTGTCGGCTCCAGGTAGTGTGAAATGTTGTCTGATTACCCTCGTCTCTCTCTCTCTCTCTCTCTCTCTCTCTCTCTCTCTCTCTCTCTCTCTCTCTCTCTCTCTCTCTCTCTCTCTCTCTCTCTCTCTCTCTCTCTCTCTCTCTCTCTCTCTCTCTCTCTCTCTCTCTCTCTCTCTCTCTCTCTCTCTCTCTCTCTCTCTCTCTCTCTCTCTCTCTCTCTCTCTCTCTCTCTCTCTCTCTCTCTCTCTCTCTCTCTCTCTCTCTCTCTCTCTCTCTCTCTCTCTCTCTCTCTCTCTCTCTCTCTCTCTCTCTCTCTCTCTCTCTCTCTCTCTCTCTCTCTCGCTCTCTCTCTCTCTCTCGCTCTCTCTCTCTAGCTAAGGTGATTAGGTAAAGAACGGAGCCACATATTCGCTACACATCATCTGCAACATTGTAATATCTTCACTGGTATTGCTGACTTCTGCCACTCGCAACATGTATATCCTCAGTACAAACACGGTATAATCTAGAGTAACATCTTCACTACACACGATCTCCAACATCGTAAACAAAACTGTCATTGCAATGGCTCACGCCCCCCCCCCCTACTTCCCCTGATGTTATCCCTAGAATCTGCGGACTTTGGGATTTTTGTTTTGTTTTTTGGTTATGATGAAAGACGGTGAATGTGTGTCATGGGTGACTGGTACAATAGATTCGAAGGCGACTCATGTTATGAACTAAAAAAACTTTCGTTGCGATATTCAGGTTCCGAGAGCTGGAAGTTGTTCATAGCCTCTGACCTGCTTCGAAGCGAATGGCGATGCGTTTTTCAACTATTTGTGTATATAAATTGTGGGGTAAGTAATTTAAAATAGTGCGCTTCGAACATGCAAACTGATTGGAGCACATCCATAAAAGCTTCGAATGCTGTAAGCCAAGTAAAAACATTTGACGCTGAAGGCTGGACATCGGACTGGAAGCCTCTTGTCTTGTGCCAATCCTCGCTGAGATGGGGAAAGCCCTGCAATCTTTGGGTTCAATCCCAAGTGCATTGCAGACACATTGATGCACCAATCCAACCGATTGAAAAACAGTCAGACCGGATACTGTGTTTACTTCTAGGAGATGTAATATTATATTATTTGATGTGAATGAGGAGAAAAAGCTTACAGTTACCCCAAGTAAGGCTTCAGATAAGTTTCAGTATGTAAGTTAAGAAGCAGCTGATTAGGTATCAGATGGGCCTCTAGCCTTCCAAGCAATTGGAAATCATTCGTCTAATGCTACGATACCTGACTCATATTCAAATCAAATCAAAGGTTTTATTTAAAAGGGATTTTATATATATAATTGGGAAAGCTTACACACAAAAAACACAATACATTAATTACAGAAGCATCACAATAACACCATATCACGCAGACAATGTCATTATCAGAATGGGAAATGTAATGCGTATCAAATTATGCAAATCATTACAATACTGGCTGGACTTTAGCAATCCAAACCAAACATAGAGCATAAGCATATTTTAAGCATAGAGTGAATGAAAACTTTGCTAACAATATGAATGATGATGCATTTTTAAGACAAATATGCATATATACAGATATGCAACAGACGATCATGAAACATAAATTAATGAATTTGTGTAGTTTTCATTTCTTACGCATTTTTTTGCGAACGAAATATGGACATGGCTGGTGAAACGTGTCCAAGGTGGGCGTGGCAGGTCAGATGTAGGTCAGCAGTGTTAAGAGATGAGGCATTGGTATTCCTGCTTGCTGTTAGCTGGGTCTGGTATCACTGTTGTTTGTTGTTGTTGTTGGCTGGGTCTGGTATCACTGTTGTTTGTTGTTGTTGTTGGCTGGGTCTGGTATCACTGCTTGAAAGTATCATCAACAGCCAACAACATGTTATTGTTGGATAGGTCTGGTATCACTGTTTGTGGTCTTTGCTATTGGCTGGGTCTGGTATCACTGTTTGTGGTTTTTGCTGTTAGGTGGGTCTGGTATCACTGCTTCTTGTTGATGACTGGGTCTGGTATCACTGGTGATTGTTGTTGTTGTGGTCGGCAAGGGTGTGGTCACGGAAGCGAGAGTCTGGTATCGCTGCTCAGAGGGATGCATGTGGTACTGTGTGATAATATCTGACATAAAGTTTTTTTGCTGACTTGGGCGTGGCCTCATGAGGAAGGATTTATGTCCATTCCTGAAGGCATGAACTTTATTTTGGGTGGTAATTATTTGGATTAAATTTGCATTCCTTTTTGGAACGGTGTTGCAAAGCGCCCGTTCCCAAAGGATTTTAATGTGGTTAATAGAAACGCTGTCTCTACCCAGCACTTTCTCTTGCATTGCCACTAAGTACAAATTTCGAAATCCCAATCGGATCTGAAACGTACGAACCCAAGCTACCCACCAAACCTAGTCTACTGATGCTTAGAAAACGTGGATACTTGTGATGATTGATAAAGATTAAGCCACCCAAGAGGTGACACGGGCATGAATAGCCCGTAAGATACTTGTGACCTACTATGTTTTGTTATGGTACCTTGTATTTTGTACTGTGGAGATCATAACGTACAAAATGAGACGTATTGGTTGAGAGGATGGGGTTACGCTGTCATCTGATTCTTGTAGCCTTCTATTAGGGGGTTAAAGTAACTCAAATTGCAAGTATACACTGCTGATGAGTACGTTAACACACACAGTAAACTGGTTATCAGTACTGTAACATGATTAGTTAGGAGAACATTGAGTGCCTCTGTGACCTCGTCAGCTCTCAGGACGAGCATCATAACCCCAGTTATGGTCATTAAGCAGGAACAACTTGCATATCACTTACAGTTCTATTCATTACCTAGTATCAAAAATGTTCTTTACCTATCTTTTTAATCAGAGCGTTATACCCATCACATATTTGGAAAAATGTGCTTAACCTTTCCCCTCAGTGTTTGATATCGCTGAGTAAAACATGTTCCAAACAGTTTCTGTGTCTGTATCACTGGCTTTATCGGGAAGTTCCTGGTAAAGGCATTTAGGGTAAGTTGTGTGTGATAATGTATAAAAGGGTTTGGCTATTCTGCTTTAATTCATTTGTTCATGCATTAACTGCATTTAACTCATTAATTCATAATCTCTCGAAATTTGCCGTCATTGCAGGAGAGAAAGTATCTCACAGAAGTCTAAATCCTGACCAGACTAAATCATTACACAGAACAGGACTGAGTCAGGAAGAGAGGCGGTGAACACCCATGAGTTGTCAAGTCAGGCTATGTCAACAACATTTAAAAGCTCTGGATGTGGTCATTGAAAATACTTTTTTTGTATTAGCCATCACTGTTTTAAAGGAAATCAGCAAGACTTGGGGTCCCCGGGGCGTAGCCGGACACCAGAGCATCTGGCATCAGTGTCTGGTCGATACACCCAACATGAACAAACACACGTGCCTCGTCCCCCTTCATGGACGTTTCTCATATGATCTGTAACGGAACGTTTAAATCACAAGTGCTTCATGTTTATTACTGTTTGTTCCATGTCAATATTGCCTCACAGTGTTATTGATGTTCAATTTTTATTGCACAACCTTCCATCCCTTCCCCCCCCCCCCCTCTCTCTCCCCCCCTCTCACCCCTTTCCGGGTGACCACCACCTCTCTCTCTCATCCCTCGTCCACCAACCAACGATCCCGTTCCTGATCCCCCAAACCATGGCCCTCCCACTGACCCCACCAATAACTATCTCCCCCTTCCATAAAACCCACGCCACGCATCATCATTCTCCCTTCACCTGTCACCTGTTCCAGTCTCTAATCCCCTTTACTCCTTTTTCATTCACCATCCAACCCGTTTTATTCTGCAGATTCTTTGCCCTCCTTTTTTTCCATTTTCTGCCATTTCGCTATCGAAGTGACACCAAAACATTCGTATAAATATATTCCCAACTATAAATTGTCAGCATTATCGAAGCAATGTAGCCATGACCCAAGGCACGTTGTTATAGCTTAATGTGTTTAATAATCACACCACGCGAGAGGATATATATATATATATATATATATATATATATATATATATATATATATATATATATATATATATATATATATATATATATATATATATATATATATATATATATATATATATATGTATGTGCTTCCTTCTACAGTTTACACCTATTGTCTTATGTATGACCCTCTGTCCTGTGTGACAGTGAATACCAGCATTATCCTCACTTTAATAAGTCTTAATTAAAATCCTCAGATTAGGCAAAATTTTAATTAAATTTATCAATAAAATGTTAATAATAATAATAATCTATCGGTGAGAAAGTGCGTCGCCCTTGCGGACCCCCTTTTATTTGTTGCTGTTTATATGATTTACCTTTTGTTTATTTATAAGGGCTTCTATCTTCCCAGGAGTTAGTCGCTCTCTCTTATTTAGCACGTTTCTCTCAGTATTTCCCAACAGCTTCCGACTTCTCATTGATCCCATTTCCCCCTTTCCGAAACAAAACAAAAACGGCTTAAATTGCTGTAGCTCGAAAAAAGGTGGCAATTGGCAATGATTGTAGAGTCTGAAAGAGCTGGTGCTCTCTTTCTCTCTCTAGGTGGGATACCCAGATCTGTCTCTATGTAGGCCTGGAACCAGATGTTGAGCAAGTTGATCACACTGCTTGTGACACTAGCCATTAAAAAAAGAGCAAGTGGCTCCCCTTGCTGGACACCTTCTGAGGAAACTACTTCTTGCTCTCAAACAAGAGAGATTCCTAACTGTATCCTGCGGAAACGAAGCGGAGACAAGGAAGGCTTGTTCTAACTGGCAAATGAAGAAGTTTAATTATGTCTGGGATGGGTCCAGACAGGCAGTTGTTGACAAACGTCGTGATCTGCGTCACTAATTGCCGAGAACTGGGTTACCTTGCCATCTCCTTGAGATGCTGAGGTGATACGAGAGTATATTTCCCAGCTGAGCGTGGCAGAAATGACTTAATTGCTTTGTGCACCTCTGACCCTTGAAAGAATATTGGTTCTAGGTCTGGGATGTTAGTGTCCCGAGAAATGGGTTCCTATGGGACTCTTGGAGGGTGCTTTTCTCTCAGAGAACCAGCTGTGGCAATATTTCTAGGTGCAATTATCTTCACTAGTCCTAATTACCCTTATGGTGTTGTCCTTTCAGTTTTTTACTTACTTATTTTTCTTCACTATTAGCATTAAGGCACATTCCTATTTTCGTTTCCTTAGTGTAGACTGCAGTATGAAAGCCTCCATTTTTTTCCGCGACTGTTACATCTAGAAAGGGCAGCTTCCCATCACTCTCCATCTCGTAAGTGAAATTTATCACCGAATTTTGTTGGAAAGCTTCCTACAACTGCTGCAAACGTCCGACATCAGGTATATATATATATATATATATATATATATATATATATATATATATATATATATATATATATATATATATATATATATATATATATATTTTCACATAACACGGATAGAAATATTTACTTACCAACTCACAAATTATGTTTTTCTTATAACACAGATCACAAAAAATTAATTATTGTACTTATAAATCATTTGATGAAAATTGCAGCCGATATTTATATACTCTGATATATATATACATAAATCACTTAATATATTTATATAATTATATTTCAAACAATATATAATACAGAATTTATAAAATCGTTCGCTCGGGTGCATTACTGAGATAGTGTATTAAAGTATTTTTGCAGATTTGAAATTTATTGGATCTGTCACAATAACAGTGACAACTTTAGATGCATTTATTTTTCCCTGTCACAGACTTTTTTGTTTACAAGCTGCTGCATTTTTCACAAGCTGCTGCATTTTTCACAAGCTGCTGCATTTTTCACAAGCTGCTGCATTTTTCACAAGCTGCTGCATTTTAACATGCTGCTGCACTTTTTACAAGCCGTGATATATTTCACAATCTGTTACGCTTTTCACAATCTTTTCACGCAATTCAAAGGCATATAGCAAGGCTCTCTCTCTGATGCGAGGGCCTTTAGCTACGACGTAAATAAAATAAGTTGGGCAAAGAAGTGGTAGAAGTGGTATTTATATATATATATATATATATATATATATATATATATATATATATATATAGAGAGAGAGAGAGAGAGAGAGAGAGAGAGAGAGAGAGAGAGAGAGAGAGAGAGAGAGAGAGAGAGAGAGAGAGAGAGAGAGAGAGAGAGAGAGAGAGAGAGAGAGAGAGAGAGAGAGAGAGAGAGAGAGAGAGAGAGAGAGAGAGAGAGAGAACTGAGTCCCTGTATTAAACTACAGAGAATTCGAAAGCAGAATCCAGGATCTCACGCTCGACTCACTCTACAACTACATCTATGTGTGGACATCTAGGTGAGTATACAGACATACATACGTGGGGCCTTTTAAGTGCTACACATAACCTATGTGTCACTTGAGTGTACTGTCCAAGCATACTCAGAGATATGTACCCGAGAGTTGAGACAAGGGAACTGAGCTACGAGGAAATACTTAGGGAACTACAACCTCAGCTTATTGGAGGAAAGAAGGCATTGTAAAAGGAAAACAGGAACATGATAACGACATACAAGATTCTAAGCGAATTCACCAAGTAGACAGAGAAGCAATTTTCAAAGAGAGGAACATCTATGCCTAAAGAAATCCAATTAACGTGATGTATCAGTCAGAAAATCAGCAAGAGCCATGATGAGGATTCGAACCAATGCTCTGGGTATTCCCAAGCACACGCCATAAACCACTACACCACGACTTGGTCAAGCAATGCCAGGTTGCATTATTGGGACTGAAAACCATTAGGAGCTTCATGGCCCCTACTGGTTTTCTACTTTTCTACTTCTCAGCGCAGAAGTAGTAAATATATGGAATGGAAATTACGAAGTTGATTTAAAGAATCTAAAAAGTCTTGTGTATATAGTAAAAAATATATACTTTAAAAGTTAATCTTAACGAAACCAACAGTCTTAAAATACTTAAAATCTTAAAAACTTAAAATATGTCTTAAAATATGATGCCCTCGTAAGGAGGGCATCATATTTAAGAGTAGAGTAGCATATAGTAGCAAATCTACTATTTGATAAGAGTAGATTCTCAACCTTGCAAGCACATATAGATGAAAAAAATATATATTTTCAAAAAAAGCACACACATTATTAATCTCCATTAATTCTTTTAGTAGACTATTTCATATTTTAACATTTTAAAAGCAAATATAATACGTGACATTCATTTACATAGACGCATTATATCACTGCAAAAAAAAAAAATATGGCATAACTATGTTCTTTCATACAAGGATAATTTCATACATTAAACGTTCTGTAACAGAAAATAATTAATTTTATATTTTTTGTTTAGACTGAAATAATGTATCTGTGTAAATAGAAACCAAGTTTTATATATATATTCTTTTACATCACTTTATAACAATTTTATCATTGGAAATTATTCTCGTTGCATAAGACCTTTTTTTGGTCAGTATAAATTATAGCTTTGCTCTAAAATAGAGACAAAATCTTGAAACGCAATCCTCTTTTATTGGAACTCTATAACAGGATGTTCATGTTCTAAAATACATTGCATCACTCTATTATAGCGATCAGTGCTCTATAACAGGGGTGTAGAACCCTATAACAGCGATCGGAGCAGTGTTCTATAACAGACCGTAGGACTCTATAATCGCATGCACAGCTGTATAACAAGATGAAGGGTTCTATAATGAATGCAATAGTATATAATATGATGCTTTCTCCGCAGACGGACTCTTTATTTTGTAATACCACGCGCCATTTTTGTAACAGAAATGGAACACACTACAGTGCGATTAAGGGTCTACAACTTGATTAATTAAGGGCTCTATAATAGGAAATAATGCTCTATAATAGGAAATTATGCACTATTCACCAGATGAATGCTATATGCTAGGAAATAATGCATTATAATAAGAAGCAGTGCTCTCTAATACAACACAATGTTGTATAATACGACGCAGCACTCTATTATACGATTGTATAATAGAACGCAGCACCCCATAAGAGATCACTAAAAATGAACGCAATTACATATTATGTAAAGTGTAGGTTATAAGGGAACATAAAAATTCAAGTGATCATGTAAACATAGTTTGATTTGAATAGCTACTGTTGATCCACATCATTTGTCTGTGAATATTTCAATTAGTTATATATTGTCTATTTAAAGCTTCCCTGTTTTCGATAACGATACTAATAATAAACATGGTAGTGTGATCGTACCACTCTTGTGGAATGTTTACTGCCCGAAACGCTTTGCGTAATAGTGGCTTTAGGCATTGTATGTACTAGCTCTATCTATAAAGCCAACAACCTTTGTAAAATATCTTTATGTATGTACCTTACCTAAATAAAATTATTATTATTATTATTATTTAAATCGATGACACCCTGAAGTTAATTCCAGAGAATTGTACACTGGCTTTTTTCAGGAGACACTAGAGATGTAAATCATCTCAAGAGAAGGCATTCAAACTATCCTTGCAGGACAACGGTGGAAAGGTTTGTTTTTGCCTGTGATGAGACCCAAATGCTGGCAGTCTCACGGAGGCACGAAATACACATACTATCCTAAGCCTCAAAACGCTACTAGTGAGTATAAGAAAATGTAAATGTTCTTATCCCAATACTTATAACAAAAAAATCTACACATAACATTTATGTGGCTGGTTTGTGTGTGTGTATTCTGCATCATTCAAAAACATGTGTAGCTTTTACTTAAGTGTCTCTGGAAATCCCTTGCTTAAAACCAAAATTACCACACACAAGAGATGCGTTATGATGACTACCAGATACAGGTATCTGGTATTCAATACCTCTAGTAATATTATATATATATATATATATATATATATATATATATATATATATATATATATATATATATATATATATATATATATATATATATGTGTACATCACGAAAATAAACACGTGATTAAGAATGTGACAATGTCAGACCACGGAGGAAAAATGAAACAGGAATTTCCTTAAGTACTTTCGTATATTAAATACATCTTCAAAAGGTATTCAGAAGACTTTCTGAAGATGTATTTAATATACGAAAGTACTTAAGGAAATTCCTGTTTCATTTTTCCTCCGTGGTCTGACATTGTCATATATATATATATATATATATATATATATATATATATATATATATATATGAATATATATATATATATATATATATATATATATATATATATATATATATATGAATGGTCCTGGGGACCATTCAGGCTTGTTCGCATATATATATATATATATATATATATATATATATATATATATATATATATATATATATATATATATATATAATGTGTGGATGTGTATATATATATCGCACGACAATCGTTAATACCGTATTGGATTTGCATAATGAAACGTGTATTTTAGGTTTTTTTTTTTTTATCTGCTGCGAAGCTCTTTATTACATTCATATAGTGCTGCAATGTACTGCCTAACTTTGCATATTCATGTTTAATATGACTCTACAGAGGTCGCAATAAAAAAACATCCTTGGATTGTTTCATCTCCTATAATACACGTTTGACGGATAAGCTCGTATATCTAGCCGCCATTCACACACTTATGTTAATATAATATACGACTGAATATAGGTCTTTGTTGTTGGTGTAGTCATTATTCTAAATGTTATATATATATAATATAAATGTTCAGTATCAAACTGCAGCCTCCTGCCCATTATCAAAAGAAAGGGCCTTTTGCTATACAAAGTCAAATACTGACTTATTCAAATCTACTTAAGTGAGCATTGGCCTAAAGGCTCGGGCACAGCCTGAGAATGTGTTGTACAATTAGTGGAAGAACCAGTTAGATTAAATAATATTTGGTTAATATTTTGAGGATGGGCGGACAAAGCAGAACCAAAGACTGGAAAGATTCGACCGAGGTCGGCGCTAGGTTCATTTCAACACCATTGGGAACTACAAGTTGATGGAGCTATGGTACAATGAGTTTATGGTACAATAATGACTGTATATTGTACCATAGACTCATTGTACGATAGCTCCATTATAATATATTATAGATGATGCTGCCGCTCTTCCTAAAGCGAGAAGGGAAAACAAGCACACTGGATATGAAGAAAATTGAAGCACCTTACATTTACTATAGCAGAAACTACAATATATAACCAGAGAATCCAAGGATCAGCTCAAGGTACTCTTTAGGCAATTCAGCAATTCAAAAACTTTATGTCTGGGAATAGGCAGGTTATCTTCTTGAGATTATCTTGAGATGATTTCGGGGGCTTAGCGTCCCCGCGGCCCGGTCCTCGACCAGGCCTCCTTTTTGTTACACACACCCCAGGAAGCAGCCTGTAGCAGCTGTCTAACTCCCAGATTACCTATTTACTGCTAGGTAGAAGGGGCATCAGGGTGAAAGAAACATTTTGCCCATTTATCTCCACCTCCACTGGGGATCGAACCCGGAACCTCAGGACTACAAATCCGAAGTGCTGTCCACTCAGCTGTCAAGCGCCCTTAATGGTAATCACTTTACAAAATAACGGGAGGACACACGCAGAAATGAAAAGTTAGAATTATACGAACTTGATATAATTTAAGAAGTTACAATGAAACACGCTCTGCCACTAAAACTGACAACCTAAACAAAACAGAAATACTCAAATGAACTTGTCACCAGAAGTAACGGAACGAGCAGATAAGGCGACTGTAAGTGAAGGCTGGGGTTCAGGAGTTGGCGCTCGACCCAGCAAGAACAGTGAAGTATTCAAACACAATTACAATGCTCTGCTGCCGACATCTCGCTGATGTCGAGTCTCCTGCTATCGCTGTATCTATCGATGATTTCTTTGTTGTTTGTTAAGATTTCTCTGGTGATGGTCTGGGTGTGAGAAGAGATTATATGTTCCTTATGTTATTATGTTAATACCCACCTCACCCAAAACATTTGTGTCATGTGTAGGCGATGAGTCACAATAACGTGGCTAAAGTATGTTGACCAGACCACACACTAGAAGGTGAAGGGACGACGACGTATCGGTCCGTCCTGGACCATTCTCAAGTCGATTGTGAATGGTCCAGGACGGACCGATACGTCGTCGTCCCTTCCCCTTCTAGTGTGTGGTCTGGTCAACATTTGTGTCATATCTCCTCACCCGAAACAAATAAAAAGCACGATGTATGTTATGTGTAAACCAAGTCTTTGAAAATGTAGGAAGCCTTACGAAACGCTTCTAGGCGTTAGACCAAAAATAAAAATGCAATAAATGAAGTTTGGAGAGTTAATTTTTCCATTACCCTCGATAGTGAAGAGAAACGTAAGAAATATTGACAAGATTCGTGTTAGAATCTTTCAGTCATATTCAACAATATATATATATGTCGTACCTAGTAGCCAGAACGCACTTCTCAGTCTACTATGCAAGGCCCGATTTGCCTAATAAGCCAAGTTTTCCTGAATTAATATATTTTCTCTATTTTTTTTTCTTATGAAATGATAAAGCTACCCATTTCATTATGTATGAGGTCAATTTTTTTTTATTGGAGTTAAAATTAACGTAGATATATGACCGAACCTAACCAACCCTACCTAACCTAACCTAACCTATCTTTATAGGTTAGGTTAGGTTAGGTAGCTGAAAAAGTTAGGTTAGGTTAGGTTAGGTAGGTTAGGTAGTCGAAAAAACATTAATTCATGAAAACTTGGCTTATTAGGCAAATCGGGCCTTGCATAGCAGGCTGAGAAGTGCGTTCTGGCTACTAGGTACGACATATATATATATATATATATATATATATATATATATATATATATATATATATATATATATATATATATATATATATATATATATATATATATACAGACAGATATAGAGAGAGAGCCAGAGAGAGGAGAGGATGGGTAAGCAGCGGACCACAAACGGAGCCTATATAGCACCATAAAGCCAGAATGTCCGGTAATGCTGGCTAATGCTCACACAAAACTCACGGCACTGACTCATTTGAAAAAGTTGCCCTCAAAAAATGGCCCCATACTAACCGACCCCGTAATGACCAACCAGAACAAAGACATTAAAAACACCCTTTGTTTATATCTATTCATTATGAGACAAAAATCCATGGATTGTTAGCTTTATATTCGTTACGTCATATGTTTCATTACACACACACACACACACACACACACACACACACACACACACACACACACACACACACACACACACACACACACACACACACACACACATAATATATATATATATATATATATATATATATATATATATATATATATATATATATATATATATATATATATATATAAAATCGTGCATAATAGCTAGAAGCGCACTACTTAGCCTAACATGCAAGGTTCGATTTGCCTAACAAGCCGAATGATTTTTGTTATTTTCGAAATAACGAAAAGGGGAAGGTAATACTACAGCAAGATTCGTTGTGGGGGTCACTTTGGCACCATGTCACAAGGCACTCTTTGCATTGATTCCATTTCCTACTCACCCATGTTGTGCACGTACCCAACAGAAATATAGCTGAAAAATTTGGGAGACTGAACTCAAGCATCTGTTCTCCAAACGCCTGACAGACACCCCAATATCCAGCCAGATATAAACATTATATTTTTTAAGTATGGATATAATTAATTTTCTGATATTTAATCTCAGACTAAAACATTAACAATTATCCTAGATTTCTGTACATTTTTAGTTTCCATCGTAAATCTCTATAAAACTGTCAGAGTAAACATTGAGCCGTACAATTGCGCGTGCTCGGTTAATCAGTCGGTGAGAAGCAGCTTAAATAACTATTTATCAAACATCGATTTTGGCCGAATCACATGGCTTGCTCCCCTTTAAAGCCAAACCCCTTCCTTCCTTCCTCCCGCCCCTTCCCCTTCCCCCTAGGACTCTGCTGTGGAAGCCAAAGGTAGGTAATGATTCGTAAGCCCAACGGGTTTGAAGCCCCCCTCCCCCGCCCCGTTGTTGAAGCCACGGGTGTCAAGTATGGAAGCCATAGGGAACGATGGTGAGATTAGTGGAGCAAGTGTAGCTATGTAGGTCGCTGGCGTGGAAGTCAAACAGGACTGGGAAAGGTATTATCGCTATTAGTGAAGAACTCAAAGCAGGAGAATCTATAACAGTCAAAGCTGCTAAAGCTACCCACGTTAAAAAAAACTTTTAGCTCTTAAAAAAGCCACGTTGGTTGCAGAAGTAAAAAAAAAAAAAAAGGCTTCAGGAGTAACAAGCATTTTTATTTATGTGTTAAACTTAATAGGAGGATAAAATTGTGGAACTTAAATCTGATTTGGAAGAATAATTTACGATATATTATATATATATATATATATATATATATATATATATATATATATATATATATATATATATATATATATATATGTCGTACCTAGTAGCCAGAACTCACTTCTCAGCCTACTATGCAAGGCCCGATTTGCCTAATAAGCCAAGTTTTCATGAATTAATTGTTTTTCGACTACCTAACCTACCTAACCTAACCTAACCTAACTTTTTCGGCTACCTAACCTAACCTAACCTATAGAGATAGGTTAGGTTAGGTTAGGTAGGGTTGGTTAGGTTCGGTCATATATCTACGTTAATTTTAACTCCAATAAAAATTTTTTTACCTCATACATAATGAAATGGGTAGCTTTATCATTTCATAAGAAAAAAAATTGAGGAAATATATTAATTCAGGAAAACTTGGCTTATTAGGCAAATTGGGCCTTGCATAGTAGTCCAAAAAGTGCGTTCTGGCTACTAGGTACGACATATATATATATATATATATATATATATATATATATATATATATATATGTCGTACCTAGTAGCCAGAACTCACTTCTCAGCCTACTATTCAAGGCCCGATTTGCCTAATAAGCCAAGTTTTCCTGAATTAATATATTTACTATAATTTTTTTCTTATGAAATGATAAAGCAACCCTTTTCTCTATGTATCAGGTCAATTTTTTTTTATTGGAGTTAAAATTAACGTAGATATATGACCGAACCTAACCAACCCTACCTAACCTAACCTAACCTATATTTATAGGTAAGGTTAGGTTAGGTAGCCAAAAAAAGCTAGGTTAGGTTAGGTTAGGTAGGTTAGGTAGACGAAAAAACATTAATTCATGAAAACTTGGCTTATTAGGCAAATCGGCCCTTGAATAGTAGGCTGAGAAGTGCGTTCTGGCTATTAGGTACGACATATATATATATATATATATATATATATATATATATATATATATATATATATATATATATATATATATATATATATATATATATTGAGAGTGACTACTGCATGGGTGGCTGCCTTGTGCCGGTCACATGAATCCCTGCTCCGGTGGGCCCGATTTCTGATAATTCCTTCTCGATTAGCCAGACTGTTGGTGTTTGCAGCTTGCTTTTCGACCTGCCAGGCTGTCTTAAGTATCTGTATATTTATCAGAAATGAGTAATGAAGCCCTGAATGGAATGTTTATCCATCCATCTATCTATCGATCTATCTATTCATCTATCTATCCATCTATCTGTCCGTCTATCCATCCATCTGTTCATCTATCTATTCTATCTATCTAGTCTATCTATGCCCCCATTCCATCTATCTAGTCTATCTATTCCCCTATTCATCCATATATCTATTTATTCCTCTATCCATCAATCTATTTACCTGTCCCTTCATCTATCCATCCATCCATCAACTGTGTGTATGTGTGTGCCTCCCTCACTCTTTGTTTCTGTCTCCGAGAGACAGACAGACATTCTCTCTTATAGTATAAATATATAAAAACCTTTCAGTTTCTTCGTGGTGGAAGTGCAATCTTTACTCTGTATTACCATCTTTTGACGATATAAATATGCAAGTCAAAAAGGTTAACTTTTGTCAAAGGCAGGCAATACTCACTGACCCCTTGTGCAGAAGCAACCCGTCCTCGACTCAAGTCCATTACATCCAGCGGTCAACCCCACAGACGCATTCATAAATTTTAACTTGCTGTTCATTCAAACGGGAATTTTCTCAAGTATAAATTAATATTATAATATATTAGCATATTGTGCATATATAGGCATAGGATAGGTTAGGTTAGGTGTTTAGGTTCTGTTGGCGATTATTTGTATTTGTAGTACGTGGGTGAAGTATTTATAGCATTGTGATTCGAACAAAATTCTTCAGTGAAGCACTTGTTCCGGATATGTTCGAACGTCAGCAGTTGTGAGTCGTGTGTAAACCGCTTTTCATTCATAAACAGGGGGTTTGGCGGGTGCATGGAATCACTTTTGGATCTTTGTTTGGAGGACGGGCTGGCAGAAGTCAACGACAGGTGTTCGGAACTCATATGACGGTGTGGAAGTCATTATGAATATCTGATTGTCAAGTGAGGATAATCATGCAGCCCAACCTCATAAACCAACCCGTCTTCGACTCAAGTCCATTCCATCCAACGGTCAACCCCACAGACGCATTCATAAATATTAATATGCTATTCAAAACAGGAATTTTTTAACATAAATTCTAAACCTGAATTTTCTCAAATAAAATTAATATAATAATATATTAGCATATTGTGCATATATAGGCATAGGTTAGGTTAGGTTAGGTGTTTAGGTTCTGTTGGCGATTATTTGTATTTGTAGTACGTGGGTGAAGCATTTACAGCGTTGTGGTTCGAACAAAATTCGTCAGTGAAGCACTTGTTCGGGAACTGTTCGCAGGTTACCAGTTGTGAGTCGTGTGTAAACCGTTTTTTACTTCATAAACAGAGGGGGGTAGGGTGGTTGGTGGGTGCATGGAATCATCTTTGGGTTTTTGTTTGGAGGACGGGCTGCATAAACAAAGGCCAAAAGTGATTCCATCCACCCGCCAAACTACACCCCCCCCCCCTGTTTATGAATGAAAAACGGTTTACTCACGACTCTCAACTGATGACGTTCAAACACTTTTCGAACAGTGCTTCACTGAGACGACTTTTGTTCGAACCACAACGCTGTAAATTATGAGTGTTTCTGTGGATAGCCACGGTACATTGGTACCTGTTTTGTATTCAAAAGCAACTGTGTTGAATCCAACTATGCATGTGCGAAAGCCAATTTAGGGAGCTGGGTTGAAAGTCGGGTGTTCTGCCGTTGAACTCAGACTTGCATTATGCGGAAGTCAGAGTCAAGTCCATAGAGAACTAAAGCGCGTTTATGTGGAAGTTAAAGCCACCAGTGTGAAAGTCAAGTTGGTGGTCTGGCTTCGAGGAACGACCAAGAGCCGGTACAATACCCTTTGTCACGATCTAATCTTGGTGTTTAAGTTCCCCCCCCCCTCCCTCCCTCCCTCTCTCTCTCTCTCTCTCTCTCTCTCTCTCTCTCTCTCTCTCTCTCTCTCTCTCTCTCTCTCTCTCTCTCTCTCTCTCTCTCTCTCTCTGCCTCTCTCTCTCTGCCTCTCTCTCTCTCTCTGCCTCTCTCTCTCTCTCTCTCTCTCTCTCTCTCTCTCTCTCTCTCTCTCTCTCTCTCTCTCTCTCTCTCTCTCTCTCTCTCTCTCTCTCTCTCTCTCTCTCTCTCTCTCTCTCTCTCTCTCTCTCTCTCTCTCTCTCTCTCTCTCTGCCTCTCTCTCTCTCTCTCTCTCTCTCTCTCTCTCTCTCTGCCTCTCTCTCTCTCTCTCTCTCTCTCTCTCTCTCTCTCTCTCTCTCTCTCTCTCTCTCTCTCTCTCTCTCTCTCTCTCTCTCTCTCTTCTCTCTCTCTCTCTCTCTCTCTCTCTCTCTCTCTCTCTCTCTCTCTCTCTCTCTCTCTCTCTCTCTCTGCCTCTCTCTCTCTCTCTCTCTCTCTCTCTCTCTCTCTCTCTCTCTCTGCTCTCTCTCTCTCTCTCTCTCTCTCTCTCTCTCTCTCTCTCTCTCTCTCTCTCTCTCTCTCTCTCTCTCTCTCCTCTCTCTCTCTCTCTCTCTCTGCCTCTCTCTCTCTCTCTCTCTCTCTCTCTCTCTCATCTCTCTCTCTCTCTCTCTCTCTCTCTCTCTCTCTCTCTCTCTCTCTCTCTGCCTCTCTCTCTCTCACTCTCTCTCTCTCTCTCTCTCTCTGCCTCTCTCTCTCTCTCTGCCTCTCTCTCTCTCTCTCTCTCTCTCTCTCTCTCTCTCTCTCTCTCTCTCTCTCTCTCTCTCTCTCTCTCTCTCTCTCTCTCTCTCTCTCTATTTATCTATCTCTCATAAATTCCTAGACTCATCTGCTTCTCTAATTGCTTACTGTTTGTGCTAATTTGTCTGTCTGCTCTTCTGTCTGTCTGTCTGTCTGTTTATCTGCCTGTCTGTCTGTCTGTCTGTCTGTCTGTCTGTCTGTCTGTCTGTCTGTCTGTCTGTCTGTCTGTCTGTCTGTCTGTCTGTCTGTCCATCTGTTTCTTTCGTTTCTGTCAACATTACGGTTTGCATAACCCTTTGTGCCACTGATCAACTCAAAAAGTTCTGAATTTATTTCTTTATTGTCGACGTTGTGCAGATTCAGAAAACGGTGAGTGTTAATATTTTATAATATTGCCTCCAATACAGAGTATATGAGTCGTATGTTAGTGAATGACTTTTCTGTGTTCCCCTTTAGTGAGCTTCAGTTTCACCCCAACGTGTTAAATTTAACCGTATGTTTGGGTTAGGGTGATGTTAATTATTGCTGGTCAAAGCTATGGTTAAATTAGTTTCCAGCTGATGAAGACTTCGTATTTATGTTGGAATAGCTATAGTGAATGTTGTTGTGGAACATTAAACCTGTACAGGTTTATATTGTTGTGGAAATTAAGAGATAGCTGGGTAGGCTGTATGTGGAGTTACATGTTACATTTGTTATATGTTAAATAAATATAAAAATAGGTGAAAAAATTCTTTTAAGACATATGATTGATATCAGGATGTTAATTGTAGTAGCAGATTGAACAATACCGTTGTTTATGATATATCTGTTACTAGAATTTTATTAAGTAGAAGTAATATCCATTTGATGTGAATAGATATTGTGCTGGTATTGATGAATATGATTTATTGCTGGGTGATTTATTGTGTATTCTCAATGAGTAAGGAACATCATAGTTGTGTATAACAGTTACAGAATTCATTATTGGTCAGTTTTGTGTTGCCAGGTTTTTCTGGTTACTAGTGTGAATCACAAGATGGTTTCACGTATTTCCCGTTATCTTCCATTGAACACATCTGGAATAATTACATGCTAATTGTTACAGGCTGTTCATAATTATTAATTTTAAGACATGTATCATTTGTAGTTAATTAGAATATTTTTATTCATTATCGCTGAATAAGTGAATTAAGTCACTTTTGAGCGTTCCAGTTATGATAGCATTTTTTGTTTATAATTTATTCAGTGTTATTTTTATTTTTATTCAGTTCAGTTTCTAATGAATTTCAGGTTTATTGAGTATAACCGTGAAGTGACAGTTTAGTGTGTCATGTCATGTGTCATCAGTATCCCCCAATGCTTGCACTTTACTTTTAAGTACAAAGGATTTCAATTCACTCCCTTCCCACTATTATACCGCCTCGCAGGGGCCTGTTGCTGGTCCTCGTGCAGTTTCCTCTATTTGTATATATTGTCTCTTTCTTAGCACCTCACACCGAGGCCACCGTCGTAACCAGCACACCTCGCCTTATTACACATCATACGACCCAACACCACCTTGCACTACAACAAGACGTGCTGCTATGCACCACACAACACTGTAACACACCACATAACACTACAAGACAACACCTCTGTACTACCCTCACTGCACCACACAACCCTACATGATGCCACACTACACATCTACACAAAACAATAATGCATCCAGCAACATCCTCCTAGTGGGTGGTGGAGGCTTCCGGGGGTTGCTCTATATTCCTCCTTCTCTGAACAGAGTTTTAAGGCCGACAGGCCACTCCCTACTTCCTAATTTCCCCGACTCACAATGGACCTTATGCATAAATGCATTCTGCGAGCCGCCTTTCACAGTCCGTGTGTGTGTGTGGACGAAATATATGATATCCTGGGCCGAGGCCTTAAAGCTGCCGTCGAGTGCTCAGGGGCACTACCTGATGAAGACTATATAATTACCTGTGCAATCAAGACAACACCGGAAGTCAATACCTGACACCCAACAGGTATCACCCTCTTCTCTCCTCTCTCGATCCCCCTCTTCCTTCATGTACCCATTCCATTTTGGCCCCCTCACATACACACCCCCTTCTCACACTGAGTGTTGCCATCGTGATAACCCTTTCACCATCCTTTCCCAGATCACCCACACTCCTTCCCCTCCACACACACTACCGGCCGAAAGCAAGTATTGTTGTGTGGCGGTTTACCTGTTGTCGATTAAAAGTACTGTAGTTTTACATACACATACACACCCCCTTCTATAAGGGGGTGTGTATGTGTATGTGAAAATAATAAATAATATATATTTTTTATTTTCTTGTTTAGGGCTTCTCAGACTAATGCTCTTGCATTTTGGTTTAATTGGAAGGGGATTTGTCCAAATGTTATCTTTGTTCGAGGTTAAGAAAAAGAAATAATTTTGATTTGAAGGATTTGATTTAAACCATACGAGAGGTCAGGTGCATAAAGCAAGAAGGTGAGGAGTACGTCGCAAAGGAAGAATAGAGCATAAATGGGGGAAGAATAAGGGACGTAACTAGGGACAAAGCAAATACAAAGATTAATCAGGTGTAGTGCCCATGGCATGTTGAGCAGTTTGCTATGTTGACATCTTAACGTTCTGGAAGGACTGCCAGACATGAAGCAGTCAATGACATCACTAAGAGAAGTTTGGCTACAGGTGAGTGTCCAGCACAAAGTGAACCTCTGTTGTGCAGACCTAACAACAGTACAAAGGCCCAGATGGAGTCACCCTGACGCCATGGAAGGGTGGTAAAAAGGTCGTGTGGGACTACACGTATGCGTATCTACCTTACAGTACAGCTGAGGGAGGCGGGAGCAGCCACCTTCAGGGAGACCCAGAAAACTAATAAGTACAGGGACCTGGAACGTTGTTACAGGTTCGTGCCGAAAGGATCTGAGACCTTGGGCGCCTGGGGTAAATGTGCACTTTAGTTCATAGAGGAGGTGGATGAGGAACTCGTTAGGCAAACTAGAGACTCAAGAGCGGCCAGTTTCCTGTTCCAGCGCCTCAGTGTCGCGATCCAGAGGTTGTGGTGTATGGATTAGAGGAAGGGTCTTGGAGGGGTGTAGGGGGTTCAAGAGAGAATGGGTCTGGATACGGTAAGGGACGTGTGATGTAGTGGGAGTGAGAGAAGGAGGGAGGGAGGAAGGGAGTGGTCTATGTAAGTGTCCAGGCAGACCTAAAGAGGCTCGTCGATGAGTGATGGAGAGCTTCAGATAGGCAGCATCACACTAGGTATATCTAATTTTAAAGGTTTTGATTGAATTTTAATTTGTTTTAATCATGGGGTGATCAGCGTACAAAGATTTACAATGTGATATGGAAAGAAATTTACCTTCAAGCCATAGTGCTACTACGAGGTCCGTCGTGGTGTTTGCTTTGGCACTCATTTCATTTATTCCAACCGCGACCCGCCATTGTTGGGCACGTACCCAACAGCAATTATTCTTAAAAATTGGATGATGTTAACCCTTATGTGTAACCTTAGGTTATCCCTTCAATTTCGGACAGACTTTCTAATTTATAGATGTAATCTGATCGGCCTTTTGTTTGTGTACTCACCTAGTTGTACTACTAGTTGTGCTTGCGTGTGTTGAGCTCTGGCTCTTTGGTCCCGTCTCTCAACTCTCACTCTATTGGTGAACAGATTCCTGAGCCTATTGGGGTCTATCATTTCTACATTTGAATCTGTGTATGGAGTCAGCTTCCACCACATCACTGCCTAATGCATTACATCTGTTAACTACTCTGACACTGAAAAAGTTTTTTCTAACGTCCCTGTGGCTCACTTGGGTACTCAGTTTCCTCTTGTGTCCCCTTGTTCATGTACCACCCGTGTTAAACAGTTTATCTTTATCAACCCTGTCAATTCCTCTGAGAATTTTGTAGGAAGTGATCATGTCTTCCAGCGACGTGAGGTGCCATTTCACGCAGCTTTTCCTCGTAATTCATACCTCTAGGTTCTGGGACTAGCCTAGTGGCATACCTCTGAAATTTTTCCAGCTTAGTCCTGTGCTTGACAAGGTATGGGCTCCATGTTGGGGCCACATACTCCAGGATTGTGATTACATATGAGGTATACAAGGTTCTGAAGGATTCCTTTCACAGGTTTCTGAAGGCAGTTCTGATGTTAGCCAGCCTTGCATATCTTGTGCGTGTGTGTGTGTATGTGTGTGTGTGTGTGTGTGTGTGTGTGTGTGTGTGTGTGTGTGTGTGTGTGTGTGTGTGTGTGTGTGTGTGTGTGTGTGTGTGTGTGTGTGTGTTTATATACATTAAAATTGTATATATAGTTTGTGTGTTCCCCACGAATCCGTGGTCTGATTATCATAATTGAATCCGCTTCAGGAAGGGGAGAATATTATTCCAAATTTACAGGGGTTTGCATATTTCAGGGGGAAGAATATAAGGGAAGTGAATATTAAAATTACCTTGTGGTGTACAGTGACTGAGGCGAATATTAGTATTATTTTCCGGGCTTTACGTTATCTAGAGGAAGAGCCATACCATTTCTTAATTTTGTAGTGGTTGTTCGTGGTCTGGGTCTGCTGTATTGGCCCCTCCCACCATGAGAGGGAGAGACAATGTCTGCTGTAGGGGTCCTACCCACCATGAGAGGGAGAGACAATGTCTGCTGTAGGGGGCCCTCCCACCATGAGAAGGAGAGACAATGTCTGTGGCAAGGGTCCCTCCCTATGTGAGAGAGCCAAGGTCTCCTGCGATGCACTTCTCACAGTAAAAGGTAGACAGTAAGCGTGTTTCAGAAACACGTGAATTGCGAGATTAAAGCATGATGAGTGCTGTGGAGAGCCTCTATTACAATATCAGTATCATCACCTAACTGGAGATTATACAGGGACTGTTACCAGAGGCAATTATGTGCTCCACCCGGCCAGAGTTATGATAATGATCTGTGCAGTCAGGTCACACGACCTGTCCACATGCAGTCATTCAGAACATGACACTGTGCACGATAAAACTATTTTCGTGTCATTTTATCTGATTTTATTTTCATTTTATCTGATTTCCCGGGAGATGGATACTTTTGAGTGAGAAATATAAGGTAGAATTTGACAGCAAATGGACTGAACTGAACTAAAATCTGGACTCCAGCCCATAATACCTCTGTAATGAACATATGCAAGTAGTGTAAACAGGAGTCCTCTCGCTAAATCAATGTCCTCGCCCTTCCTGTCGGAAACTCCCTCCCACACCGTCCCAAACACTCGGCTGGAACAGGTGAGACGATTCACAGCGAGGGTTCACACCTGTTGGCGATGCTACGCTGCCACACTCTCGCAGGTGTGTGTGTCTAGAGCAGTGTAATCCACTGCTATTACAATAGGGTCAAGTTTATCTCTGTTCAGCATCTCCTTTACTTCATCAATCTCTTACATGTTTGTTTACGGTGATATTCTCCACATGCTTTATTTGTTTTAGGTATTACTGGGTGATTTTAATCTGGTTTGTGAAATTCACTCGGTGGGCACGAAGATATATTTTTTGTCGGGGCATATTTGAGCGGGCAGCGGGTTGGCTCACTAAGTGTTACTCCTTTCTGTACTACTTAGGAGGTGGATGGGTATTTTTGACCAACAAATTTGGTGGTTGATGGTTGAATTCTTGCACTATCCTGTAGATCCTGCTGTTGAGCAGCTGTGTTGTGGTCACTGTACGTCTTCTGCATCGGTGTCTCTAAATCAAACTACATGATAAGGCGAGGAAAGGTATTTTATTGCTCTATTGTGCTGTAATACTTCCCACAGTGAAAGACACTGAGGTGTATGCTGGCAGGCTCTCCCACTGTGAGAGGGAAGCATGAGAGGTGCTGGAAAACTCTCCCACTGTGAGACGGAAGCATGAGAGGTGCTGGAAAACTCTCCCACTGTGAGAGGGAAGCATGAGAGGTGCTGGAAAACTCTCCCACTGTGAGAGGGAAGCATGAGAGGTGCTGGAAAACTCTCCCACTGTGAGAGGGAGCTACGAAGTTCACAACAGGTGCATTCCGACAATGAGAGGCAGATCAAGTGTGGAACTGTGGCACCTAAAATATTCTGCAGATTATGTCAATGCATACGATTCTTTCCTAAGACAATGCATACGATTCTTTCCCAAGACAATGCATACGATTCTTTCCCAAGACAATGCATACGATTCTTTCCCAAGACAATGCATACGATTCTTTCCCAAGACAATGCATACGATTCTTTCCCAAGACAATGCACACGATTCTTTCCCAAGACAATGCATACGATTCTTTCCCAAGACAATGCACACGATTCTTTCCCAAGACAATGCATACGATTCTTTCCCAAGACAATGCATACGATTCTTTCCCAAGACAATGCATACGATTCTTTCCCAAGACAATGCATACGATTCTTTCCCAAGACAATGCATGCGGTTCTTCCCGAGTTTATCTCTTCCCTTATCAATGTAAGGATGTGGTTTATGCATTTGTTTAATAATATTTGTAATACATCATTAATTTGAACATGAAATTGCAAAATCACACTGACACTGCTCCAAAAGGCAAAACCCGCGAACACAACAATATTTCTAGTCAACAGCAACGCTGGCAACGACAATAACTTCACAACAGGAAGCAATGTGGAAAGAGAAGCAACATTGTCAATAAAAACAAGTTAATAAAGCAAGAGCAATAAAGACAAATCATAAACAAACAACAGGTAACGTACAACCAACAATATTTCCGGAAAATAGTAAGGTCAATGCCCCCTTCTCCCACCCCCCCCCTCCCACCCCCACTACCAACCTTCAACCTTATTTTCTGAGTTTTAATAATTTTTATTTTTTTTATTACTTTTTTAAACTTTTATCTTCGCTTCCCTTAGTCTTCTAATTTTCTATCACCCTTTCGAACACTTTTACCCTATATCAATATTCGCCCCCTCCCCTACCCCCCATCCCCCCCACCTCCCTATTCTTTCCCTGTCTCTCACCGTGGATTGACAGTTGACAGGTGGGATCAAAGAGCCAAAGTTCAACCCTTTGCTAGCACAACTAGGTGAGTACCTATATTC
>NC_091193.1:13506722-13634222 GCF_040958095.1 Procambarus clarkii
CCTGTCCTGTGCTGATTTAGCTCAGGGCCGGAGGAGATTTGCGGGATGTGGGTACTTTTTGGCTTTAACTTGTACAGTCTCGGGCCAGATCTTTTTCGTTTTGTTTAGGGCGGAATGAATTCAGATTTTATTTTTTTGATGGATTGGGGGGTTCCACTCCAATATTATATCATTTCCCGTAGTGTGCTAGTTAATTATTATTATTATTATTATTATTATTATTATTATTATCAATATTTTCCTCAATTTACTTTTTTATCCAACCCGGTCCGCCGTCCGCAATCTGCTCTCACACTTTCACTCTCACGCCCACCCTGTTTCCCACCCACCCACGCCCACCCTGCCTCCCACCCACCCACGCCCACCCTGCCTCCCACCCACCCACGCCCACCCTGTCTCCCACCCACCCACGCCCACCCTGCCTCCCACCCACCCACGCCCACCCTGCCTCCCACCCACCCACGCCCACCCTGCCTCCCACCCACCCACGCAACACCCTCGCTATATATACTTAATTTTATCTGTGTATGTTTCATTATTCTTGACTTGGAATCATATATTCTAAATAATATTTGACCTTTGAAGTAAATATGTTAAACAAATTATATTTAACACAGATTTTTATGCTAGATTTTCTTCAATTGATCAACAATGCTACGATTAAATTACTTCAAAGTGAACACACATTGAACCCTGAGGCCATGTAAGGTTCAGTTCATATTTAAATATAAACATTAAAATAGTTATATGTTTACCTTAAGGTGTTCAACATACATATATTGTGCATTTTTAAGAGTGTGGAGTAGAACTTAAGGCACTTAATTCATAAATCAGATATCTCCGCTTGATTAGATAAATCTATCTCTGCTTGATTAGATTAATCTATCTCCGCTTGATTAGATAAATCTATCTCCGCTAGATTATATAAATCCATCTCCGCTTGATTAGATAAATCGGAGAAGATATACTCTGAATTCAATTTAAATCTCTGAGTAGTGTACATACGTCTTAAAGTATGTTGTTATATTAAAGTGTGTATAGATATGACATTTTAAAAAGCACTTCTATTAAATATTTGTTTAAAAAAAAAATTCAGCCTGATAAGATTCAGAGTCTTCATCCTGATCTGTAAGATCAAATCAATAAGTGATGTATGTATATCTCGGGTGGGTGTATTGTATTTTTATATAGCAGACTTGCATGTATTTTATCCAGCCCGGGATAATGCTGGTCCATTTTATGCAGGATAGTTCGTTTATAAGATAATTCGCCAACGAATTGTTTGTCGAATTGCCAAACCCAATCTAACCTACCATATCTCAACCAAAACCGAACCTAAGCTATCCTATCTCAATCAAACCTAACCTAACCTACCATACCTCAATTAACCCGAACCTAACCTACCCTATCTCAACCCACCCGAACCTAACCTACCCAAGCTCACTACATCTCACCACCCCACCCTTGACTAATCACGTGCAAATGATTTGCCTCTGGTCAGCTGACACTAAGTGTTTACATCCTCGCGTCAGCACCTCGCTGCAATCTATTGCTATCGCAAGTCTTTAATGCTCCAAAGATTAGATAAATCCTCAACAATCCTGTAATTTATTATATCTTGGATTAGACTGACAGTTATCAATATATTCCACATTTTCTTTCTTCTTCCAGGTAAGCGTGAGAGGGGTCACTAATCTAGTCGTACTCGGCCAATCCTTGCGGCTGATCGATTGGAAGGTATTTATTATGCACCCCCCCGTGTCCATCCTTTGAGCGGCAGTAGCGGAAAGATTAGAGGCGAGTAATGGATTCAGGAACTGGACCCTGAGATTCCTTTTTGCAAAATGAGTTATAGAGGGAATGAACTATTTACACAGAGATGAGATTTAGGACGAGGATTTGAGAGATAAAGTATGGATAAAGGATTTCAAATCAAATCAAATGTTTATTCAGGTAAAGTACATATATATACAAGGTGAGATACAAACATTGATGGATTTGTAGATAGAGCTAGTACATACAATGTCTAAAGCCACTATTACGCAAAGCGTTACGGGCAGGAAATTTGATCGGGTTTTGATAATTAATATTTCTGTGTGTGTGTGTGTGTGTGTGTGTGTGTGTGTGTGTGTGTGTGTGTGTGTGTGTGTGTGTGTGTGTGTGTGTGTGTGTGTGTGTGTGTGTGTGTGTGTGTGTGTGTGTGTGTGTGTGTGTGTGTGTGTGTGTGTGTGTGTGTACGCGCGCGCGCGCAAAGAAAAAAGGAGCAGACGGACAGTCATAGAAAACGCAAAGTTACCAAAATGCAAATCGTTAGCCAGCCCTGGAGCGAGAAAGACTAGAAAATCCCTCTCCGATGAAAGGAATGTTTATTCTGAAACAAATTCCCCCCCCTGTCGGTTCACTCCACAAAGCCAAGATTAAGTCTTTGTGGAGGACTTTCCTGAACGAGGTCTGTCGAGGCCCGCTGCTAGAGGTCTGCTGGGGCTATTTCATTCTTGAAGAACCTGTTTTGACAGCGTCCAGTTGATCTTCTGCTGGGGCTATTTCATTCTTTAAGAACCTGTTTTGACAGCGTCCAGTTGATCTTCTGTTGGTGCAGTTTGATCTTAGTGAAGCTCAACGAGTGCGTGTGCATCATAGCAGAGATTAATGGCGTTTCGGCTATTTGTAAGAAGCTTTAGTATTTATTCATTTCTTAATGAAAGTCTGCTGGAGAATCTTCCTCATTCTCGAGGTAAAATGTCTGGTTGTAATACTCTAAAGTTCCTCTTGGTCAAGTAGGTAGTATCCACCTAATTGTATTCAGGTAGTTATGCTTGTGGGGGTTGAGCTCTGGCTCTTTGGGCCCCGCCTCTCAACTGTCAATCAATCAACTATTTATTTTTTGTTTTCCACAGAAAAATAAAAGAAAAATGGTAGTGTGTGTGTGTGTGTGTGTGTGTGTGTTTGTGTGTGTGTGTGTGTGTGTGTGTGTGTGTGTGTGTGTGTGTGTGTGTGTGTGTGTGTGTGTTTGTTTGTTTCTAGGGAGTCTAGACACACGAATTCTGTCCCACTATATTGCCACCACTGTCTGTTCTGTCACCACTCTCACCCCTCTAGAAAGGGGTGATAAACTACTAGAAAGTGATAAACCATCTAAACTTACTCGCAGTGTTTCGAATGTTCACTCCCAGGGTACTTAATACCACAAGGTTATCGCTATTATTTCACATAATTGGTGAGTTCCATTTTCTAATTTTCCTTTCTAAGAGAAAAAGAACCTCACTATTAATAAAATAATAAAATAACGTCATCTGAACGTTCCCTATAAACCTATTTATCTAGATAGGGAGCTTCCATCAACACTCCTAAATTAAACATTGCATAAGAAAATCAATCAATACGTTTCATATGAAACTAAACTCTATCCAAAACTCAAAATAATGCGTCACTTGTCTGGCATGTTAAATTACCTACCATGGGTTACCTTGCGGTGGTTCCGGGGTTGAAGGTCCCCGTGGCCCGGTCTCCATGCAGTTATTGTATGTCCTAAATCATTAAAATGATGGTAGTGACTACTAATAATTTTCCAATAATTTACGCTAAAAATACGCCAACCATTACCACTCAGAATGCAAAATCCAGATCGTTATAATACCTAGTTGTCTAGGGCTGGGAATCGTAGCCTCCGATCGATCAAACACTCTGCCGTGCCCTCTAACACACACTCATTCCTGACTACCGTTCACACTCCCAAACAGAATTCACAAATCTTTAAAAAAACACAGCATATCACCCGTCTTAATTTCTATATCTACAATTAGCTGGAAACTGCAGCTTTCATCCAGAACACAGCTTGCGTCCACACGAAGATTATTGTTGAAGTATATAATTATTTCTCACACTACATAGCGATCATTATTTACAGATTAAGTTCACTCTCTTGCATTAATTAGTCGACAATAATTTGTATAATATGAACGTACACTTGCCCGCTGCTCCGGCTTTCACAGTTTATTATAATCTACCTTCACCGCCCGCTTGTGAGGTTCTCTTGCTAGACATTGACAATTCATAATACCACGGGTGCTTACTCAAACTTAATTTACCAATCTGTTAAAGTCGCGAGTGGTTTATTCATTCATTGGAATATATTTTTCCGGTTAACTGATGGGTGTACTTAGTGACTAATCCCCTCCAGAACTGTGATTCAGTGCCCGCGGTAGAATCAACCGCTGACAGCCACCAGAATTTTCCAACCTGCTCTCGCACAAGACAGCACATATATGACTTATTGCTTATAGTCACCATTTCGCTTATAAATAAGTACATATGTGATATATTCCAAGCCATTGGATAGGTTGTGGTTTTCTATTCAGCTTTTCCAGGTAAAGTCAAATATTTACAATAAATTAATGTCACATATGCACTTATTCATAAGCAAGATATTGACTATATGCAAGTGCGAGAACGGGTTGGGATTTTCACTGTGTCTTGATGATCAAATCTTCTTGATAATCGTTCACAATTGTCCTTATCATTCGCCATGACTCTGAAATGATCACTTTAGCTATTCAAACACCGATTCGAGTGCCTCTCGTAGTTTACAGTAGACCAACATGATTTCTGAGTCGTCAAGAGCACATGCCACGACTCGGCGCAGGACCAATCATAAACGAGTTGTCTCTGCTGAACCACCACCAATAACACGGGCTCACCATAGCCCGTGCTACTTGAAACTTTTTGTTGCAGGTAGCGAATCTTAAACAACCAACAACAACAACCACCAATAATCTTCCCCCCCCCTTGTAATCACATCAGTCCCTCGCTGGCGCTAATCATAATTCTTATTGGTCCTCATAATTCTTATTGGTCCGTTATCTAATTCTTACTCGTCCCGGCATCACTGATTTCTCTCTTTCTGAGTAAAATCTCACTAATACTCTGGTGGTCCCTCAGAATCCACTAGAAACAATTGATAGAGCGCCTTCCTGCGCTCACCATGAGAGAGAATATATCCTAATATAATTTAAACAATGAGCCGAGCAGTATATATAATTATGGAATAGAGTTGTTCACTTGTCGAATTACAGCCAACAAAGGCACGAACATGGCGCTTGGGGCTTGTAGGAATGATGCTATGTCATCGCATTAGCTCCCTACAGAGGCCATCTATTTTTCCTAATTGTCTGTTTAGGCCTCTACCTCCCTCTGGTTGTATGTTTAGGATTCTGGGTGTTTGTCCTCAGAGGTCCCTGCTTCCTCGTTAAGGTCTCGAGCCTACTGATGTCTCTTCGTTTCATTTATTTTTTGAGACTCTGTATCCTCCCTTGGGGTTCTATACTTAGTTCTCTCTATTCTCACTATTCTTATCTTAAAAATCCAGGGGCTTTTAATCATTTCGTGGATCCCTTAACTCCAAATCGTGATCATTGTCATTCTGTCCTATTACCGTTTCCCTCCAACCCCCAAAAGGGCACTCGCACACACGCACACACACACACCCTCTCTCACTCTCTCTCTCTCTCTCTCTCTCTCTCTCTCTCTCTCTCTCTCTCTCTCTCTCTCTCTCTCTCTCTCTCTCTCTCTCTCTCTCTCTCTCTCTCTCTCTCTCTCTCTCTCACACACACTCTCTCACTCTCTCTCTCTCTCTCTCTCTCTCTCTCTCTCTCTCTCTCTCTCTCTCTCTCTCTCTCTCTCTCTCTCTCTCTCTCTCTCTCTCTCTCTCTCTCTCTCTCTCTCTCTTATTAGATGGTTAAAAGGCCTCGACATCCTGCTAAAGATCTAAGCTTCTGGATATGTGTAGAGGTCTCTCTTTATTGTTGTGTTCTGCCGAAGAGTTTATGTTTTTACTATCTCCCTCGGGAGCTCCCGAGGCTCCCGAGGGGTTCCAGAGGGCTTTTGTGGTCTTTGTTTCCTGTTAAAGATATGTTATTTTAATGGTCTTGTTGAGGCCTCTATTTACTGTTCAGGGTCTTGTTCTACCGAGGGTGTGTTGAGGAGGTAGTTCAGTTTTGCTGTTTTGGCTTTCAGTTCTCGGGGAGATTGGATTAGGTGTTGGGGCTATCGGCCTATCGGCCTCTGGAGGGTTATTAAGGCCACCCTAATAGCTTTCTGACCAACCCAGCAGGAATACTTTAATCCCGAACGTAGTCTAGGACTAAAGGTAACTATCAAAGTGAATATACACTAAAAATCGGGGTATACCTCTCAGTGTATATATATCCTTCTACGTCAGGGAGATTCGTTCAGCTCTGCAATTCATGCTGAAGGCCTGCGGACTCTCTTAGCGTGATCTGATGAGCTCTACAGTTCCTTGACGAGGTCCACGGCTCACGTGGATCATCGCAACTTTATTTCCAGACCTCTACTTTCTTGGTCTCAGCTCCCAGAGGCGCTGAGAGACCTCTGGGCCCTGCTGAGGCTCTGCTAAAAATCCCTAGCTGCTGCCTGAAGCCCCCCCTAGCTCCTAGAGGCTCGTGGTTCCTACAGGTCGGCCGTAAAGAGCTGTGGGGATCCCTCGAAGGACAGCCGGCTGCCCTGGAGAGCTCGGAGACCTGATATACTGCGGCTTAATTCAGTGAAAACGACGGGAAGGTGTCCGGCCGTGTGCCTTTACAGCGAGCCCAGATGCCACCCGCCTGGATTATGGCCAGGCGTGGGAGAGGGGAGAGTGATGGAGAGGAAGGGAGAGGTGTGTGTGTGTGGAAGAGAGCGAGGAGCTGGAAGGGAAGAGTGAGTGGGACTGAGATAAGAAGAGGGGAGATTCCAGGAAGAGAAAAGGATGAGGAGAACGCGATGAGGAAGTTGAGGAAGACCAGGAGATATGGGAGTGTGAAAGAGAGAGGTTGGCGGATGCAGCGTCGTCATCTTGGGGTATTTCGTGTGTGACCTCACGATCGAGGTTAATGGCTCCTCTCCAACGAGGTCATTGGCACCATACCAACGATGTCAATGGCGCCTCACCAACCAGGTCACTGGCGCCTCACCAGCGAGGTTACTGGCACCACACATATATAACATTCGTCTAACCGTCAAGTTAAGTTCACTTGACGATCCAAGAAGGACAAAGCTCTGTGACCTTCTTGAGGTTATCTTGAGTTGATTTCGGGGCTTAGCATCCCCGCGGCCCGGTCCTCGACCAGGCCTCCTTTTTGTTACACACCCCCAGGAAGCAGCTTGTAACAGCTGTCTATCTCCTAGGTATCTAATTACTGCTAGGTAACAGGGGCAGCAAGGTGAAAGAAACTCAGCCCATTTGTTTCTGCCTCCACCGGGGATCGAATTCGGAACCTAAGGACTACGAATCCGAAGCGCTGTCCACTCAGCTGTCAGGCCCCTGACAGCTGAGTCAGGGGGCCTGACAGACCATTCAGACCTGTCAGAACCATTCCTAAAAAACTTATAGTCTGTCACCTATCCTTTGGCTCATTGGGTTGTCGGAGCACACATCCTTATACCCTTATACCCACCGCACTATCCTCCTCCTACCACGCACAGGGGGAAGGGGGGGAGGGAATGGTGGAAGGAAGAAGAGAGGGAGAAGGAGAGAGAGAAAGACAGACAAGGACAAATACAGGAAGATAAATAAACTCACTTCAAATACCTCAAACCTCAACGTACCCAAAAGATACCTACTTCATCCCGACCTTACCAAAACACCACGTTCTCGGTAACTCAGCCCCATCCCACCTCTCCGCGATAACTCAGCCAGCCCCATCCCAGATATTACACAGGACCAATCATGCCTCTGGCAGTCTTTGATGAACCAAATCACATACTTCCACACCTCACCAGCCAGTCACATCCCAGATATTGATGGCATCTGCCAATCAGGAGACGAGTTTAAAATTGATTTCGGAATATTGGAATATATTATCAAATTTGAAAGAATTTGGGGGGATTAATTATTTTCGATCTATGCCGCTAGAGATTATCAGTTCCAAGGACCATTCACTTGGGCTGGACGGGAGAGCGACGGTCTAGCTTCATGCAGGTCGGCGTTCAATTCCCGACCGTCCTAGTAGTTGGGCACCATTCCTTCCCCCCGTCCCATCCCAAATCCTTACCCTGACCCCTTCCAAGTGCTATATAGTCGTAATGGCTTAGCGCTTTCCCCTGACATTTCCCCCCTTCCAAGGACCAATAAGTCATATTGTTTGTTGTATGGAAAAATCTTTCGCAAAAGTATTTTTTGGGAGATATTTCTCCCATTTCATGCAAAGGAAGGGGGATGGGGGGGGGGGGGGCTGACCCTAAACCCCTTATGAACGTTCCCAACACGCAACAGTCACCTTGCAAAGTTTGGTGGGGCTAGCCCCAGTCATCTGCCCTACAAAAATGAACAGACGATATTACAAAAATATTGGTATATTTCACTGATTTCAGTAATGTCCACATCTGTATTTTTAAATAAATTTATCTGAATTTGAATATCAGTGATTGAGCTATGTAGACAGTTAGTCATTTAATCTATCATTATGTAAGTCAGTCAGTTAATTATTTAGTTGGGAAATCAGTATAAACAGTTATGTGCAATCAGCTCTGCTTACACAGTAAATCAATAAAGCAGTCAGGTAGACGGCCATTCAGTCAGTTGATCAGAGAAATAGCCATGTAAATAGGAGCAGTTAACCAATCAACAAGAGTCGCTCAGTCAATGAATCCATCTGCCTATCATTAATCTTTTTTTTTAAATCAACGATAAACAGTCGAATAGAACAGTTAACAAGTCGTGACTCAAGCGTAACGTTAATTTATATTCAATTATATACTCAGTAACATCAACACACACACACAAGCTCTTGCAGAAGTAATTTATCTTAATAAACACAGTAGTTTACAAGTTCGGTGCTTTACAGGTAAATAGAGAATTATTTACACATTGTTACGAGGGCAATTATTGTTTACATGCAAATTGACGGTGCAGTATATTTCGAAGAATTAGGGAATAGCCTATCCCCCAATTCAATAATTATTTCATTATTCGATATTATGTTTATATTCCATTCGCCTGGGCTGTATGGGGCTCGAACCGGGAACCCCACGCATGTGAGGTCGTAGCTCTATGTTTATGGATCTTAATGTACTTAGGTTTAGGGGTTATGTAATCCCAAACCTAAGCATTTTCTGTATTCCTTGAAAATGTGTTGAAAAACGGAAAAGTTTGGAATTTTCGTTTTATAAATTTTTCCTATGTACAGTGGTTATTTACGCATATGTATAAACGTTATTGATGACTGTAACATATCGCTTCCATATATCAAGCGCCAGAAAATATTTCTCGTGAGATAAATTTGGTTAAGAAATGACAATCATTTGATGCAGTTTATGTTATTTTAAAACGAGGGAGAAACGCCTAGTTCCGAATCCTGCACACACACACACACACACACACACACACACACACACACACACACACACACACACACACACACACACACACACACACACACACACACACACACACACACACACACACACACACACACACACACACACACACACACACACACACACACACACACACACACACACACACACACACACACACACACACACACACACACACACACACACACGCACGCACATTGCGGTTAAACTAATTTACAGAAGCAAAACATGCATTCAGAAGCTCAATTTTACCCCTTTTTTCAAATTTCCCTCGCGAATGAAACCGAATACAGTATTATTACTTCCATTGATATGATGAGGTAGTAGTAGGCATCCGTCTGTGTCAGGAGACTATGGAATTGCGCTCTGGTTGTCGGTCTGGAGTGGCCTCACCAGGGCGCAAAGCCAAGGTAGGTTAATACGGAGGAGAAGCTGTTACCCAAGCAGCAGGTCCCCCCTCTCAACGGTGCCGAAAGTCTCCAATGAAATGGCAAACGCCAATACGATTGTATACATAGCTAAGCTACATAATATTTGGGTAGAAAAACGTGTTTTATTTTCATGAATACCTTTTAGTTTGATAAAAATATTCACCTTTCTCCATGGAAATTAATCGAATTAAAATAATCTGCGATACTTACATAAAATGCATTTTTTAAAAGCTTTGCAAGAATCCTCTGAAAGAAGGAGCTTTTGCAGGGAAGAGGTATAAAGCTTGAGGAAGATACCGCCTAGGAGGCCGGTCGCCGGAGGAAGCTTAGCTCGTATAAAGCGTTTGCTGTTTGTAAAGCTGGCGACCGACTGTCACGGCGCGCACTCTTATCCAGCTTTAGCCGAACCGATTGCTTCCGGGGATTTATGTTTTCATTTTTTTTTCCAAGATTTCTTGGTTGCGAGAAGAAATTTCTGTTCTTATTCGTTTGTTTTGTTTTGTTTTGTAAACGTACTTTTTTCTTATTTATTCAGTTAGTGTTGCTAATGTTTCTGTTACTGTTTTGTAACTGTGACTGTTGTTACCATGTCACTGCTGCTTTGTTACTTAGTGTTCCCTGTTTGGTGCCTTCTTTTTGATAATTACTTACTACTGTTGTTGTTGATACTGCTGCTGCTACTGTTACTACTGCTACTACTACCAATACTACTGTTACCCCAACCACTTGGACTGGACGGCAGAACGACGGTCTCCTTTTTTTCCTGCAGTTCATGCAACAGCGACAAGGAAGAGATAAGGTAATTATCAGACGCGAGGGCACTAGACCATTACAACTATTCGACCCCTAGCGGCAAGGAAGGTTGCTAAGACAATAAGAAGAAGCCAGTCCCTCGCCTCAGAGCACGTGGTGTCGGGGTCACGCACGAAGCAAGGAGGGTTATAAATTAATCTGTAACGGCTGCAGATACGGAGAGGTCTCCAGGCGGCGATGTTTCAAGGTCGGACGAGGCCGATCGACAAAGCATTAGACGCGGGATGGAGGTGGGACCGCTGTGGGACCGCTGTGAGACACGTGAAGTATTGCGATGCTAGTGGAGGAGCCTAGGACACTGCGCTAGGACACATGAATCTTCGTTAGTCAAGTGGAGGAGACTAGGACACTGCGGGAGGACACATGAAGCTTCCTTAGTCTAGTGGAGGAGACTAGGACATCGCTGGAGGACACATGAAGCTTCGTTAGTCTAGTGGAGGAGACTAGGACACTGCGGGAGGACACAAGATGCTTTGTTAGTCAAGTGGAAGAGACTAGGACATCGCTGGAGGACACATGAAGCTTGACCTTGGCCTGAATCTCTTGGAGGAGGTTAAGCCCTCGTGCAAGAGTAAAGAATGAAGGAAAAAAACCCAGTTTCCTGCACCACAAAAGAAGGACGTGGAAGTAGTCATTGCCATAACTCTAATGTCAGAAGTATATATTAACAGAATACTGTCTTGTGCAATATACAACCTACGCGAGACCCATTCTTGAGAATGAAGCCACTGCATGTTCTCTCCCCATTGATAAATTTCCAACAAACCTTAAGTCAAATGGGGTTTAGAAGAAAGGTAATTTCCGAGGTAAAGCGTCAGAGTAGCAAGGAAACCCCCGGGGAGGGGGGGGGGGGGTACAGAACTTCACAACACTGGGAGAGAGGAAATAGGGGAAGACATGATAAAAAAAATATAAGATTCAAAGGGGAAACTATATTTCCCCTTTGAGTTTCCCCGTGGAGTTTCCCCAACTCCAATTTTATATATATATATATATATATATATATATATATATATATATATATATATATATATATATATATATATATATATATATATATGTACTATATATAAATGGCTTACATGAACAAATAGTTTCAGCCCAGTATATAATATATAAAGTATACATAAGACAAATAATGAGACGAGAATCATTGCTGTCAAAGTCAAACGGTTGAAATGGCAGGTTTTAAGACTTGATGCTCAACCCCACATGTATATCCAAATGAGTACACACACACACACACACGCGCGCGCGCGCGATAAAGAGGAAAGAACGAGTGAAGCAAATGAAAGGGTAGAGTAAGCAACATTGGATAGCAACAGAGTACAAGAGAAACAGACTGTCGTACAGAAGGGAGGGAGAGGAGGATGTACGAGTCATAAGATAAAGTAGTGAATATTGGGAGATGGGAAGGGAGACGGAGTGAGGGGGAGATAAGAGAAGACATGAGAGAAGAAGATTGCCAATGGGTAAGGTTTGAAAGGGGGAGCAGATGAAGAACTGTCATAATATATATATATATATATATATATATATATATATATATATATATATATAATTCTGTGATGCCAACACAGAAGACACTGTTCAATATATATATATATATATATATATATATATATATATATATATATATATATATATATTTATATATATATAAGTGCTAATATATATATATATATATATATATATTAGCACTATTAGCACTAATATATAATATATTAGCACTAATTAGCACTAAGCACTAATATATATATATATAATATATTATATATATATATATATATATATATATATATATATATATATATATATATATATATATATATATATATTTATATATATTTAATGTGGGGGACCCATGGCATCGGAAAATAAAATAAAGAGTATTCAGAAAAGACCTTGTGGATTCTCACTGAGACCCAGCACTCAGATGGCAGACCCAGCACTCAGACCAACCATGATGAAAGCCAAGAAACAATCCAGCTGCGACAGCCCCATTGTAGACAAAGAAGCCACAGCTTTGCTGGAGACTGTAACAGCCCCCAGTGATCGTGCACGCCTCACAGCTGTGCAGACTCCCCATGCAGGGGACTTCCTTTTGGCAGTTCCTATGTCTGCGACAGGCACACGTCTTGATCTGCAGGAGCTCCGTATTGCAGTCCCTCTCCGCCTTACTGTCCTTATCCACACTGTTCATAGGTGTATTTGCGGTGAGGCAGATGCTGACGAATATGGATTGCATGGCCTGCACTGTGGAAAATCTGGTGGTTGGCACACTAGACACGACGAAGTCAATGACATTATTAGGAGAAGCCTTGCCTCTGCCCAGTGTCCAGCGGAGACAGAACCCCGCAATCTATTGAACCGTGACTCTTTTAATCTTTGCCGGCCGACCAGACGGAATTACACTGCGCCCTTGGAAGGGTGGCAGACAGTTGGCGTTTGCCAATTGTCTGCCGCCCTTCCCTAACAAACGACGAAGGAAGAATTGAAACAGGAATTTTTCTAAGTACTTTCGTATTTAATAATACATCTTCAGAAGGGTTCATCACCCTTCTGAAGCTAAAGTATCTACTGGAAAAATGAAACGAAAATTTCGAACGTTTAAGTGTTTCACCACATTATCAAGAAATTATTAAGTTCACTCTTAAGTGAGCAAACAATGCACTGGACTCTTTTCACCTGCCATCATGCTATATTTGTGTTCTTTTATTCACTGGTCAAGATGTTTATTTACCTGTTTGGCCAAAATAGCACTTGTTATATAATCTTTATATGGAATTTAATAGACATACTCATCCATATTGCAACAATTTGGGGAATTCCTAATGAGAGTGTTTCCATGATTTCAGTATTCCTAAATACTGTATTGACATTCAATTCTTTCAGTAATTTAGGAATTTCCTTAAAATTAGCATGAAGTAGCACAGTTACTGTATTCTTAATATTTAATTCTTCTTTCTTTTTCAAACTAAAGAAAGTGTCTTTTTCAAACTATAGAAATTGTCATGAGCAATTTGGTTAGCATTATCAATAAATAATTTTATCATCATTATTTATATAATATTAATTAAATTAATAAATAAATTGTGTATTTTAAATTGAGCCCTAAAAATCAAGTCTTCATATCCTTAGAGCTCTCAGGTCGAGGGGCTCCACAAAGGTGCTGCATACTCTGCATACGGTGCTAAAGGGCTATATAGATGAGCAGAAATATTTACAGCATGTGTACCTATGGTAACACATGTGTTTTTGCACGAACTTGTTCTCACATAATGCACCATATTTTTTACGTGTTTGACCAGAAGCTCAACATTCCACTGCAATTGTGGAATGAAAAACCTTGCAATATTGACCCAGCCGAACATGCAATGAGCCTCGGCGTCCACAGATCAAATTCATACGGTTCTGGTTAAGCAGCAACCACTGCTTTTTTGGACGCTTGTCCAGTCGTGGGAAGAGGCGGGAATACCCCTCTGAATGGCACCCTCTCTGTGTGTGTGTGCACACCGTTCAATCTCTTTGACACAAGCCAGTGTATTAATTACTCTAGCACACGACTCCACTCCCCCTCTTCACAGCCCCCTCACCCTAGCCTCAACCCTCACCTTCCCTCCTCCCTCTATTAACATTCTCCCCCACTTCCCTCTCCACCCCCCTCCCTCTTCCCCTTTGCCTGTGCTTCCTATCTATCGATCCCATGATAATATTTCACATTCAGGAGGAGCCCTGCACTTTGCTCAGTAAACTCATTACTTCCTTTTGTGTCGAGTAATACCAGGAGATCAAGTATCTCACAATATCGGATCGATTGGTGCCAGTAGCTTATACCCGGAAAGGGAGGTGGGGGTTTTGTGTGTGTGTGTGTGTGTGTGTGTGTGTGTGTGTGTACTCACCTAATTGTACTCACCTAATTGTGCTTGCGGGGGTTGAGCTCTGGCTCTTTGGTCCCGCCTCTCAACCGTCAATCAACTGGTGTACAGATTCCTGAGCCTATTGGGCTCTATCATATCTACATTTGAAACTGTGAATGGAGTCAGCCTCCACCACATCACTTCCTAATGCATTCCATTTGCTAACTACTCTGACACTGAAAAAGTTCTTTCTAACGTCTCTGTGGCTCATTTGGGTACTCAGCTTCCACCTGTGTCCCCTTGTTCGCGTCCCACCAGTGTTGAAAAGTTCGTCCTTGTTTACCCGGTCGATTCCCCTGAGGATTTTGTAGGTTGTGATCATGTCTCCCCTTACTCTTCTGTCTTCCAGTGTCGTGAGGTGCATTTCCCGCAGCCTTTCCTCATAACTCATGCCTCTTAGTTCTGGGACTAGTCTAGTAGCATACCTTTGGACTTTTTCCAGCTTCGTCTTGTGCTTGACAAGGTACGGGCTCCATGCTGGGGCCGCATACTCCAGGATTGGTCTTACATATGTGGTGTACAAGATTCTGAATGATTCCTTACACAGGTTCCTGAACGCCGTTCTGATGTTAGCCAGCCTCGCATATGCCGCAGACGTTATTCTCTTTATGTGGGCTTTGTGTGTGTGTGTGTGTGTGTGTGTGTGTGTGTGTGTGTGTGTGTGTGTGTGTGTGGGTGTGTGTGTGTGTGTTTAGGTACAGTAATGGATGGGATTGTGGATGGTGTGAACATGTCAGTGGCTCCCCTGAGAACAGTGTGGGGTTGAAGGGATGGTTAGGTTACTGTATATATTATTCTCTGCCCCTCTCTCTCTCTGTCTCTGTCTCTGTCTCTGTCTCTCTCTCTCTCTCTCTCTCTCTCTCTCTCTCTCTCTCTCTCTCTCTCTCTCTCTCTCTCTCTCTCTCTCTCTCTCTCTCTCTCTCTCTCTCTAACGTAAGTGCATAGTTCAACATTGTGTCACATTTATCATTCAAGAGAAACATATATTGCACTTAAAAGTGGAACTTAATTAATGTTTTTATTTTTATCATAATACTTAATTATGATTTTTCATTAGTTCCGTTGACAGGTGCGGCATTTGAGATGAAAAATAGCCAGTTGACCGTGGTTGACGTTTGAGAGAGAGAAAGAGAGAGAGAGTGAGAGAGAGTGGAATGGGAAGAAAGAAAATGAATGGAGGGAGGGAGAGGTGAGAGAGACAGAAAATAACAAAGAGAAAGAGTGAAAGAGAGAAGAAAGGGTCGAGAAAGATAAATAGACAAGGACAGAATGAGAGTGAGAGAGAAGGAGAGTGAGAGAGAGACACACACAGAAAAAGACTGAGAGGTTCAGTCTTACTTGATCAGAGACTCGACAAATTAGAGCATCAAGTTTCACCATGTTCCACAAATTAGTTTCAGAGTTAGGCAGGAAGTTACTTTAATCCCCCCCCCCCCGCTCCCTCCCTCCCTTCCACCGTCCACATCCCACGGTCCCCCCCCCCCTCCTTCCCCTGAATCATATCCCCACCACCTAAAATTGCCCCCTCACCCTCCCCTCCTCTCCCACCTCCGTACTCTCAACACGACGTTCAGTAATGTAAAGTCATGGATGCATGAAGTCTTAACTGACTTGATTATGCGTTGTGCGGCCCAGACTTCGATTTAAACTGAGAAGAATTTTAGTTTTTCACTTTTTTAAATGTATCTAAAAATAGATTTGTGTAGAATTATCAGTATGATTTATTTACGTCTACGTTGCTCCAACTATCCAAAACACACACACACACACACACACACACACACACACACACACACACACACACACACACACACACACACACACACACACACACACACACACACACACACACACACACACACACTGTATACACAAATTAACACACATTTCCGGGATCGGCAGTGCCCGGAGTCGCATACTTCCCTGTCGGAGCCGCCGTGTACTGCATGACACGACAGTACTGCCTCTACATGTTCATCCGAGTACTACTTCTCCTGAGGTCCCAATATATAACCAAATAATAGACAAGTTTCGAAGGTTCGCTGCTGGGTCTCTTACCGCAAGTCCAAGTAAGGATCCTGGTATCAATATTTACCTTATTCGTCAAACCAAAAGTTGTATGAAATATTCGCGGCGCCTGGTGTTGGTTCGCATCATCCAGGAGGATGAAGGGCTTGTTTCAAATTGTTGTTGTATTGGGTCACAGTATATGTATCGAGGTCCCTCTTCTCTCTAGGTTAAACTACAACCCAAATTAGGTTTCCACGGCGATTTAGCGGCGCAGAATGCCTTGCTAAACATGCTTGACATGATCATCTTGCTGATGCTAACATAAGAGTCATGAACACTGATCCACCTGCCCGGGTGAGGCAGAAATGAATAACAATTAGCCAGGCAGGGGCTTGGGGAAAAAAAGCACACACACCAATACCATCACTAACACCACCATCACCATCATCACTATCCTCGTCACTATAACCACCACTATCATCACTATCATAACCATCATCACCATCATTATCCACACCTTCATTATCTTCACCATCACGATTGCCATCACCATCACCATTGCCATCATCACCACCACCGCCATCATCACCACTATCATCATAATCTCCATCACTATCATTACGGCGGGTGACGCTATCAAGAGGACGAAGAAACAGTATAAAACTTTGCTTGGAAAGGTGAGCTCAAGACAGTGACTAATGGCACTACGGACACCAGTGCCACTAGGCTCTGATGGCACTAAGGACTCCAGTGCCACTAGGCTCTGATGGCACTACGGACACCAGTGCCACTAGGCTCTGATGGCACTAAAGACTCCAGTGCCACTAGGTTCTAATGGCACTAAGGACTCCAGTGCCACTAGGCTTTAATGGCACTAAGGACTCCAGTGTCACTAGGCTCTAATGGCACTAAAGACTCCAGTGTCACTAGGCTCTGATGGCACTAAAGACTCCAGTGCCACTAGGTTCTAATGGCACTACGGTGAAGAGAGTCTTCGGACGTCTTTCCTAGCTGGACGGAAGTGCATTTTAATTCGTCAAATTGAATAAATTAATATCATTAATTATATCAGTAACATTATCAGTAACAGAAATAAGATGAACAAATTAAAATGAGATCTAATTAGTTTGACAAAAGCTGCAAAAGAACGAGAAAAATGTATAAACAATAAAGCATAATATATACAGTGCCCCAGACCAGTAATTCTATATCCTTTCCTCAGCTATGTATATTCTTTTTGCAGAGGAATACATATGTGTAAGTTAAACACACATACACACACACACACCACTGGACGACAGACACGCTAACAGCAAGGTGCAATATCTTCCTCCTCGTGCTCCGAGCTCGGGGGTGAAAGCTGATATTTTCCTGCTCTAAATTCTGTCAAAATAAGAATAACAAAAGAAGACAAGGAAACATGGCGCAGACCTTGTTCAACTTTTTCTCCCTTATTCTTCTTTCGGGAAAACGAGAGGTGAAGCCAGACAGACAGCTAGACAGACAAGGAGGCTGGCAGGCAGGCAGGCAGGCAGGCAGGCAGCCATCCAGTCACCAAGGCAGCTGGGCAGCCTTGCATGCAGCAAGACATACCCAGTAAGTATCTGGTGTAAGCAGTATCAGGCATACCCAGTATCTGGTTGCCCAGGCAACCAGATACCCCAGACATCAGTCTATCCATCCAGCCAGCCAGCCAGGCAGCCAAGCAGACAATACATATAATAATAGCTCCTTCAAGACAACGAGTAAACAGCCGAATACATTTCTTCGTATTTCCTTATCCACGTTCCGTAAAAGAAATATGCCTGCAACACACACACCCACACACACACACACACACACCCACACCCACACACACACACACACACACACACACACACACACACACACACACACACACACACACACACACACACACACACACACACACACACACACACACGTTGGAGAAATTCTAAGACATGTCGACGAAAGATGCAAATACGATGATTTCGCAATGTTTTGGTAAACCAGATTTACTGGTACAGCGCTCACCCTCCTCTCTCTCTCTCTCTCAGAAACCCCTATATCGTATGGCATTTCATGTAACGTGGCTTCTGAGTGTCACAGTGGCGCGGTGTGACACTTGTCACAGGGGTGTACTACCACTCTACAACACAGAAACCACGATGGAGGTTCCGTGACACAGGCCCGCGGGCATGGGGTTCATGTGACGAATAATAATGATGAGGCTGCTGTGACATAGAGGGAAGAGACGTGTAGCTGTCATCAGACACAGACGTAAAGATGATGTGGTTGATGTGACACAGACACAGGGATGTGGTTGATGTGACATAGACAGGAGAGTACGTGTGGTTTGTTCAAGAAATGGGCGGCGCTAATGGGGACTATTATTGGTAATAATTATTCTTTAAAATGCTAATGTAAGTAAGACTTGCAGATTAAAATAAGGGAACAGCATGCATCTTTGAAATTGTAAATAATAATTAATACATTTAATATAAAAAAATCTAGGCATTATATTTATGTAATATTCTAAGGAAAGTAGCTAAATTCATTTGTGATTCAGTCAAATTAATCTCCCTGTCCTATATACCAAACGTTAAGATATAAGTATTAATTAGTAAACATAATATTATTTTGGGGTATATTATATTCAGGTAATATTACTTTCTTTTTTAAAATATTGTAATTGCTTCATAATATTGTTCACATTTTATAAAAAGTTTAGGCCATCAGGAGGTTAGAATTTAATGTCTGATGACAAGGAAACCCATCTTAACAGGCGAAAGAAAACTTATATATATTCAAATAATACAAAGTTCTCACATAAATCACACACAAAATATATAAGCGCGAGAAAGTTCTGCAATAAACTTTTGCTCTACTTTAGGAGCCAACAATTTATAATCAACCCAGATTATAGCTCTTCTAAATTCCTCACTCAACCCTCTTCCTTGGTAGACAAGAGCAATAGACCACAGTATCAACGCGATCACAGGCTCAAAAAATCAGAGTTACACAACAAAACAGTTAAAAATCCAGGCCCGCTCTGTTATAAATCCAGTTATAAATCCATTTATAAATCCAGGATTTGCCACTCTGGGGAAAAAAAAATTCTAATCTAACCAGGAACGTACAAACCCAAGCAACCCACCCAACCTATCGTAGATTTTTGTGTGACATTAGATTTTTTTAGTGGTTGCTTTTGTAACGTTGGTTACCATAACGTAAACAAACGTGACCAGTTAGTTGAGAGGAAGGGGTTGAAATCACTGTAACCAATTACAACACTCTAATATCGAATTTGGTTTCATTTAGCTGCTCTGTAATCTGTGCGTATTATGTTGGAAATACCTGCTTAAAAGTAACTCTAGAATCGGTTTGAATTTGCATCAGTAGGATAAAATACTGTACATGCTTATATTATAAGTTCTAAACATTTTCTATCATTCACCACCTATTTTAACAACTTGACATAAGGCTCCACACAATGTACTTTAGATCATACTCCACACAATACAGATACATCACACACAATATACACCGCCCATTATAAATACTTGCAATCAAATACCGAGCAATATACAGACGCCAAGCCACAATGAAGGGGCTGAAGAGTTGATGCCCAATTCACACCACAAGAAACACACCTCATTCTCTTACCTCACATTGGCTCTCTCCTCCACTCTCCTCCTCCAATCACACGGCTCGATATTGGGCCCAGGATGGGCCGAAACGTTGTTGGTTCTTCATTTTCAGAAGCTTGGTTTGGACGTCACCAAACAATATACACACCTTATATTATTCCCATAAAAACATAGGTGCTTTTCCTGCAAAAAAAAGGAAAAGAAAATAGTATGCTCCAAACTTGCAGCTGTTCAACAAAAACTACATAAAAATATAACTTTGAAAGCATAGTTATAAGCACGACAAGCACAAATCCCTCTTGACAAGCACATTTGCCTCATGAAAGCACACACACACATCACGAAACCACATAAACCTCACGAAAGCACACATAACTCAGGAAAGCACGAATACCTTACAAAAACCCAAATACTTCACGAAAGACTAAACGTAAACAAGCATACATGCATACATGCATACAAACATACATGCATACAAACATACATACATACATACATACATACATACATACATACATACATACATACATACATACATACATACATACATACATACATACATACATACATACATACATACAAGTCGAGCCTGGCCTCGGGCCGGGCTTGGGGAGTAGAAGAACTCCCAGAACCCCATCAACCAGGTATCATACATACATACATACATACATACATACATACATACATACATACATACATACATACATACATACATACATACATACATACATACATACATACATACAATTGCTTACCAAAGCTGTAGCTTCCCATGCGAATCAACGTAGGCTACAGAGAGTACCTACCGGAACAGCAACCGAATCTCTGAACAGACTATTTCCTCATCAGACCGCACAAGTTTCAATTTATACCCCAGTGACAGCGAAATTAATCCTCAATAACACCGTTGGTCCGGCATGATGCTGAAACAATTGGTGAGTAAATTTGTGACTGCGAGAGCAAGAGAATTTCCGCGAAATTTGCCGGAGAGTTGAGTCCACGAAGTTGTCGGAGTTCACGAAGTTGGTGGAGTCTACGAAGTTCTTGGAGACCACGAAGTTACTGAATCCACGAAGTTCTTGAGTCCACGAAGTTCTTGAGTCTACGAAGTTGAGTCCACGAAGTTTTTGAGTCCACGAAGTTCTTGAGTCTACGAAGTTGAGTCCAGGAACAGGGAAGTAGAATCTATCAACCCTCGTCATGTGCAATCCCAACCTGTCCGCACCTCTAATACACCGTAATTTTCACGTTATTTAACTATAGCGTCAAATTTATTGTCCTTTATGGCAGTTAAGAACACCGTAATATCGACGTTCCATCCTAGGATCGCATTATATTTGACGTTCATATCAAAGCGTGAGAACGAGCTGTAAGAAACATACCCATGATGAACATATTTTTTTCCAAACAAAACACTGCAAGCATGCAACACAGCCGACTGTGGGGCTCAACAACACACCCGACTGTGGGGCTCAGCAAGACAGCCGACTGTGGGGCTCAACAACACAGCCGACTGTGGGGCTCAGCAACACAGCCGACTGTGGGGCTCAGCAAGACAGCCGACTGTGGGGCTCAACAACACTGCCGACTGTGGGGCTCAGCAAGACAGCCGACTGTGGGGCTCAACAAGACAGCCGACTGTGGGGCTCAGCAACACAGCCGACTGTGGGGCTCAGCAAGACAGCCGACTGTGGGGCTCAGCAACACAGCCGACTGTGGGGCTCAGCAAGACAGCCGACTGTGGGGCTCAGCAACACAGCCGACTGTGGGGCTCAGCAAGACAGCCGACTGTGGGGCTCAGCAACACAGCCGACTGTGGGGCTCAGCAAGACAGCCGATTGGTGAGCTCAACAAGACAACCGAGGGAGAGGCTGGACAAGAAGTGCGACACTGTGAACCGTGAATACATGTGGGCTATCGAACTCCAACACCGCGTGTATGCATTTGCAAGCAGCGGCGCATATATCAAGGAGGCGCTGCAGGCGTCCGGATTGAAGCCCCCCCTCGGGTACCTGCCAGAGGCTGGTTGGTCGTCAGTCAGAGGAACTGATGTCTGGTGAAGGATCCAGGTGCAACGTGATGAGCGAACATTGATTTTCTCCATCATCTTTTTTATGGCTAATATCTACATCTATAAAACATAATGTCTGGGTGTCTGTCCGAGTTTGGAGATTAGAGGACGTCAGTTAGCCTCACAGAACTTTTCAAGGGGATTTGTAAGTTTATGGGGAGTGTCATAAGGGAGGATTCGAGTTGACCCCCCCCCCCCCATTACCCTCCTTAGGTAGGATTGGCTCCTATTGTGACAGTCAACAAGTCACATTAAGTCAGAAATGGGGGTTTGGTTTTCCACAGTGTTTTTCAGCAGATTTTCCAGCTGTTCATCACACACATTGTAACCACAGCTTGATACATTGTTGCATGAACGTAACAGTATAAATAATGTTGTGTGTGTTTGCCGGGCACATATGTTGCACATTCTGAGAGAGAATGGGAGAGAGAACAGGAGAGAGGATGGGAGAGAGAATGGAAGGGAGGAAGACAGAGACCGGCCATCGGCGGGTAACCCATATGCAAGTCTATACAGTATATCTATGTGTCTATTATCCTTCTACTTATCTGCCATCATCACCCATTCACAGATTTCACTAAAACAAAATAATACAGGAGTTTTAGTTATTCCCGTCATGAAGGCCATCTGCCTTTCCCATCAGACGTGGGAAGGCTGGCTCAGGGTACACCAGTATAGATCAGTCTTAAAAAAATACATTATGCAAGCTTATGGAACGGCTTTATAGTCTGATCGTCCCATGCTGGTTTACCTGGCTACACCTTACTGCCTTGCTGGAGCGTTACACAGGTTTACTACCATACCTGGTCTTCCATCAATGTCATATCTGGCCTTCCATCAATATCATACCTGCCACCCATCACTACCATCTACCACACCTGGTTGTCATCACTACCATACCTGGCCTCCCATCACTGCCATACCTGGCCTCCCATCACTACCATACCTATAGGCTTCCATCACTAACACCCCTGGGACCAGATTCACGGAAGCACTTACGCAAGCACTTAAGAACGTGTACATCTTTCCTCAATCTTTGACGGCTTTGGTTACATTTATTAAACAGTTTACACGTATGAAAACTTCCCATTCAACTGTTGTTATTGTTATAAACAGCCTCCTGGTGCTTCGGAGCTCATTAACTGTTTAATAATTGGAAACAAAGCCGCCAAAGATTGAGACAAGATGTACAGGTTCGTAAGTGCTTTCGTGAATCTGGCCCCTGTTCTCCCATCCTTAACTTAACACCTGGTATCCTCTACCATACTAGGCCTGCCATTAATAACACTCCTCCGTAGAGCCCTCCTCCCCGCGCACACACACACAAAGTGCATTATAGAACACAAGAAACCCAAACAATATCACAAAAGGCGCAAGACAGGAAAGTTCCGTCAAAGTATAATGAAAGATACCATTGCATGATGGCGCGCCAGGCGAGCGTCCGCTGGGAGGTTCATGCTCTTTGACAGTGACTCCATAAGTCAGCACCCAGCACGAGTATTCCGATGCCTCACACGCCCCCGACGTTGGCATACCAACGACGTCCAGAGGGGGGACAAAAAGAAGAGAGAGAGAGAGACTGGGGGTAAAAGATGGAAGGAATCATTCGAAGACCAAAGAAGAGGAGATCAGGTGGTAAATCTGGGGAAATCTGAGGACAAGTTTTGTAAATAAGAGAAATCTGGGAAATTCTGGGGAAAAATTAACAAAGTAGAGTAACTCGTATGTAGAGTATAGTAACTCGTGGGAGGGAAATGTCGATATGAAGAGGGACAATAATTGGATAATTATCAGACGCAAAGGCTCTAGAATTAAATAATGAGAACAAAGAGAATGCGATACAAATGAAATAGACACAAAAGAGACATAAAAATTAAATGAAAAATCCTCGCAGCACTGATTAGGCGTCAGAAAAGGGATGGAATACTAACGACGTTGAGAGGAAACAAAGGACCAGAGAGAAAGAAGATTAAAAAGTCATTGTCGGGAGAAGGAGACACGATATAAACAGAGAAAAGGGGAAGACTTTAACAAACAAAAACCAGAGCGATGAAAAAAAGGCTTAAGTCAAAACATAAACAAGATTAAAGCATGGAAACAATTCCATTGGGACAGACAGACAGACAGCCAGACAGCTGCCAAGATCACTCAAGACAGACAGAGCCAAGATCAGCGGGGAGCCAGACAGACAGCTACCAGGGGGGTCACCTGGGACAAACAGCTGTCAAGAGAATCCAGGACAACAATCCCCAACCGGGTGGGGGTCGAGGAACATTTAGACCCAGTAGGGAACAACATGGAACAACACTCGCGTCTCATAAAGCTGAGATCCAGCAGGTGTCGAATCTCACTGCCCCGTACAACACAACATAACAATCTATGCGATGGAATCTCACGGGTTGCACATAAGGGCGAACAACAGGTGGGCGCATCTCACAGGCAACAAACACATCGATATTGAAACATTATTAATTATTAATTCAAGCAACAGCAAACCCGCAAGAGAACAAGGAATCATTCGGAAGCACAAGAAGGTAGACAATGAAACCATTCGTAAGCGCAGGACAAAAGAGAATAAAAGTCAAGACCACTGACCAAGGCATAAAGAAAACAAACCCCGCTTCAGCCGAGGATTCATCACACCAGAGACAAATCTGAAAGACGAAATGAAAGAAACTTAAAGAAACTTAAAGGAAACCCTAGAAGAGATAAATCCGAATGAAACATAAGAAGAGAGAAAGCCAAATGAAAGGCAAAGGAGAGATCAAACGAACAAGAGGAGGAGCAGGTGTGTGTGTCAGTCATGTCGACAGAAATGGAATTAGCGAGTTACCAGATCTACGAGAACATTATACGGAGGAGTGGCATAGAAGGAGATACTGTACACAGAGCGAGAATGAGCGAGCGAATCTTTTATCCACAGTCTTACACTGTGTGGGAGTACGGTTGGGGTCGGCGTGGGAGAGGGTGGAATGTAAAGAGAAAGGGTGAATTAGAGAGTGTGGGCAGGTGTGAGAACATTACAGAGTGCCTAAGAGAGCGAGAGGAACTTTGACACGACGAGAGCAGAGACGCCACTGAATAATTTATACAGTAGCTACCTGCAGTAAGAAAGGTTAGAGTGTGCGTGATAGAGGAAGAGAGAGAGAGAGAGAGAGAGAGAGAGAGAGAGAGAGAGAGAGAGAGAGAGAGAGAGAGAGAGAGAGAGAGAGAGAGAGAGAGAGAGAGAGAGAGAGAGAGAGAGGGGTTGGGGACTGGGAGAAGAGGGTGGAGAAGGGAGAATGAAGCTAATATGCATAATCACACACACTACATTTGCTCTCTCTCTCTTTCTCTCTCTCTCTCTCTCTCTCTCTCTCTCTCTCTCTCTCTCTCTCTCTCTCTCTCTCTCTCTCTCTCTCTCTCTCTCTCTCTCTCTCTCTCTCTCTCTCTCTCTCTATCTATCTATCTCTTTCATAGTGAAAATTTATGCGAAGTATTGATATAGTGGAAGAAAGTCAAAATGCTCCCGAAGTGCTAAACAGCAGGATGGTACCACATGAAAGGATGTGACCTCCCCCCCCTTAACTGTAGAGAAAATAGCATAATAGTAACACAAGTGACATACATAACGTAAAGGACATTAAACAGCAAGACTTCAAAACCAATTTCAATAGTCACAACAAGGAGGCATACAGAACGCAACTGCGTGCAACCAGTCCGAGAGTATGCAGTGCCACCGTGGACCCCCCTCCCTAAAAATCTGATAAGAAACTTGAAAAGGAACAGAAGTCTTGACAGCAAAACTTGTGTCATAATGATAATGAAAGATAAGAGGCAGAGGAAATGTGATAAGAGATATACAAAATAATTGGGGAATTTTACAGGGTTGAAAAAGAGGAAATGTTCATAATGAACCTCAATAGGGCATTCCCACCTTTTCATTGTTGGCTAATAACATATTTGATTGTCTAGGCTAGTAAATTATTTGAGTGATGTCATTTCCATAGTGGTGTATTCCCCTCTTGTGAAGGAGGGGGTGGGGAGGGCAGGTCAGCAGCCAGCATGCTGAAAAGAATGGGTGATAGGCAGTTCCTCTATAACTCCACTGTCCAGCTCTACTGTGTAACCCAAGTAGCTGTCACTGGTTCTTCTGTTGTCTATAAAACTGCATAGTAAGGTAGTGAAACCTCTGTGGGAGCCCTAATTCAGGTATCTTTTATTTTAGGTTGGTGTGCCAGACGCTGTCGAAAGCTTTCGATACATCTCTATGCACTACATTTCTTCTTTTGACGTGGCATTGACGATATGTTTATACATCAAAGGATATATATAGCTGTATGGACTTAGCTGTGGTCTCTGAATTCAAATTGTCTGACGTTTTCCTTTTGATCCTCTTCCATGTGCTTCACCAGTCTGTGGACTCTTCGAATATTTTACCTGGAATCTCGAGTAAGGAAACGATCTTAAAGTCCCTGTTTGTGTTGGTGGTTTACCTGACTAAGGGATTAATCTGATAGAGGCATTTTTGAAATAGGACGGGAAATAGTCCAGATGCAAGAGCTACCTTTATTAAATGCGTAAATTGATGGATTGACGTCAATAGAAGGTTTGTCAAGGACAGGATCTTCATTTTGGTAATGTCAGGCGCTTTGTACTAAGGAATGTAATGTATTTTGTACTTCACCAATAGTTATGTGGTCCATAAGGTGGCACTCATTGGGATTGTTGTTAAGGTCTATTGTTTGCGTCGTGTGTAAATTTGCCACTATATTTTCCTGAAGAGTTGTAATTGTTCTTTCCTCGTTAGAGCAAAAGTTGACAATTTCCATGAGTTTAGTCTGAATATATAATTTTTAAAATATATTCAATACATTTTTTCTGTGTTTGGCTTTCATCCGATCATCCCAATTTTGCATAAAAGATGCAGCTCATTCTGAAGTTCCCTCTTTAATCATTTGTATCCGTTGTAAGTTGTAGGAGATTGTTTATATCTGGTGTGTAGTGTTCACTATAGATGCTGTTGGATGAGAGAGCGTTATGTGGGATGCTGTAGGGACACGTTCGCCCATATGTTTTTCTGCGGTGTTTATCTATTTGTTTAGGTCCGTGTTTATGCTGGACGTGTCCTTGTCTCTGAAACCTGAGAGAGTGTAACTTCATTTGCTCTGCTTTTGAATTCCTCCCAATCAGTTTTTGTATATTGGAATCTCGGAAGCGAGGGTTTCTCTATTGAGAATGCTGATAAAGACAATATTATTGGCATGTGGGCACTTACTGGGCCTCTTTCTACTTGGGTGTTGAGGAAGCGGTGTTTGTCAAAATAATGTTTGATTTGCCACAATGGCCTTGTCTGACGTAAGTAGGGAAGTCAGGACCCAAATGGATTCGATTTTGGTCCCCTTATCATATTGTATATGGCTTCTCCTACGAGGTTGTTTCTTCCGGTTTCGAGGGCTGTTGTATTTTGCCTATAGATCTCCCAGAAAATAGGCAGGTTTGTTTCTTGAGATGAATTTCATAACGTCGGTCAAGGGAAGGTATGGTAGTGTTGGTGATTGGTTGGCTGCCTGCTCCACCCGGCGCTCTGGGTGGTGGTTGCCACCCACCATCCAGAGCCATGGCAACCAACGTTGCACGTCTCGATCACATGATCAAGCCAAGAGCAATTAGCAGAGAGTATAAGTTGAGATAAAGAGACTGTGATAACAAATAACGAGAGAACAAAGAGACGCAGAGATAGACACAGGGTTAAAGGAAACACACAGGCGTTTTACCTGTCATCTTCAATCAGGTGCTCCCGAAAAATCACGAGACAAGCCATCACCCTAACAAGAGAAATGTTGAATAAAAATACTTGTGTAATAGACAAAACCCAAGATGTAAGAAGATTACAAATTCTTGAATGCAATCCACGTAAAAATAGAACAACCTAACATAAATACTCAAATTATGGACCTATTCTCTCTACCCACCATGAGAGTAAGAACAAGACCGGAACATGAAAATGCCAAAGTAGAAGACTGCTCAAAATGCTACGCCCACTACACCTGATTAATCTTTGTATGTGAATCGGACCCTATTTTCACCATTTTCTTCAAACTTTACTTTTCAGGTTTCAAAAGTAAGGTTTCTTCAAACCTTACTTTTCTCCTCTTTACGCCTTAATCTTGACCCATTTGTATTGGTCTATTTGTCTACACCTTACCCCCTAATAGTATAAATCCAATATGCCCTGTACTTTCCTACAGTTACAGCCCCGCTCCTGTGCCAGGTACAGCTGAATCTAAAACAACATACTTCCCTAACACTTGAGAATGAACCATGTAGGTTCGAAACGTTGTGTAAATTATAAGTGTAATGCATCCTTCAGTTATTTGTTTCTTTTTCTTCACCTCGAACGAAAAGGACTTTTGGAGACTTTTTTTGCATGGATATATATATATATATATATATATATATATATATATATATATATATATATATATATATATATATATGTGTGTGTGTGTGTGTGTGCAAAAACCAAAACTTTATTGAAAGCTTGTTGTCACTAACATCCAAAACCGATGCCCCAAGATACATGTGACAATATCCTCCCCCCCCCCCCCCCCCTCTCTCCTCTCTCTCTCTCTCTCTCTCTCTCTCTCTCTCTTCTTCCAATCCTCCCCTTTTTCCCCTCTATATTTTCCCATTTTTATTTCCCTCTCACCTTCGGTAGCTATCTCCGTGCCCTTATACCACCTTTCTGGTCATCTTATTTTCCAGTTGTTGCTTCTTCCTCCTCGTGTTCCTTCTCTCGCTTGCTTTCTATTTTGCTTCTCCTCTTCCTCATATTTCCATTCTTCCCCTTCACACCTTTAGCGTCACCCAAGACGCCACGCTTTTATTGCCAACGGAAGAAGAATACACAATCATTTGCATAAATTCCTAGTGTTTCCAGTTTCAAGAGATCTCACCTCTTACTAACACAGCAGTCAGATCTAACTCAGCAGTCAGAGCCTAACACAGCAGCCAGACCTAACTCAGCAACCAGCATCTAGCAGAGCATAGAGTCTTACCAGAACAGAATATGCCTGCACTATAGTACTCCCTATCGTAGCATCTCAACACAAAACATATCCTTGCCCTACTGTGCATCCCTGCATACTCTCATATCCGAACAGTGGTCCCCATAGAGGTATACCGTGACACAACATGTAAACCAACCTAGCACAATGGCACCGTAAGCTCTTCACATCATATCACAGTCGAACGTCTAGGTTCAGCAGTGCATGCAATCGCTGTCGAGAAGTTTTTTCATCTTCTCTCACAACACAGCAGTGTTACAGCAGCACACCACCGGCACAGTATACAGCACAGCAGGGTCAGAGTGAAAGACACTCCAGCACAGACAGCAGCGTCACACCCAGTTCAGCCTTAAATTAGCATCTGCTCAGAGCACCTCACTTGATCCCAAAATCACAACAATCCTCCCCTCTCTCACTTCCATACTGATCCCAAAACCACAACAATTCCCCCTCTTCCATACTGATCCCAACCTCAACTCCCTATCCCACCCCATCTACTCCTGAGGAACCCCCCAATCTCCTCCGTCACTGCTTTTAATTTCGGATTTGTTGACGAGGAAGACGGTAGTCGACGAACGGATTACGGGTCGTCGGGGGCGCTTCTGTCAACGGTATATTATGCCTTAGAGAACCTTAACATGTTTTCGTTCCTTGTATATTCTTGGAAGGATGCATGATAAATGATAATTAGAACTGAGCAAATGACACAATAAATAATAATTGTTGAGAGTATCAATAAGAGTTGTCACGAATGGCCCTTTAGGCTTTGTGCAGTTTTATTTATTCTTATCTACTTAAATTTATAAGATAATATTCTCAACCAAATAAAATAAAAAATACAATATAAATTAATAATAGTTAACAATGGGATACACTGCCCAAGAACAATAAGAAACCTAATCTTAAGACCATAAGTGAAGTCAGTATGAAGTCAATGTGAAATCAGTATGAAGTCAATGTGAAGGGGGGGGGGGAGCTTTTTCAACGTATCAGAGAAAAAACTAGATAAATAAAGTAATAAAAAGACACACAACAGGTGCCATAAAGCGGCGGCCCTGTATTTCAACATCTGTCACACATGTGTGCTCAGATTCACACATGTTATATGCTTCAAAGGACTGCGGTAACATTCAAATTAATTTAATTAATTATGATGACCAAGGCAGGGCTATTTTTTCTCTTCTGGAATACATGAATTGCAATTGAATTTTTTGCAAATTAAGTCAAATTTAAATGTACAATTACTCATGAATGAAGATTTTAAATTTGATTTTGAATGCCGGGCATAGCTTAGTTGTCCCTGTTGGTTGGGTAATGGTTATTGGTCAATTTCTAAAAATATATTAAGTGGTGTGTAATTTAAAACAAAATAGTATTAGTATTTATATAAAAGTCATCGTGTATAAGGCTAATTTTTTACGCTTCATCTGTTGTGTAAACACACACACACACACACACACACACACACACACACACACACACACACACACACACACACACACACACACACACACACACACACACACACACACACACACACACACATTTATCGATTCATTTCTCTCAATGTTTGCGGACGATGCTAAAATTATGAGAAGGATTAAAACAGAAGAGGACTGTTTGAGGCTTCAAGAAGACCTAGACAAGCTGAAGGAATGGTCGAACAAATGGTTGTTAGAGTTTAACCCAACCAAATGTAATGTAATGAAGATAGGTGTAGGGAGCAGGAGGCCAGATACAAGGTATCATCTGGGAGAGGAAATTCTTCAGGAGTCAGAGAAGGAAAAAGACTTGGGGGTTGATATCACGCCAGACCTGTCTCCTGCAGCACATACCAAGCGGATAACATCAGCGGCATATGCCAGGCTGGCCAACATACGAACGGCATTCAGAAACTTGTGTAAAGAATCATTCAGAACTTTGTATACCACATATGTCAGGCCAATCCTGGAGTATGCAGCCCCAGCATGGAGTCCATATCTAGTCAAGGATAAGACTAAACTGGAAAAGGTTCAAAGGTTTGCCACCAGACTAGTACCCGAGCTGAGGGGTATGAGCTACGAGGAGAGACTACGGGAATTAAACCTCACTTCGCTGGAAGACAGAAGAGTTAGGGGGGACATGATCACCACATTCAAGATTCTGAAGGGGATTGATAGGGTAGATAAAGACAGTCTATTTAACACAAGGGGAACACGCACAAGGGGACACAGGTGGAAACTGAGTGCCCAAATGAGCCACAGAGATATTAGAAAGAACTTTTTTAGTGTCAGAGTGGTTGACAAATGGAATGCATTAGGGGGTGATGTGGTGGAGGCTGACTCCATACACAGTTTCAAGTGTAGATATGACAGAGCCCGATAGGCTCAGGAATCTGTACACCTGTTGATTGACGGTTGAGAGGCGGGACCAAAGAGCCAGAGCTCAACCCCCGCAAACACAACTAGGTGAGTACAACTAGGTGAGTACACACACACACACACACACACACACACACACACACAAGGGCCTCGAGGCTGAGTGGACAGCACTCGTGAGTCGTAGTCCTCAGGGCCCGGGTTCGATTCCCGGACGAGGCAGAAACAAATGTACTGATTTTCTTTCACCCTGACTCCCCCTATTCAGTAAATAGGTACCTGGGAGTTAGAGAGCTCCCCCAGCCATATGCCCTGCGTCCTATTCCCCCCAATTCCCCCACCCCATCAACTACACATAAGCCCAATAATACCTTAATTGCTTATAAATCAGATGACGGAATAGCAGTAAATGGGGGCAGTCATTCGGCCAAGAAACGTATTTCACATTGTTTTGTTCCGCTGAGATTCAATTGCCGAGTCATTAATATCCCTATTTTATGGCAACAGGCGCCAGGGGGGAACCTTTTGTTGATAATGTGACCCAGCAAGATCCAGAGGCCATCACAAAGGAAACTTCAAAAATGGAAGTAGGTGAAGCTATTGATATCTCAGAACTGCTCGGATTATAAATACCATCCTGACCACCAGAGAATGTCTCTCTTTCTTTCTCTGTCTCTGTCTCTCTCTCTGTCTCTGTCTCTGTCTCTGTCTCTCTGTCTCTCTGTCTCTCTCTCTCTCTCTCTCTCTCTCTCTCTCTCTCTCTCTCTCTCTCTCTCTCTCTCTCTCTCTCTCTCTCTCTCTCTCAATCTCTCTCTCTCTCTGTCTCTCTCTCTGTCTCTCTGTCTCTCTCTCTCTCTCTCTGTCTCTCTCTCTCTCTCTCTCTCTCTCTCTCTCTCTCTCTCTCTCTCTCTCTCTCTCTCTCTCTCTCAATCTCTCTCTCTCTCTGTCTCTCTCTCTGTCTCTCTGTCTCTCTCTCTCTCTCTCTCTCTCTCTCTCTCTCTCTCTCTCTCTCTCTCTCTCTCTCTCTCTCTCTCTCTCTCTCTCTCTCTCTCTCTCTCTCTCTTCTACAGTTTATTTGTTTTCTCTTTGTCATTATTTGTCGTTGCTTATCTCCCCAGCAAATTTTCTTATCACTATTACTTCACTACTATCTACTTCTCTTTATCTTCATCTACCTACTCCTCTTTACCTCCATCTACCTACTTCTCTTTACCTCCATCTCCCTACTCCTATTTAGCTTCCAACTACCTACTCTCTATTATCTCCATCTGTCTACCCACAACCACTTGGACATGGACAGTAGAACGACAGTTTCGCATTCATGCACGTCGGCGTTCAATTCCTGACCGTCCAAGTGGTTGGGCACACCCATCCCTCCCCCCTGTGTCTATCTCATGACACAGAGGGACTTGGTGGAGAATTTGAAGCTCCTATATAATTCTCTCGCCTCTATAGTTCCTCTTAATGCTTCTCTTCCTTCCCCTTCTCTACTCTCTTTCCACCTCCTCCTCCTTCTCCCTCCCCCTCGCCTTCCTTTCTCATCTCCTCCTCTTCCTTCCCTCCTCTCCCATTCCTTTCCTTTAACTGTAATACTGCCGGTCACGTAATGGCTCGCGGGCACTGATATTAATGACGTCATTGTGGGACCACTGCTCATATTGATGACGTAATTTGGATGGAGGGAGTGGAAATTGATGACGTGGCGCGGTTTAAGCGAGGATAAGAGGCGTCATTACGCTAATAGGAGAGGGTTTCAGTGAGCAGAGAGAGAGAGAGAGAGAGAGAGAGAGGGCGTAAGAGGCCAGCCAAGCAAGGAGGCACTTACCACTTCGCTGCGACCGGGGGACTGCCCTCTTGTTGAAGGGGGAGGGAGGTGTGTTGAAGGGGGAGGGACGTGTGTTCAAGGGGAGAGAGGTGTGTTGAAATGGGAAGTAGGTTAAAAGAGGAAGATGGTGAGAGGTGGCAGGGGTGGAGATTAGATGGGCAGGGGGCGGTGAGAGGGCAGGAAGAGGGAGAAGAGGGCAGGGGGTGGAGGTTGCAGGAAGGATGAGGGGGGGGAGGGGAAAGGACAGGTGCGTAATAGGTGAGCTAATGGGAAAGTGGTCGGGGGGAGGGGGGATAAGGAGAGACGTTTAAAAGTGGGATAGGGGGCTCGGAGAGAGGGGGGGGGGGAGATATGGGGAGGGCTGGGGAACGGGTGGATGGAAGCTGTGGGAAGGGCGAAAAGGAAATTGTGGATGGGAAAAGGATTTGGTCTGGGAAGGGGTTGAATGGAGAGAGAGGAAGAGGCAGGAAAGAAGATGACGGTAGAGTGGAAGGGGTTGGGAGGGAGTAGGTTGTGGAAAAGGGCATGGAAGACAGAGAGGAAATAGATAGGAGTGAACAGAGGAAGTGAATGAGAAGACGGAAGAGGTGGAAGGGAGGGAAGAGTGAGCATATTGAAGAGCAAGGAAGGGACGGAGGATTATAGAGGGAGTCAAAGAGTAGGGAGGAAGGTCGGAGGGGTGGGGGGGGGAGAGATTTATTAGATAGAATTGGTCAGGGATTTTTGTTTATTGTTATTGTGGTTTTGAAGGGTAAGTGGCGTCGAGGAGGGAGAGGAGTGAGAGAGGGAAGGGAGACTTGAAGGGGAACGGGAGACGGAAGAGGATGTTTTGAGAGGGGAGGGAGGGGGGGGGAGGAATGATATCGGCTCCGGGTGGAAATGGTCAAGAGGTTTGTTTATAATTGTTAGCATGATAAGAGGCGCGGCAATGAGGGACAGTGAGAGGGGGGAAAATAAGAGATGGGTATAGGGAGAAATAAGAGGCGTAGGTCAGATAGGCGAACGGGAGGGGTAGGGGGGACAGGAAGAAAATATTGTATGGGGAAAAAATAAACATTTTATTTGGAATAATTCCCTATTGCTCAACACATAATTCCCCCTCACCCACCAGCAACTGTTGAACGCGAAACACCATACAAACCATACATAACAATCTCCTACACCTAATAACACACAACCGATGGTCAGATGAGCGGAAAAAGACTTCAAGAGCGACCCTCAGTATGAGTCACAAGATTTATGCAAAACTGAATACATAAAAAAATGACTTAATACGGAAGATCCAAATAGATTACTGAAACAGGAACATTCTGGAAAAACGTAAACCAACCCGATGGTCAACTGAGGCCCCCCAAAAAAAAAACTCCCTGACATGAAAGACACGATAGTTTAGGTGTCTCAAGAATTCTAAGACAGAACAAGAGCAAAAATTCAGGAACTATTACAAAATAATATATATATTGAGAATAAACCTCTAGAGGCAAATGCCAACTTGCGTGACGGTCTGGTCGTGTAGATATACTCCAGGTAAGCAGCTCATCAGAGGTATACTCACCAACAAAAAAATAATCGACAGTTTCAGCGACAACAGAAGCTAGACTCGGACATCGGCGAGGCATTATACACAAACCAAACCGTGTATCAATAGCCAACTAGCGCCTGAGTGCACTCTGCCAACTTCCAGAACACGACTGAACATACAACATGCAACAACATGCAAGCAGGTGAGTGACAAGATACATGCAGCTATTGGGGGAGGTGCTTCTTCACCTCATCGCATTCACCTCATCAAGGGGGGACGTTGGCTGAATGGACAGCGCTCTAGACTCGTGAACCAAAAATTATTGTTACTTGCTTAGCTAAATGAACTGTTAGGTTCAGTTCTTGAACCCATTATGTGCCTCAGTAACCCTTTCCATCACCGCCCATGGGATGGGTATGGGGTGCATAATATATGACCAAATCAAGTTATTCACAGGAAGCAGGAACGAAGAGAGATTAGAAAAGATTAATTTACATTCTCCGGGAAGGTGACGAGTTATGGTGGATATGACTGATGTTAGTGGGTGAAATAATATAACAAAAGGGGAAATGTTAAACGATGTTAAATATATAAACGAAACAAAGAATACAAATAGGATAATTTTAGAGTTAGGAAAGATCTTGGTAAATGCTGATTGAGAGAAGCGCTGGAGAATTATGGAATGTCAAAGGAACATAGTAAATCCGTGGATTGTGTCGAACGTAAGGTAAATATATAAATTAATGAAGATGGTTGGATATAAATATGAGTTGCTTCGCATGAGGTCAATAAGGCTCCTGCAGTAATTTCTATTAGTTAAGACACTCATAGTGAAGCTCGTCTTCCTAAGGTTACCATTCCTTTCCCCCGTCCCATCCCAAATCCTTATCCTGACCCCTTCCAAGTGCTGTATATACTGTAGTTGTAATGGCTTGGCGCTTTCCCCTGATAAATTCCCTTCTTTCTCTTTCTCTCTCTCTCCTTCCTTATCAGCGTCTTCTTTCTCTTCTGAGATTATTTGATTTAGGCCAAAGGCGATGCGCTGAGTCAGCCTATTCACTTATCATTCATCTGTTTCTTGCTGCTGCTATTGTTGTGGGATTTGTATTTGGTATTACTGCTGGAATTGCAATTGCCAATGTTTCTGTGGTTGCTGTCTGTGCTGGCGTTCCGTTGTTGTTGTTGTTGTTGCTGTCTGTGCTGGCGTTCCGTTGTTGTTGTTGTTGTTGCTGTTGTTGCTGTCTGTGCTGGCGTTCCGTTGTTGTTGTTGCTGTCTGTGCTGGCGTTCCGTTGTTGTTGTTGTTGTTGCTGTCTGTGCTGGCGTTCCGTTGTTGTTGCTGTTGTTGCTGTCTGTGCTGGCGTTCCGTTGTTGTTGTTGCTGTCTGTGCTGGCGTTCCGTTGTTGTTGTTGTTGCTGCTGTTGTTGCTGTCTGTGCTGGCGTTCCGTTGTTGTTGTTGTTGTTGCTGTTGTTGCTGTCTGTGCTGGCGTTCCGTTGTTGTTGTTGTTGCTGTCTGTGCTGGCGTTCCGTTGTTGTTGTTGTTGTTGCTGTCTGTGCTGGCGTTCCGTTGTTGTTGTTGTTGCTGTCTGTGCTGGCGTTCCGTTGTTGTTGTTGTTGTTGTTGCTGTCTGTGCTTGCGTTCCGTTGTTGTTGTTGTTGTTGTTGCTGTCTGTGCTGGCGTTCCGTTGTTGTTGTTGTTGTTGCTGTCTGTGCTGGCGTTCCGTTGTTGTTGTTGTTGTTGTTGCTGTCTGTGCTGGCGTTCCGTTGTTGTTGTTGTTGTTGTTGCTGTCTGTGCTGGCGTTCCGTTGTTGTTGTTGTTGTTGTTGCTGTCTGTGCTGGCGTTCCGTTGTTGTTGTTGTTGCTGTCTGTGCTGGCGTTCCGTTGTTGTTGTTGTTGCTGTCTGTGCTGGCGTTCCGTTGTTGTTGTTGTTGTTGTTGCTGTCTGTGCTGGCGTTCCGTTGTTGTTGTTGTTGTTGTTGCTGTCTGTGCTTGCGTTCCGTTGTTGTTGTTGTTGTTGTTGCTGTCTGTGCTGGCGTTCCGTTGTTGTTGTTGTTGCTGTCTGTGCTGGCGTTCCGTTGTTGTTGTTGTTGTTGTTGCTGTCTGTGCTGGCGTTCCGTTGTTGTTGTTGTTGTTGTTGCTGTCTGTGCTGGCGTTCCGTTGTTGTTGTTGTTGTTGTTGCTGTCTGTGCTGGCGTTCCGTTGTTGTTGTTGTTGTTGCTGTCTGTGCTGGCGTTCCGTTGTTGTTGTTGTTGTTGCTGTCTGTGCTTGCGTTCCGTTGTTGTTGTTGTTGTTGCTGTCTGTGCTTGCGTTCCGTTGTTGTTGTTGTCTGTGCTGGCGTTCCGTTATTGCTGTCGTTGCTGTCTGTGCTTGCGTTCCGTTGTTGTTGTTGTTGCTGTCTGTGCTTGCATTCCGTTTTCGTTGCTGTTTGTGCTTGCGTTCCGTTGTTGTTACTGTCTGTGCTTGCATTCCGTTGTCATTGTTGTTTGTGCTTGCGTTCCGTTGTCATTGTTGTTTGTGCTTGCGTTCCGTTGTCATTGTTGTTTGTGCTTGCGTTCCGTTTTCGTTGCTGTCTGTGCTTGCGTTCCGTTGTTGTTACTGTCTGTGCTTGCATTCCGTTGTCATTGTTGTTTGTGCTTGCGTTCCGTTGTCATTGTTGTTTGTGCTTGCGTTCCGTTGTCGTTGCTGTCTGTGCTTGCGTTCCGTTCCTGTTGTTGTTGCTGACTCAGCTTGCCTTCTGTTGTTGAAGTGCATTATGATGTGTTTACCGAATCAACATTCCCTCCCCCCCCCTGTGTCTTTGAAGTATAATTTAGTTTGTTGCTAATCTATATTGCTGTATTGTTATTGAAGTGTCCGGGAACCGTGTCGTGATTGATTGGTTGAGTAATATTGTGACATAATTGATTTCTAAACGATTTTATTATTCGCTGTGGCTTCGTTGTATCATAAAAGAGCAATACAGTTTGTTTGTTTGTTGGCGATTAACGTAATGGATAGTTAGGTCAGGTCGTTAGCCCGAGGTCAATATCTCTGCGGTTATTATTCAGGGGTTGTGGGGGTGGGGGGGGGGGGGGATTGCTATGAGGGCTTGTTTGGGGTGGGGCGTCTGGTTAGGGGAGGGGTAGCTAGGGGAAACCTGAATAGGGGAGCCTGACTAGAGAAGCCTAGCCAGGGAAACCCAGCTAGGGAAGAGCCTGGGTAGAGGGTTATATCTGAATTGACCAAAGGGGGGAAGGCTGGAAGTGCAGAAATGGGAGAAAATTATACACCTAGGGATCCCTGAGTAGATTTAAATACTCTTTGTTTCATTTTCTTGATTGCTTACTTGATTGAGTATCCGGTTGTGTCCGGACTCTCTCTTTCTCCCCGTCTCTCTCTCTCTCTCTCTCTCTCTCTCTCTCTCTCTCTCTCTCTCTCTCTCTCTCTCTCTCTCTCTCTCTCTCTCTCTCTCTCTCTCTCTCTCTCTCTCTCTCTCTCTCTCTCTCTCTCTTTCTCTCTCTCTCTCTCTCTCTCTCTCTCTCTCTCTCTCTCTCTCTCTCTCTCTCTCTCTCTCTCTCTCTCTCTCTCTCTCTCTCTCTCTCTCTCTCTCTCTCTCTCTCTCTCTCTCTCTCCCAATCACCCAACTCTCCTCTCTTCCTCTATTCATCTTCCCCCTCTCCACCCTGCCCCCTCAACACATCTTTCAGCCTCTCCACCTTTTATTCCCATTTTCCTCCGCGCTCTCTCTCCCCATTTTTCTCCCCCTCCTCTCTCCTCCAAAATCACCCTTCTCCCCCTCACACTTTTCTACTTTCTTTTCCTCTACTCCCATTTCCCCCATATTCCCCCCTTTGCCCATCTCTCCAAACCTATTTCCTCTCATTCCTTTAATTTTTTTTTATTAATTTATGAGGAACATCTACATTAGTGCAGCTACCCTAGACTATATGAAGTGGAGTACAGTGTGTCAAAAAAGCTAACTAGGTGATGCTAAAAAATCCCCATCACACAGGATGGTTAGTCATACAGAGGCATGTGATAAGTAGTCTGCACTGGCAGACTCCAGAAGCATTTTGAGGATATCATCAACACAAGATTGAATAAGGTAGCAGTGGTAATACAAGTCCCCATCTCGCAGGATGGTTAGTCATACAGGGCCATATGTTTAGTAGCCTGCACTGGCAAATTTTGGGTACACTGTGAGGATATCTTCAAGAATACGAGAGTGAATAAAGTAATTGCAAAGCTCCAGGTACCTCATGCCAACTGGTCTGAAAGGTCTAATAACTGGGCATTCAGTGATGTAGTGCGAGAGATCGTGCCGTAGTTCCTGCTCACAGAGTTTGCACCTGGAGTGTTCAGGATTGGGAGACCCGTCACCTGCAGCCACCTGCCACAGGTAACGGTAACCCAACCTGATCCTTGCAACCACTGTGTCGCACAGTCTTGTGAACGTTTTGTGCTGCCCATAGATATAGATTTCAGATCTGAACAAATCATAGCTTTTTATACTAGTACATTTTTTTATTATTATTAACACATTAGGGACATCTGCATTAGTGCAGCTGGCTGATGTCAGACTTTAAAAAACAAATCCCATGAATTAGTCCTGAAGCCGATATTTCTTACAAGGGTGACACGTGGCCCTCTGACACTTCCGCAATCCCATGTGTCATCTTGGATACTTTGAACGAGTCTTGCTTGCCCCAAGAGCCTAACTTCCCACAAAGACTTTCATATGTACTTCTTAGATCAAGTCTTTACCGTAAGTGTTTTACCACAAGTGTTGTCCACAGGTGTTTACACGTGTTTACCACAGGTTGTTTACAGATATTTATCACAGCCGCTGACAGAGTAAAGAGCTCCAGTTAAGTCCTAACGCAATGAACTGCGTGACTATCTGGACAGTGATAGTTTTTCATTTAATGTGTAGGGGCATTGAAACCTTAATATAAAAGTGATTAATATAGTTTCAATATATCATAAAATAATCGACCAAAAATCACATAAGGAATGAGAGATAATTTCACTTAAGTATTCTTCATCCGAAATATAACAACACTTAAGGTGAATACTTAAAATAAGTTACTAAATAATAATTAAGTTATTATATATTAATCAAGGTTAACCGAACAAGTAATTCAAAGCTTCACCTTAAATAAGGAACTGATCAGCATCTCTCACATAATGTTGGAATCTCATAAATAACATCTCTCTCTCACACATCATGGGCGTCTCTCACACAACATGGGCGTCTCTCACACAACATGGGCGTCTCTCACACAACATGGGCGTCTCTCATACAACATGGGCGTCTCTCACACAACATGGGCGTCTCTCACACAACATGGGCGTCTCTCACACAACATGGGCGTCTCTCACACAACATGGGCGTCTCTCACACAACATGGGCGTCTCTCACACAACATGGGCGTCTCTCACACAACATGGGCGTGTCTCACACAACATGGGCGTCTCTCATACAACATGGGCGTCTCTCACACAACATGGGCGTCTCTCACACAACATGGGCGTCTCTCACACAACATGGGCGTCTCTCACACAACATGGGCGCCTCTCACACAACATGGCGTCTCTCACACAACATGGGCGCCTCTCACACAACATGGGCGTCTCTTACACAACATGGGCGTCTCTCACACAACATGGGCGTGTCTCATACAACATGGGCGTCTCTCACACAACATGGGCGTCTCTCACACAACATGGGCATCTCTCACACAACATGGGCGTCTCTATCACAACATGGGCGTCTCTCACACAACATGGGCGTCTCTCATACAAGCTCAGCATAACAATCCTTCCACCACCACGTCACCACCATCTCATGAAGGCAAGCTCAGTACCACAATCTCTCAGCAACATCCACCACAATACAATCTCATCACCACAATACTTCATCACTACAAGCCCTCCAGCTTCACTATCACTAACCCTCTCTTCACCATCAACTTTTTATTGCCCATTCGTTGTTATGAACCCAACAAGTACATTATCATACTTTTCTTATCACAACCATCTACACCTCACCACAACCCCCAACCTCACCACCACTCCAGCCTCACAACCGTCCCATTCTCTCCCCAACACTTAGAAATAACTAACTTTCCATGCCCCATTCCACCACCACTGTCAACCAAGCACCTTCGCCACAACACCACCCCTACACTTCTACCACAACACATGCGCTGCCCCACCATACTTACACCACAACAACAACATCTGCACCACCATCATTACCACATCACCTGCACCACGACCACATCTGCATACCACCACCACCACCACCACCACTACCACCACACCACCACCACACCACCACCACCACCACAACACCACCACCACCACCACCACCACCACAACACCACCACCACCCCCACCACAACACCACCACCACCCCCACCACAACACCACCATCACCACCACACCACCACAACACCACCACCACCCCCACCACAACACCACCACCACCCCACCACAACACCACCACCACCACCACCAAACACGCTCACTCCAGCTCATATTCCAAATATCTCTCAGGGTGAGGAAGATCCTAGACAGAAGACAACCACCCAGAGCTGCAGCAGTAGATACCAGGGAAAGATATGATGCTGGAGAAGGAGAGAGGCAGAGATACGGCCGTCGGGACAATAGATCGAGACAATAGAACAATAGACACGATGGTACGGACGCCAGATTGCTCCGCCACTAATCATAGCAGTGGCAACAATGAAGGTAGAATTAGAAGCCAGGCAGAATGGACGCGCCAGTAGGAGCCAAGCTCTACCTATGGAGGGAGGGAAGGAGGAGCCAGAGTCTACCTGTGGAGGGAAGAAAGGAGGGAGTGATGAGGAGTCAGGTTCTACCTGTAAAAGGAGGGAAGGAAGGAAGACAAAGATGAAACTGAAATACGACGAAGAATTTATTGGTATGTAAACGATAGGAGAAGGAATATTGGATAGCGGGAGGTGAGAGAGAGACGAGAGGTGAGAGACAGACGGTAGGTGAGAGACAGACGGTAGGTGAGAGACAGACGGTAGGTGAGAGACAGACGGTAGGTGAGAGACAGACGGTAGGTGAGAGACAGACGGTAGGTGAGAGACAGACGGTAGGTGAGAGAGAGACGGTAGGTGAGAGACAGACGGTAGGTGAGAGACAGACGGTAGGTGAGAGACAGACGGTAGGTGAGAGACAGATGGTAGGTGAGAGACAGACGGTAGGTGAGAGACAGAGACGGTAGGTGAGAGACAGACGGTAGGTGAGAGAGAGACGGTAGGTGAGAGAGAGACGGTAGGTGAGAGAGAGACGGTAGGTGAGAGACAGACGGTAGGTGAGAGACAGACGGTAGGTGAGAGACAGACGGTAGGTGAGAGAGACAGACAGGAAATGAATGGCAGACTGCCAAACACATAGCAACAAACGAATAATACTTACCAAACTGACGCTCTGATACCTACATAATTACTTAGAAAGACATCTAAACACGCACACACACAGACATTTAGACAAAATTAAAACAGGTAGAAAGACAAAAAAAAACACCACAGAGGCAGAGTAATAATTATTGGCTGAGCCCTAAAACCTGGCCAGAATTTGTTTGAAGAGCTGTCGGTCCTTAGTCTAGCTCACGGGGCCTGTCGCTACAAGATTAAACACAGTGGTAAAACCTGGCCAGACGAAATTGTAATACCAGCTTAGGGTAAGAGACCGTTAGAGGAGAGTGAACGGAGGTGGAAGAGAGAGAGAGAGAGGAGGGATAGATATTCATGAGTAAGTAGGAGAGAGGGAAATAGTAAGTGGAATGGAGGAAAGCATGACTGGTGGTCTATAAGAAGGGAAGACTTAAGGAAGGGAGAAATCGTGGGAAAGAAGAAATGAGATGCCAGGAAAGAGGGAGAGAGGAGATGAGGGAAAAGCAGAGAGGGTGATAGAAAGGGAGAGAGGAGGGAGGAAGGGAGGGGAAGGGATATGAGTGAAGAGATTCACAGCTGCCGTAGGTCAAAGGTCACAGGGCTAACTGGGACACTCCTGAATGTCAAGTGATAAATTCTCTATCTTTATTCATTATAACTCAACCCAACAGAGCAGGAAGTGGGTATAAATTAGTATGTAAATACATTGTTACAAAGACACATAATGGTCTAAGGATGCGAACCCTCAAATTCATTTAACTAAGCAAGTAACAATCTTTTGAAGCTAAATATATTTTGTTCGCTAAATAAGAGTGAAATCAAGTCATTTCGACTGAGATAATGTTGCTATGAAGGAAGCTAGTTTTAAAGATTAAATGGAAACACGCCATTGCAATTGTTTTGTAATACGAAGTAGGTGTTCTATTTGGAAACTGTATGTACAATTCTGTTATCATACTAATGCATTAATGACTTTGTCGATGTGAACCAAAAAAAAAAAAATTCCAACGACCCTCAAAACATCTAGAGGAACTAATATAATAGTAGCTATAATGACGGTCAAGACCGATAGTTAACTGAAGCGTTAAATTAAGAATAATATTTTCCGACATATTTCATTGATTATTATATAAAACAAAACTCCTTCCTTGGTACAAACATACCAACCAGGAATGTGGAGACTCGCCACAGGTCACCTTCACAGCGGGTTAATGAAACAACGGAGGATATTTCCAGCTCCGTTCAGTTCAAATAGAATGAAATTGGAATTAAAAGCGTATTCTGCGAAAGCCAGTCGTCGACCCTGTGTTAATTTCAGACAACAGGTGCTTGGAGGTCAGTCCGGAGAAAGAGTGGACACCAGGTTAGAGCAGCAGAAGTGGAGGTTCGCCTGGGCATTGTGGTTTCACACAATTTTACACACAAAATATATATATATATATATATATATATATATATATATATATATATATATATGAGAAGAAGATGGAGAAAATTTAATGAAATAAATTAGTGAATACGCGAATGGCATGTAAATCTGTACCTAAAAAGATATTGAAAAATATCATAAAAAACATGGTCAAGCGTCCCACAAACAACTTGAAATAACCCCGCAGTCAATCCCCGCCCACCAGGGGGGAAAAAGACGAAAGCATTGACAAATAAATGTGATCCTTGTGTCGTTGCCTGGGGGAAGAAAACCATTGTGCATGTACGCTTCCACCGTGAGTACGTCGTACACCTCGCTGGCATACCCTCAAAATGCATTATAGTGAATGAACGTACCCTATAATGAGTCCGATAATTGTGAATTATCTGTACTATTGTCTGTCATCGGGTCATGTGACCTGGTGTAGCCAATGAGAAGTGGCCTTGGCATCATGCGTGTCAGCAATCCAATCCGTGATTGTGTTAGGAAGGAAACGAAGGAACTATCCGGAGAAAGTGCCACACCATTACGACTATATAGCACAGGGAAGGGATCCGGATAAGGATTTTGGGGTGGGACGGAGAGAAGGAATGGTGCTAAACCACTTGAACAGCGGTCGGGGATTGAACAACGACCTGCATGAAGCGAGACCGTCGCTCTACCGGTCTCTTCTTTGGTTCTTCTCCAGCTTGGAGAAGAAGTGTGATTCGGCTGAATACTTTTGTTTCAATTATGTATTATCCAGAGCCAGTTCCTGATGTATAAAATATAAGGATTTTCCTGATATATGTGATGGGGCGATAATGCAAATATTATAAGGATTAAATCTGAAGATGACCAAGAAACTACAAGATATTAGTACTAGAATTTAACTAAATTAAGTGGGTATAAATTAGAATTTACTAGAATTTAACTAAATTAAGTGTAAAGTAGTGATCCTGGGCGCTTAGAAATGGAGGCTCAGCCAAAAGGGAGATGAAACCTTTTAAGAATAAGTAAAACATAGGAGGAAGTTCAAATTGGCTCAGGAAACAGTACAACAATGGATTCAAGGCCAGAACAAGGAGCCGTTACTCAATCCTTGCTAGAGTAATTAGGCGAGTAGAAAGGGAGTGGAGAGCAGGAGGGAGTGGAGGAAGTACAGAAGACAAAGGACAGAGGACAACAGGATTAGATGTAACAGAGCTAGGAATGATTACATTAACATAAGACGAGTGTCGGAAAGAAATTATGAGAACGATATTGCAGTCAAAGCGAAAAAGCAACCAAAATTACTACATAGCCATATAAGAAGGAAGATGTCGGTAAATGACCAAGTGACAAGACTGAGGAAAACAGAAGGGGCATATACAGAAAGCGACAAGGAAATCTGCGAGGTACTGAATGCAAAATTCCATGGAGTGTTCACAACCGAGCCTGAGCAGCTCCCATTGTTAGAAGAGATTACCCAAGATGAAAGACTATCGGATATAGAGGTGACAGCAGAGGATGTAATGAAACAGTTGACAACACTGGATGCAAATAAAGCTGTTGGACCAGACAAAGTATCACCGTGGATACTCAAAGAGGCAGCGCAGGCTCTCAGCGTGCCTCTGGCAATGATCTTTAATGAGTCACTTATGTCGGGAGAATTGCCCAGTTGCTGGAAGGAGGCAAATGTCGTACCGATTTTCAAAAAGGGTGATAGGGAGGAGGCACTTAACTACAGACCCGTATCACTGACAAGCATCCCCTGCAAAATACTTGAAAGAATAATTAGGCTAAGACTTGTTGAGCACCTGGAGAGCATTGGGTTTGTAAACAAGCACCAACATGGGTTCTGGACAGGGAAATCATGCCTAACAAACCTTTTAGAATTCTATGATAAAGTAACAAGGATAAGGCAGGACAGAGAAGGCTGGGCAGACTGCATATTTCTTGACTGCCAAAAGGCCTTTGATACGGTACCGCACATGAGACTGCTATACAAACTTGAGAGGCAAGCAGGAGTAAGCGGAAAGGCCCTAGTATGGGTGAAGAACTACCTAACAGGAAGGAGCCAGAGGGTAATGGTAAGGGGCGAAAAGTCGGACTGGCGAACAGTAACAAGTGGAGTACCTCAAGGATCGGTGCTGGGACCAATCCTCTTTCTAATTTACGTAAATGATATGTTTACAGGAGTGGAATCATACATGTCAATGTTTGCAGATGACGCAAAATTAATGAGAAGAGTTGTGACAGACGAGGATTGTAGGATCCTCCAAGAGGACTTAAACAGGCTGCAGAGATGGTCAGGGAAATGGCTACTGGAGTTTAACACCAGTAAATGTAAAGTTATGGAAATGGGATCAGGTGACAGGAGACCAAAGGGACAGTACACAATGAAGGGGAACAGCCTACCTGTAACGATTCGAGAAAGAGACCTGGGAGTGGATGTGACACCTAATCTAACTCCTGAGGCACATATAAATAGGATAACGACAGCAGCGTACTCTACACTGGCGAAAATTAGAACTTCATTCAGAAACCTAAATGAGGAAGCTTTTAGGGCGCTTTACACTGCCTACGTGAGACCCGTCTTAGAGTATGCCGCGCCATCATGGAGCCCCCACCTGAAGAAACACATAAAGAAACTGGAGAAGGTTCAGAGGTTTGCGACGAGGCTTGTCCCAGAGCTACGAGGGATGGGATATGAAGAGCGGCTGAAGGAACTGAACCTTACGACACTAGAGAAAAGAAGGGAGAGAGGAGATATGATAGGGACATATAAAATACTCAGGGGAATTGACAAAGTGGAAATAGATGAAATGTTCACACGTAATAATAACAGAACGAGGGGACATGGGTGGAAACTGGAAACTCAGATGAGTCACAGAGATGTTAGGAAGTTTTCTTTTAGCGTGAGAGTAGTAGAAAAATGGAATGCACTTGGGGAACAGGTTGTGGAAGCAAATACTATTCATACTTTTAAAACTAGGTATGATAGGGAAATGGGACAGGAGTCATTGCTGTAAACAACCGATAGCTAGAAAGGCGGGATCCAAGAGTCAATGCTCGATCCTGCAAGCACATATAGGTGAGTACATATAGGTGAGTACACACACACACACACACACACACGCACGCACATAAGCGGAAACGCTCCATCCTCTAGAGGAACCGTCGTTACACATTCACAGAAAAGTTTGCAGCTTTATTTTCCCCCCATCTGGCCTCACCCTGCTTGCAACATTTTGGGCAACAATGCCTGAACCAAAATTTTTATTTGTATAAGCCTTGACACTTTATTAGCATGTAATAAACTTTCACATAAATCTTCCAAAATGTATTAATAATCATGATGCATATTTATTACAATATTTGGGGCCTGACAGCTGAGTGGACAGTGCTTCGGTTTCGTAGTCCTGAGGTTCCGGGTTCGATCCCCGGTGGGGGAGGAAACAAATGGGCAGAGTTTTTTTCATCCTGATGCTCCTGTTACTTAGCAGTAAATAGGTACCTGGGAGTTAGACAGCTGCTACGGGCTGCTTCCTGGGGGTGTGTAACAAAATGGAGGCCTGTTCGAGGACCGGACCGCGGGGACACTGAGGCCCGAAATCATCTCAAGATAACCTCAAGAAGATATTTGTTTTAAACATCATTAGTTGGATCATGATCAATAAAAGGAGTTTATTTTTTTGTAAATTTAACTAAAACTTTGCCTCAGCTGGAAATACTTGCATTTTCTTTATCAACTTTTTGCAGCATAACAGTGGTATTGTACCTTAGTCTATGAAGTAAAGGTGTAGTAATGTGGTATTTCTTCGTCACAGTTGTATCATCAATACTGGTGCCTACAGGATCGAATCCCCTTGGACTCTGCAATTTCAACCACCAGATGTCTAATGTAATGACTCCTGGCCTATTTTATTTACTATATTAGGTCTAAACCTGATCATCCGTAAGATGCAACCTACATTAGATGTCTAACTCACAGGCATATGTTTACTTCTAGGTCAACAGAGACATCAAGAGAAAGAAAATGGTGCTCAAATGCGTTTGTCCCAACCCGTCCTCGACTCAAGTCCATTACATCCAGCGGTCAACCCCACAGACGCATTCATAAATTTTAACATGCTGTTCATTCAAAACGGGAATTTTCTCAAGTATAAATTAATATTATAACATATTAGCATATTGTGTATATATAGGCATAGGATAGGTTAGGTTAGGTGTTTAGGTTCTGTTGGTGATTATTTGTATTTGTAGTACGTGTGTGAAGCATTTATAGCGCTGTGATTCGAACAAAATTCGTCAGTGAAGCACTTGTTCCGGATATGTTCGAACGTCAGCAGTTGTGAGCAGCCCGTCCTCCAAACAAAGATCCAAAAGTGATTCCATGCACCTGCCAAACCCCCTGTTTATGAATGAAAAGCGGTTTACACACGACTCACAACTGCTGACGTTCGAACATATCCGGAACAAGTGCTTCACTGACGAATTTTGTTCGAATCATAACGCTATAAATGCTTCACCCACGTACTACAAATACAAATAATCGCCAACAGAACCTAAACACCTAACCTAACCTAACCTATGCCTATATATGCACAATATGCTAATATACTATAATATTAATTTATACTTGAGAAAATTCCCGTTTTGAATGAACAGCATGTTAAAATTTATGAATGCGTCTGTGGGGTCGACCGCTGGATGTAATGGACTTGAGTCGAGGACGGGTTGTTGTGAGTCGTGTGTAAACCGCTTTTCATTCATAAACAGGGGGTTTGGCGGGTGCATGGAATCACTTTTGGATCTTTGTTTGGAGGACGGGCTGTTTGTCCAGCCGCGGGACTCGAACCAGCGATTCCTGGTGGTGAGCTGATGACCTAATTAGTCCTCTGTTCGCAGTTCAGTTTTTACCTGTTTGTGATGGCAGGGTCCAGCTGTTAGCTCTTGGATCCCCGCCCTGCTAACCTTTGGTCGTCTAATGTAATGACTCCAATCAATTGATCATGTCAATCTCTCTCTCTCTCTCTCTCTCTCTCTCTCTCTCTCTCTCTCTCTCTCTCTCTCTCTCTCTCTCTCTCTCTCTCTCTCTCTCTCTCTCTCTCTCTCTCTCTCTCTCTCTCTCTCTCTCTCTCTCTCTCTCTCTCTCTCTCTCTCTCTCTCTCTCTCTCTCTCTCTCTCTCTCTCTCTCTCTCTCTCTCTCTCTCTCTCTCTCTCTCTCTCTCTCTCTCTCTCTCTCTCTCTCTCTCTCTCTCTCTCTCTCTCTCTCTCTCTCTCTCTCTCTCTCTCTCTCTCTCTCTCTCTCTCTCTCTCTCTCTCTCTCTCTCTCTCTCTCTCTCTCTCTCTCTCTCTCTCTCTCTCTCTCTCTCTCTCTCTCTCTCTCTCTCTCTCTCTCTCTCTCTCTCTCTCTCTCTCTCTCTCTCTCTCTCTCTCTCTCTCTCTCTCTCTCTCTCTCTCTCTCTCTCTCTCTCTCTCTCTCTCTCTCTCTCTCTCTCTCTCTCTCTCAGTGTGCGCATGTGAGTGTGTTTGGGTGCGTGGATGTCCCCAGAGCTCCTGGAGTCACCCGGATTCCGAATACAATGCAAAAATTTATCGCTTTCTTGCGCGGGGGCGCGAGGTTCTCTCCAGCCTTGCCTGCTTCAAGATCATTCCTCGACGACAGACTGCGGAGTTCTTCAATGAGAATGAATGTTTATGTTTATTTAGGCACTGACAGGAGTCTGAGGTACTGGCAAGGGCTTTCTGAGGTACCTGGGAGATTTGAAGATATATTGATCGAGGTTTAAATAGATACTTATAATGGAATAAGATACTGATGGGGATTTATGGAATATTTGTGCTTGACGTGGTAATGATAGGGTACCAGGACGTATTGACATAAGACGGAGGAATTAATGAAGATTTAGAGACTTTTTGATGGGGCTTCGTGAGACCTAAGCAAGACTTTAAGAAAGTCTTACTGGTGTATATTGGAGGTTTGTGTCTTGATAAGACAAAGGAATATAGGGCCATCTTAGGATAATCTTGACAGGGTGTGTGTGAGGTGTTGGCGTGGATCTGATGGCGACAAGAAAGTGGATTCTGAGTTCTAACTTGACGAGAAGTAGAAATAGTCTTTGGCGGAGATTTCAAATTATTCAGAAGCTGGTCGTAGAGTTTGGACAAAATTAAACACACCAAAATGTTAGACTGGTCTCTCTCTTTAATATTAATTATGAGCTGACAATAATATATCACACTCTGCTGGAGTTATCCCAGATATTGACCGAACTGGATGAATGATAAACAAACATTTCAAGAAATCAAAATTAGGTTAATATTTATTGATGGCATCGCTGCAGACATATCGACTTGGGGGGTATTGTCATCAAGGGTTGAAGTACACTTGTGTGGTGCCTCACCGTCTCCTCGGTACTGCCTCTCCTCATCGACATTACCAATAAATGATGCCTCGTATACTATCCAGGGGGCGACACCAAACGCGTTCTTCCTTTTTGGAGAAGACCCGAGCTGAGGACAACGACAATGGTCTGCTCTGATCCTCCTGCTGTTGTCATTGATCCCATTCATCGTGGCATCCACAGCCTCGAGTCTTCAAAGGGACTTAAAGGAGTTGATCGTGACCAACGGCAGACTTTCACGTCAATCCAGGTCGCTGCTAGAAAGCGGTTCAAGCTTATATTTCCATCTCCCATCCGCCCGGACATCTTGCCTGGGCTTCCTCTGATTGGTTGGCTGGTTTAGCATACATGTGATTAGGCTGGACGGTAGAGCGACGGTCTAGCTTTTTTGCAGGTCGGTGTTCAAGCCCCGACCGTCCAAGTGGTTGGGTACCATTTCCCACCCCCCTGTCCTAATAAATATATATATATATATATATATATATATATATATATATATATATATATATATATATATATATAGAGCATTGTTATATTAAGATTTATAATCACTATAACTATGACCCCTTAAAGGATTCCGAATCAGTCTTCCTTATATATAAGTGTGAAAGAGAAAAATAAATGTCCTAGATTAAATAAGATGAAAAGATGATTCATCTTATTTCAATAAGATGAAATTGGGTTGGGAGTCAGTACATTGGACAACGGTTCAAGAGCTAACTGCTTGATCCTGCAGGCGCAAAAGCACACACACACACACACACCTATAACAAACATTTTCAGATCCTTGCACCTCATGCCGCTGCTCACCTAGCAATAAATAGGTTCCTGGGAGTTAGGCAACTGGGATGGGCTGCATCCTGGGACAGCTCAGTAGTTGGCCAAGACCCTAGGAGGGAACATCGATCAAGGATCCACTCACAGAAAATGGGAAACTAATTGCCTGTTCGCCCCATTAATTTCTGCTTTTGCTTGTCAACAATAAATACGCAACCCATTCTTTCCAGTTAATCCCTTAAATCCGTTAAAAATGTAACGTTTTAGTAAAAATAATAAAGCATTGCAATTTTGACGATTTATATCCATAAATTTTGATAGGTTAGGTGGGTTGTTTGGGTTCGCACGTTTCTGGTTAGGCAAAACATTTGTATATTTTTACTGAGTGGCAAATCGTACTAAGCCGCCCCCCTCTCATGCACCTCCTGACTTAACTCCCCTCTCCCTTTCTCCAACCCACCTGATGAAGGAACCCCCATTCCATGCTCCCCTTACATAACTAACCCCCTTCCCTCCCTCAACCTGACTAAACTCCAACCCTCTCCCTCCCCCCCCCCTCCTCCCCATCTCCCTCACCCTATATTTTATAAACCACTCTCCTCCACCCTTCCCTTCCAATTTCTCCCCTCTAAGCCTTCTCAAAACAAAGTAGCAGGAAACTCACACTAAGATCGCCTACTGCTTCTTCAAAAACTCCTGCGAGATAGTCCCTCTCTCTCTCTCCCTCTCCCCCAGCCTGTGTTCAAGCCGCCGGTACTGGTCTCAGCCGTCCGGGCAATCCCAGTTTTGGATGATGGCTCCCAGAAACGAGGACATTATGTCGTGGAATTGCTCGTGGCGGGTTTAACGACTCTAAGTATAGTGGGGACCCCGAGTCGTACGAGTAGGAGGAGGAAGATGTGGTGAGAGGCGCAAAAGAAAGAAGGAGAGGGAGAGAGAGAGATGTAAAAATAAAGGCAACACGAGACACGCAGAGGGAGAAATCTGAAGCATAGAGATATAACACCAACACGAAAGAGGATAAGAGACGAGATAAAAAAAAGAGCAGGAAAGAGACTCACAATACACCCCTCCTTCCATACACTCCTTTCACTAGAGAGAGAGAGAGAGAGAGAGAGAGAGAGAGAGAGAGAGAGAGAGAGAGAGAGAGAGAGAGAGAGAGAGAGAGAGAGAGAGAGAGAGAGAGAGAGAGGAGGAGAGAAAATCTTGCCCAGATCCACAGAAGGCTACTAGAGTCTGTTTATTTCGCCCTCTGTGATAGAGTTGCTTCCCGAGGTCAGGGGTCTTTACCCCACGCTCGGCCAGGCTATAAGAATGAGGCCGATAGCATAAAAAGCAGAGCTGGTGTCAAGTGAATCCTGGCGAAGGTACGCCTGACGAAGCCATCTACAATGAGCCATGCATCTAGATACCACTGTCAATAGATACCATTGTATGTCAATAGATACCACTGTATGTCAAAATATACCACTGTATGCCAATAGATACCTCAGAGTATCCAAAGAGCACAGCCCTTCCGCATGGTATAAGTAATATTTGTTAATCAACTTATTACCAATTAAATGATAACTTTGCCGTGTAGTTACTATACTAATCGCTTCCATGGTAGCTTGCACGTACACCACCCTATCACACCTACGTCACCCTGGCGTCATTACGTCACCCTGGCGTCCCTACGCCACCCTGGCGTCCCTACGCCACCCTGGCGTCCCTACGCCACCCTGGCGTCCCTACGCCACCCTGGCGTCCCTACGCTACCCTGGCGCATCTGCTATACACACCTCGCTTGCCATCACCGCCGGTGGAGGCTTTATGGTACCTCACCAAGGCCGTCCCTGGCAGGTTTTCAGAGACGGGCGCCAAGAGCCGTGTCTTATAGGTCGGGGTCGCATAAAACAGGTATTGTCAAAGATGAGAGTCATATGAACGAGAGACATATCTTGAAAATAGGTGTTGTAAAATCCCGTTATGTTTTGCCTTATGTCTGCCTCTGTGTTTGGTTTACTGGTGCTAAACATTACGGTGCGGTGAGCTCTACTCTATATTATTTGATGCGTATATATAATTTTCTTTTATAGGATGGGAGTAGCGGAAACGGCAGGGAGTCTATTGGCCCTTACGAGGCCGCTGCTATTGATATCTATTCAATCTCTTTCACATAAGCTTCTGATTATGCTTGAAACAATCGTTGCTCCTATTGTCATATTATATATATATTATTTATATTTTTTATTATTGTTGCTTGTTATTTTTCATTATAACATTGTTGTTGTGAAGGGGTGAAGATCAAGGGAAACCTTTACATATTTATTATATATAACCATTGTAACATTCAGCATTATGGGAGTTGAATGTTTCTGTCAAATTCTCTGCGCCCTATTCGGCGCGACCTACATTTCTGTCTACATAAATATTTTCACTTTATTCTATTCTTCACTCTATGTATCTTCTCTGTCCATCTCTTTACCTTCTGTATCTTTCGCAGAAACTCGTGCTGGTAAAAAGTTGTGGGTGTAAGACTGACTCTGCTGCTGTTTTCTTTGCTAATTGACATTTTCCTCTTCAAAAAATGTTTAAGACTCGGTCATGGTATTTTCAGGTTTTGGTTTTGAGGCTATTTATTTTATCCCTTTACCTCGTCTAGTAATGTGTGAAATATAAATGGCTTACGGGATTAAATTGAAGCCCTTTCAAAGAGGTATTTATTTTGGGGTGTTTTCTCAGTATATCTATTTGCTGGTAAAATAAGTTTCTGATCCGGGGGAAGGGCGAGGAGAGAAAAATCAGTGATGAACTCAAGTCCTTGAGAACGGCTTAGCCGAAATGAAGCCGCTGTTGGTCGACCTGCCTGTGCTATGATAACCTTCAAGACCCCCCCACGGGGTTGGTTGAGGCTGGTGGGGATCACAGTCGACCTGCCTGTGTGCTATGATAACCTTCAAGACCCCCACGGGGTTGGTTGAGGCTGGTGGGGGTCACAGTCGACCTGCCTGTGTGCTATGATAACCTTCAAGACCCCCACGGGGTTGGTTGACGCTGGTGGGGTCACAGTCGACCTGCTTGTGTGCTATGATAACCTACAAGGTTTCCAGGAAGTCGAGTCATTTGGAAAGACAAGGTCGACTCTAGTATAACTAGATCAGGTCTTCAAGGGTGACAGGACTCCACGGTGTCTTCCTCCAGTTCGTATGTGTAAGTACTTCTTGAGACTATCTCAGATATTAATTATCTGCCACTCATTAAGTAATTATCAATTATACTCAGATAATGAATTATCTGAGTCAATATGTAAACTTGCGAACTGTGAATGTTTAATTTTCTATCCCAAAGCAGTTTAATTTATAGTAAGAGCTATGTTAGGTAGAGTTCACTGTTATATATTTTTGCGTCTCTGACAATGTTTAATCGACCTGAGGCAAAGGGGCATTTATTCTAGCTATCCCGTCTATCATCATACATAAGTGCAGAGTGAGCCATATGTCTATGTGTCATCCAGTAAGGTCAGCAGACTTTTACACATCAAAACTGCTGGGCTTTGGGTAGTCTACAGGTACCTCTGGGTGTTTGAACCTTCTTCTTACAACAGATTTGACTAAATGGAAACGTTGTCAGCAAAACTATTCACATGTCTATGCAATTTAATTAAAAATAGGGAATTTAGAAATGACTGTCATAATTGTTCATGAATTGTGTGTTTAATTCAAAATGATATACGACCAAAAATCTTTGTCAAGTGTCTAAAGTTTGTTTACTGTAGTCAGTGCATGAATGTGTTTGCAACCTATCACCGCCTCCCCCTCACTGGATAGATGTGGGGGTATTTGATAGTCTAAAATTATACAAAATTAGCTCACCTATTGTCTTGTGTATGATCCTCTGTCGTGTGTGGCAGTGAATACGAGCAGCACCTCAATACGAGCAGCACCTCAATACGAGCAGCACCTCAATACGAGCAGCACCTCGCATTCACTGAGGTAAATATCTAATTGAATTTCTCAGATTAGGCAAAATTGTTTATTTTGTCAATAGAGATGTTAATAATAAAACCATATATGCAAATTGCTTACCTTAAAGATTATTGGGATCCAGTGCCTGAACTCATTAAATGACACCGAAGTCTTTGTCACAATTATTTTTATTGACACAATTAATATTCAATTTTGCCTAATCGGGGCAATTGAATTAAGTCTTATTGCAGTGCGGATGTTGCTCATATCCACTGATACAAAACAAAGGATCCTACGTAATTCAATAGGTCTAAAATATTGGCTTGAAAACACACACACACACACACACACACACACACACACACACACACACACACACACACACACACACACACACACACACATGCACACACACCTGATGAACCTTTACGTCAGTTGATTGACAGTTAAGAGGCGGAACCAAAGAGCCAGAGCTCAACGCCCGCAAGCACAACTAGGTGAGTACCACAAGGTGAGTACACACAGGACCTACCGGCCGTATGGACAGCGCTCGGGGGTCGTAGTCTCAAAGACTCAGGTTCTATTCCCATTGGAGGCAAAAAACTAATGGACAGTTTCTTTCACTTGTTGCATCTGTTCACCTAGCAATAAATAGATATCTGGAAGATAGCTGCTACAGGCTGGATCCTGGGGATGTGTGTATGGTTTTTATGTTACATAAAAATATATGTAGTATATATCATAAACGAAAATAAATCGGGAGTCATTAGACAACCAACAGTTAGAAAGGCTGAGTCCAAAAGCTAACAGCTCGATCCGGCAGCCACAACTACTAAATTAGTATATATAGTAAATAGACCAACACACACATATTTCATGAGGTTACAATCTGCTACATTACATAGTACAAATGCTTTAATTGACAAATTTCTAAATACCACGTTCAGTCATCACCACCATTCGGTAGAGGGCATGATTAAAATTGCAAATGTCGACAAGAAAAATTTGGATAAATGGTTAAGGTGTTTTTTAATATACCAGATTCAATGACAGTCTGATAATTGATTCTTAGAGTTTCTGCTTCTCGTTGTGTTAAGGTTACTTAGTGTTACGTTCGTGTAAATTTGATAAACTATGAACACCCTGTAGATGGATAATTTAACAAACTATTTAACTGTCCATTAAGGCTGTAACTTACTAAGTTAAACAAATGTTGAATTTCAGTTCCTGATCCTATTATTTTCCTCTATAATCTTTTCTACTAGCACTTTCAGAATGATTATAGGGCACACCACCATTCATAGGACGGGCATGGGGCACATCACCACTCACAGGACGGGCATGGGACGCACCACCACTCACAGGACGGGCATGGGACGCACCACCACTCACAGGACGGGCATGGGGCACACCACCACTCACAGGACGGGCATGGGACGCACCACCATTCATAGGACGGGCATGGGACGCACCACCATTCATAGGACGGGCATGAGGCACGCCACCACTCACAGGACGGGCATGGGGCACACCACCACTTACAGGACGGGCATGGGGCACGCCACCACTCACAGGACGGGCATGGGACGCACCACCACTCACAGGACGGGCATGGGGCACGCCACCACTCACAGGACGGGCATGGGGCACACCACCACTCACAGGACGGGCATGGGACGCACCACCACTCACAGGACGGGCATGGGACGCACCACCACTCACAGGACGGGCATGGGGCACGCCACCACTCACAGGACGGGCATGGGGCACGCCACCACTCACAGGACGGGCATGGGGCACACCACCACTCACAGGACGGGCATGGGGCACACCACCACTCACAGGACGGGCATGGGGCACGCCACCACTCACAGGACGGGCATGGGGCACACCACCACTCACAGGACGGGCATGGGGCACACCACCACTCACAGGACGGGCATGGGGCACGCCACCACTCACAGGACGGGCATGGGGCACGCCACCACTCACAGGACGGGCATGGGGCACACCACCACTCACAGGACGGGCATGGGGCACACCACCACTCACAGGACGGGCATGGGGCACGCCACCACTCACAGGACGGGCATGGGGCACGCCACCCCTCACAGGACGGGCATGGGGCACACCACCACTCACAGGACGGGCATGGGGCACGCCACCACTCACAGGACGGGCATGGGGCACGCCACCACTCACAGGACGGGCATGGGGCACGCCACCACTCACAGGACGGGCATGGGGCACGCCACCACTCACAGGACGGGCATGGGGCACGCCACCACTCACAGGACGGGCATGGGGCACACCACCACTCACAGGACGGGCATGGGGCACGCCACCACTCACAGGACGGGCATGGGGCACGCCACCACTCACAGGACGGGCATGGGGCACGCCACCACTCACAGGACGGGCATGGGGCACGCCACCACTCACAGGACGGGCATGGGGCACACCACCACTCACAGGACGGGCATGGGGCACACCACCACTCACAGGACGGGCATGGGGCACGCCACCACTCACAGGACGGGCATGGGGCACGCCACCACTCACAGGACGGGCATGGGGCACACCACCACTCACAGGACGGGCATGGGGCACGCCACCACTCACAGGACGGGCATGGGGCACGCCACCACTCACAGGACGGGCATGGGGCACGCCACCACTCACAGGACGGGCATGGGGCACGCCACCACTCACAGGACGGGCATGGGGCACACCACCACTCACAGGACGGGCATGGGGCACACCACCACTCACAGGACGGGCATGGGGCACGCCACCACTCACAGGACGGGCATGGGGCACACCACCACTCACAGGACGGGCATGGGGCACGCCACCACTAACAGGACGGGCATGGGGCACGCCACCACTCACAGGACGGGCATGGGGCACGCCACCACTCACAGGACGGGCATGGGGCACACCACCACTCACAGGACGGGCATGGGGCACGCCACCACTCACAGGACGGGCATGGGGCACACCACCACTCACAGGACGGGCATGGGGCACGCCACCACTCACAGAATGGGTATTGCGGATATAATAAAAGAAGGGAAGGGAACTATCAAGGGAAAGCACCAAGCAATTACGACTATATAGCACTTGGAAGGGGTCAGGATAAGGAATTGGGATGGGACGGGGGGAGGGAATGGTGCCCAACTAATTGGACGGTCGGGGATTGGATGAACTAAACTAAGATTTAAACCATAGTCTAGGCTAGGTTTAACTAAGTTAGATGGCTTACGTCAGTTTAAATATATTTACACTACAGTATATAGATTAGAAACGAGTAAATGGGGGAAAACAAAATCTGGATAAACATCGTTCATAGATGGGATATACCAATGCATCATCACCCATCACCAGTACCAAAATCACCAGCACAACTACCATGACACAACCACCACCATCTCCTCAACCACCACCAGTACTGCAACCACCACCCGTACCACCGTCAAGACCACCACCGCCACCTACAATATATCACACTCCACTGCTCAGGAAACGCAGCGGGATTCGATAACATGATATCATGACAAGACTCAAAGGAGTGTAGATGGTATGAGAGAGAGGGGAAAGGGAAGGAAGGGGATGGGGGGGGGAGTGGAGAGTTAAGATGAAGAGGGATAGAATATGAATAGAAACATAGAAGATGAGAGAAACTGACAGACCCATTAATGAAATAAGGTTTGGAAAGAGACAGACATTCAGACCGCTTAGCTATAGCTTCCTAGGGTATCAAAAGTTATCTGATAGGATAACTAAACTAAATTTTCAAGAATATTATATAATTATATATATATATATATATATATATATATATATATATATATATATATATATATTTATTTATTTGTTTGTTTATTTATTTATAAATATGTTTCGGTTAGTTTCATTTTACGCTTATCTTTGTAATAATGTTCTTGAAAATGGCGCACCCTGCACGAGGCTGTTGATGGCTGATTGCCGTGCGTTGCAGCGGTCCACTTCTGGTTTCCCAGGAAGTTATGCCTGCCAGATAATATTGGTCACGTACATAACAGTCACAGAAGCAGCTCCCAACATCTCCGGTGTTGAAGGCTCTGATGTAATTCCTTCTCGGAGAGCGGTACATACTCAAGATGGAAGTCAGTCCTGTTCTTGAAATAAGATTTTGCAACCTCTGCTCTCGAGAAGGCACGAGTTGTCATGCAGTCTAGTTGTCGTCATCACCTGTGTTCTCGCTGCCGCAAATGTAATTTATCATCGTCTATCCCAGAAAGAAATTGAAGCATAATTTAATTAATGTATCTGATAGTAGTTGGCACTTCCGTCCTCTTTCTCAAGTTTCCTAGCAAGGTTAAACCAGATGCCTTCAAGCCTAAATGTAACAAGAAAGGTTAGTTGAAGCAGAACGTTTTTTTGACTTTGCACTCCGTAACAAATCCAACCTCTTAGCCCAGTCAAAAACATTCGAACCCCGGCAACCCACCTAACCTATCGAGAAAACGTGGATATTTGTGAGCCCTCACATGTCTTAATATGCTGCTTTTGCATCGCTGGTTACTATAACATAAAAGAACACGTCCTATTAGTTAAGAGGACGAGTTTGTTAGAGAGCAGGAAGACTCAATTGCTTTCTTTACTATGCTCCCCATACCCATCCCCTGGGCGGAGGTGGATATGGGGTTACAGAGGCACATAATAGGAGGCACAGACGCACTCTCTGATTTAGCATTTAGAGCTGAATCACACTACTGAAGTGTGTTCCAAGCAATACAAATGAGACCCTTTGTTGAGTGTATGTCTAAGACATTAAGTTGCTTGAGTTGAAGAATGGAGCCGAGGTGTTATGGAGAGAAGAATGCTAAATACTGGGTCTATATAAGTGATTACCATCAGAGTGAGGAACAAACGTGAAAATTATTAATAATCCTGTTCCACACATTATCATAAAAATGCAACATGGCAGGTGTGCATGATGCACTTTGCAAAAGGAAGTGTATGTATTACGCGAAGCCAACGACTCGAGTTAAACAAGCAAGAACACAATTCAGCTGTAACCACAGCTGTACATTAGATGCCATTCTCAGTAGAAATGAACACCCAATCGTCATCTCTTATCATACATTACCGGAAATAATTATTCATTAAATTCCGGCAAATATTTCTCACCGGGAGCTTGAAGATGGCGGCTATCAAACCAGCGAATGATTCAGGAGAACAACATACACACCCCTCGGTCTTTACATAATTGTATCATGTTGCAATCAAGTCCAACGCAATCACCACCATCCCCCTTTCCTTTCCGTCACTCACTGCTATTTTCTCTTACCCACCTTTCGACATATTCTCCCATTTGTTCTTAATTATCTATTCATGTCTTCTTTTCCTCCCGTTCCTCACTTTGTCCCCTCGGGAACTGTCGTCTCTCTCTCTCTCTCTTCTCCCATCTCTCGATCTTATTCTCGACATAGTTTTCTGGGGTTCACATGTGTCTCAACTCCCTATATCCTCATACTCCATCCCCTACCCATCATACTCCATCCCTTACCCTCAAACCGCCCCCTCACACTCCATCCCTTATCCACAACCCACCCTTCCCTAACCTATAACATTGTGCCAAGGTTCGTATCTTCCTCTGATTTAAGAATACACTTCAGTACAATTTGCAGCCTAGCAACTCACCTTTCTAAACAAACTTCCAGTAGCATATCCCTCCCATTCCTTTCCTCTTGCACTCTCTTCTTTCTCTCTTCCTTCTCTCTCTTTCTCTCTCTCTCTCTCTCTCTCTCTCTCTCTCTCTCTCTCTCTCTCTCTCTCTCTCTCTCTCTCTCTCTCTCTCTCTCTCTCTCTCTCTCTCTCTCTCTCTCTCTCTCTCTCTCTCTCTCTCTCTCTCTCTCTCTCTCTCTCTCTCTGTTTCCCAACCCCTGCATGCTGTGGCCACGATTGGCGTCGGGTTATCGAGACTACGACTAAGAGGGATTCATTACACTCACCTCAATGGGACACGCTCCCACCACATCTGGAAACGCTGGACCCGTTGTGGTTTCCAGCTTCACGTCACCTCGGGACCCTGTATTTACGGTTGGGGAGAGTATGGAGATGGATGTTTGGGGAAGGGAAGCATTACGAGAGAGAGAGAGAGAGAGAGAGAGAGAGAGAGAGAGAGAGAGAGAGAGAGAGAGAGAGAGAGAGAGAGAGAGAGAGAGAGAGAGAGAGAGAGAGAGAGAGAGAGAGAGAGAGAGAGAGAGAGAGAGAGAGAGAGAGAGAGAGGGGGGGGGGGTAAAACATAGAGAAAGCTAGAAACGCGAGATAGAGAGAATAGGTGTATCTCTCAAAATGTAATTTTACTGTTGACCTCAGGTTTAAATTGTGTCATTAGGTCAGTGGGCTGGTACTGCTGTCCCCGCATCCCCCTCCCCCCCTCCTCCCTCACCACCTACTTTCATGGCTCAAATTCACTTTCTCAAAAATACTGGTCATCACTTTCCTCACTCGTTGTGAATTAGAAATTAAGCAACAAGGTTTGTAATTCATTTAGGATTAAGAAGAACATTTGTACTGAATACTGATTTATTAATGAATTAAATGAGTGGAAATTAATATATTAAGTGAGATTCGCTGTTATTATTGTCCGGAATTCAATGAATATCATTATTCAGTAAAGATCAGCAGCGATTCAGCTAGTAAGAATTTCGTGATTTTATTTATTTTATTATGAATTACTTATTTTCCCCTTTACTGATGTGCCGTGACACAGAGATTGTATTCCATCGTATAGATGTGTGCTTTCACGAGAAAGTTATCATACAGCGTCGCTGGATACTGCGATTCAAAGAAAAAACATCACATTCAAATATCTCGATTTTCAGTGACTTTCAGTGACATGAGCAATTAGGCCATTAATTCATAATTAGCCTGTTCAATTATAATCAAATTCCTTCCTGCAATGATTCCATTCATTTCCATCACCTTCATATATTCCTTCCTATAGTCTCTATTTTCCATCCAGTTCCTTCTCATTTCCGCTGGTCAACTTCAATCTCCAAGGTTACAATATCGCTGGGATACTCAGTATTGGAGAACACTGAAGTAAATAGTTGTGGAGAACATAACAGAGTGAAATACATCGTAAAGGAATACATAGCAAGAGAATACATGTCATTGAAGAGATACACACACACACACACAACTCTGCAGTATATGGAAATGATGTACAGAGCAGTGGAATATATTTCAGAGCAGTACATAATACACTGAGCTGCTCATGTCAGCTTTAAACTGTTTGCGTTTATCACCACACATAATAAATAATACTGTTATAATAAAATCATTTATATATATATATATATATATATATATATATATATATATATATATATATATATATATATATATATATATATATATATATATATAACTCGACACTGAAGACTCCACACCCCAGAAGGATTCGAACCCAGACAGCCAGGAGCGCTATGCGCCTTGGCGTACCTGGTACCTTAACCACTAGACCACATTGACCGTACAAAAGTCTTGGTAGTCGTGAGACTATTTATCCAAGATCCGACAGCGCTCGGTGGTCAACTTGGGCATGGATATTTCATCGAGCGAATCACCTCACTTGATGGGGCCACGTGAGCAACACAAATGCGAACAAGCTTGAATTTATATATTGTAAGACGATTACAAATTCCTGAAGCAATCCACATAAAAATAGAATAACCCACCTTAAATTCTCAAATTACGGAACTATTCACTCTCCCCACCATGAGAGTAAGAACAAGACCGTATCGCGAAGATACGAATTCCAATTGGTTTATTTAATGTTAATATATATTATTAAGAACATAAATTACTGATTTAGTTATGTTACGTTAGAATAGGTTAGGGTGGTTTGGTTAGGTATGATCGCGTTTCTATGTTAGTATTTACTCAAAAAAAAGTTAATTATTCATATATAATATAATGGAAAGTTTCATCATTTCCCCCAAAAAAATTGATAAAAATATACAGTTTAGGAAAGCTAGGCTTATTAAGCCAACCGGGCCTTGCATAGTAGGCCAAGTAGTACGTTCTGGCTATTAGATGCAACATACGTCTCTCTCTCTCTCTCTCTCTCTCTCTCTCTCTCTCTCTCTCTCTCTCTCTCTCTCTCCTCTCTCTCTCTCTCTCTCTCTCTCTCTCTCTCTCTCTCTCTCTCTCTCTCTCTCTCTCTCTCTCTCTCTCTCTCTCTCTCTCTCTCTCTCTCTCTCTCTCTCTATATATATATATATATATATATATATATATATATATATATATATATATATACATACATACATACATACAACATACATACATACATACATACATACATACATACATACATACATACATACATATATACATACATATATATATGAAATGCAAATACGGATAAAATTAATTAATCACTTTCAATAGCAAAAATAAAAGTATAAAAATAATTTAATAACAATTATGAACTCAAATGACAGGGACCAGATTAAATAGAAAGAAAAAGAGGCTTATATATAAATCTCCAAATTGAGAGTTGGAAAGTGGCGGAATGCGTATAATGGTTAGAGCCACGGCGCTTAAATCGAGGAATAGCTACAAAGCGATCCAACTTAGCAGTGATTAACTTGATATTGTGTGTCCTTTGTGCTCGGGACGACTACCAGGAGGGCGGATTTCATTACGGTGTGTTGTTGTGAGCGGGATTCAGTGCGGGTTTTGTGTGTTGCTCCTTGTGTGTGTGTGTGTGTCTCTCTCTCTCTCTCTCTCTCTCCGAGGAACACACGCCCAGACAGGCAGTGTTCGTATGGTTTGGTGGCCGAGTACGGTGTCAAGGCTGGAGCTTGTGTCTCTGTGTACACCTGGGACTATCATGTGCAGGTCGCTTGAGGTGTGGTTGTGCCTTATTGTGTCTTGGTCTTACCTAAAGCTGGAAGTTAGTCTCTCACGTCCTGATCTGTATCTGTATATTATCTCTTCATGTCTTTATATAGGTACCTGTACCCCATACTCTACTGTACTAGTAGTATACATGTTACTGTACTAGTAACATACCATTCTCTCTCTCTCTCTCTCTCTCTCTCTCTCTCTCTCTCTCTCTCTGTCTCTCTCTCTCAAGTACTGTACTAATAAGGAAAGCTTGAATACAGGAGTCAGTCAGCTTAGGCTATGCCATTACTTTCCAATACATGACAACATCCCCTTCACGTTTGTTTAATTACTGTGGGGAGCCTTGATTGTAAATACCGCACGACCCGATCCCTGACATTCATTCTCGTTGGCTGGGACGTGCCTTCACTCTATTGGTAAGTCCACTCAGTGTTAAACCTGCGTCAAATGCACTTGCGGTTCAGTGGCAAACTAGACTCTGAAGTTTATATTTGTGTTCGACTTGTAAAGAGATGTGACTGTTATCTTACCTCTTTATGGCACGTCAAGTTTGCATGAAAGTTTTCTGCTCCCTATGACTGCACGACTGCACCATTATGTCTATTTTGTGATATAGGTTTGTTCAGGAGAGAGGGACGGAGGGAGAGGGAATAGGGAAGGGGATGTCTCCTTTTTTTTCTCCTTTCTATTAGAAGAAAGCGTCAAGCCATTACGACTATATAGCACTTGGAAAGGATCAGGATAAGGATTTGGGATGGGACAGAGGGAGGTGGGGAGGGCAGCAATGGTGCCCAACATTTGGACGGTCGGGAATTGAACGCCGACCTGCATGAAATTAAGGAGGGAAGGCTTCAGATGACCTGTGATGGGCTTCATAGGAATATGATTCATAGGAATATGATGATGGGATAACAGCTCTTGCTTACAATTTCATTAGGAACATCAATGTCATTCCCAATAAACACTAGCCTTAGTTTAAAATTGAGTGTGTTGCTAGGGTCAAATTTCAGATGACCTGACATAGAATAACAGCACTTAGCTTTCAGGTTCAGTGGAAACGCGAATTCCATTTTTAAAGAAATTTAACTCCTAGTTAAAGCAGAGAGAGCCGATTTGTTTTTAGTTTTTTTTAGATATGTTTATAGTTATTTTAACCAGACTTAGGAATTAAAGGGAAGGCGGTATAAGCGTGCGGGGGATTGTGGGGGCTGGCCGTCTTATCTCACGCCCCTGCCTCTTTCGTCTATATTCCCCTACAGAATAGCATGCTGGGGGAAGGCAGGGGGATATTTAGGCTTTAACTTCCCCCCTCCGAATGTCACTTATGGTGAAAATGGATGATTATGCGTGTAAATGAATCTTGCGCGGCACTTTCTCCGTCTCCGACGAACTGAAGTCATCTTTTAACATGACGAGCGGCGCCAAGGAGCGTACTCGTCTGCTGCTCCGATTTTTTTTTGTTTTTCATGTGAAAGTGCGATTTTATGGTGTGTGTGTATACTCACTCATTTCAAAGCAGACGAGATAGCAAAGCTTGGAAATATATTGAGATCCATCATTGCCCATAGCATCAATGAAACTATGGGACCACGTGAAAGAAAAGTGTACTCGTTGGAGTGTGAGATGAGATAATTGTCTAATGATATACACATGTAAAATACACCATGAAATCACATTGGCGTGATTCTGTATATATATGTATATATATATATATATATATATATATATATATATATATATATATATATATATATATATATATATATATATATATATATATATATATCATTCCTAATGAACATTCTAGCAAAAATCACTGGAGCTGAACGAGGATCATACCAGCGCACTGAGTGCTTATTTAATACGTAAAATACTGGAGGGTCAAGACCCAAATCTGCACAATTAAAATAATAACATACTCGAGCAAATGACAGAGTTGAAAGTGCAAAATAAATTCAAGGAATTGCCAGGGGTATCGAAGGCACTATCAGAGAACACACGGTAGACATCAGCTGTTGCCTTTTCGTTGCCTCGCGTTGGTTCAGAGGATCAACCTGCTTGCGGCCCGGTCTCTGACCTGGCCTCCTGGTTGGTGGTCTGGTCAGCCAGGCTGTTAGACGCAGCTGCTCGCAGCCTGACGTATAAGTCACAGCCCGGTTGATCAGTAATCCCTCGGAGAAAGTTATCAAGTTCTCTTGTGAACAACATAAGAAATGTCACTAGAAGTTTAGAAGGCATCATGAGAAAACTTGACAAGTTTCTACTGGAGTTTCTGAAACAACTTGACTCTGAAGACTGCGGCCCACCGACCACAAAAGCAAAAAGGCTCGTCTATATCTAATGTTGAAGATTGTAACCTCATCATATATTTTTATCTGCTTCAATCTACAATTTAAATCTGTTGTCTTGTGTATGATGAGAGGGCCTCGTAGCCTGGTGGATAGCGCGCAGGACTCGTAATTCTGTGGCGCGGGTTCGATTCCCGCACGAGGCAGAAACAAATGGGCAAAGTTTCTTTCACCCTGAATGCCCCTGTTACCTAGCAGTAAATAGGTACCTGGGAGTTAGTCAGCTGTCACGGGCTGCTTCCTGGGGGTGGAGGCCTGGTCGAGGACCGGGCCGCGGGGACACTAAAGCCCCGAAATCATCTCAAGATAATCTCAAGAAGAAGATGATCCTTTGTCCTGTGTGGCAAGTAATACGAGCAGCACCTCACTGTGATAAGACTTCACTGAATTACTCAGATTAGGCAAAGTTGTATATTTTGTCAATAAAGATGTTAATAAAGCAGATACAGGTAATCTGCACTTCATCTACAGGTCCCTGAGACTCCTGGGCCCTGTCATATAGGTTTATATAAAACCGTGTATGGAGTTTTCCCTCATCACTTCACTTCTTATCGCATGCTGTATGTTCGCTACTCTGGCTTTGAAATATTTACTCATTAGTTGCTCATTAAAGTACTTTATTTACGCACGTGCTCGTCCCTTTTTTATAATTTTGTCCAAAAGTGCTTTTGGACAAAATTGTGCAAAAGCACTTTGCACAAGTTTGCGTATATATGCGTATTTTGTCCATATTGTGCAGCACCCCTTGTCCTGTAGTGACTAGACCACTACAGTAGTATACTCAGCACCCCCCCCCCCTCCACCCAATTATCCCCAATACGAAGTATACCCGCTTGGTAGCTCGTCCCGTCACTTCAACTCAGAAGCAGCTGGGATATATTTATATGTCTGAGCAGGTAGTCAAACAAGGAGATTCATATTTACCAAACCTTCAAACTTACGTAATCTTGCTAAGTGTAAATTGGGGGGAAGGGAGGGTGTCAGAAATCATGGAAGAGCAGTGTTTATATTTGACAAATAGTGTTTTCTCAACTCAAACAGTGTAGTATTTACTAAATATATTTATAATGTATCATGGGTGATCACTCAAGTGTTCACTTCGCACTCTGCAGATTCTGCAATTCCGCTTCTCAGCTATTGACGCTATAAAGATTCACTAGCTCGACTACTCTCCCCTTCCCACTCCTCTCCTCTCCTCTCCTCTCCTCTCCTCTCCTCTCCTCTCCTCTCCTCTCCTCTCCTCTCCTCTCCTCCTTTTCACTCATATTGATTTAGGTTTTCGGCTGTAACTGCTTTGTACGAGCGTTCAGGTTCTTTGATTTGTTCTTCTAATCTTCTTTCCACGTCACAATACTGTTGTTGTTGTTGTTGAAGATTAAGCCCCCACAAGAGGTGGCACGGGCATGAATAGCCCGTAGGTGGTATAGATGTTCGGAATGAATGTGGTCTTTGGTTTTGTAACACATCTTAAAGTGTCTCTGGGTCTCTGACGATCTTGCTGTTGAGTGATTCTTGATCTATTGTTCGATCAGTTTCTTCAAACTCCTGTGCTGATTCAGTCTGCTTACTTACACTCCTGGGGTAAGCCATATGGGATACTGCAAATACTTTCTTTGTCCTCTCTTTGCACTAGAGCAAACTATTCGACTTCATATCGACACTTCTGGGTGACGCAGTCCAGTTTATCTTGCGTTTTCATTCTTGTGAATTTTGCTTCAAACGGTATTTTTGAAAGACATTAATTCACAAGTTCATAATTTCCTCCTTGGTACGTATTTAGTTAAGCTTTAAAGGTGAATTTCAGACCAGAAGCAAATAATCTCTCTCTTATTTACAGGTCCCAGATAGTCTCACCAGTTGACCTCACAGGTACGTTTGCACTTACATTTGTGGCCGTTTATATTAGAATAGTGATCGAACCAAAAATCAAGTAATATTTTAACATAGTTTGTTCAAACAATTATTTCACATTTACCAACAGATCATACACCTCTCAGCCTCACATAATGTGTTACATCATTCATAATTAAGGAATACTATCTTGTGGTTTCCCTGATAACTTTGATAGTTTATTATTTAGTAACTCTGCGGTCTTTCAGTTTTATCTCTGCTATTTTGCTTTTCGTTAAATTTCCAAGTGTATATATATTAAGGGATCCACTATGACCTCGCTGTGACCTGTCAAGACCAACCCCCACAATCTTATGGGCAGGGTAAGAGAAAAAATAAAGACTGGAAACTGGATATATTGATTTTATATATATTGTAAGATAGCCTTCGACAATCTCTCTCCCAAAGTCAAAAGGTTTTCCACGCTGTTTCTTACTGTCTGAGAAAATTTGTCATTATCTCTCACTGTGTTCTGATAATATCAGATTGTCTTTGATAATGTCTCTAATTATGTCAGAAATAATTCTCATTGTGTCAAAAGCATCCGGCATTGTCTCTCAAGACATAAATAAATCTTCGACAACGTTTCCCGCAGTGAATCAAAACTTTCGACACTCTCTAAAAACAGTCTGAGGTGACCAGAAAATATTCATAAAATACAAAACCAGATCACAGTGATAGAGAAGCCACAATAGAAGAAATAACTACTCGGTTTAGTCCTTGAACTGATATTCCTAGCAATCCTACCGATATATTTAACTGATAAAATACAAATCTATGGGTCAATGCTTAAAGATAAAGAGAAGAGGTAAAACGAGGATAAAGAATAACTGCAAAATGCCACAGAACGTTAAGGTCAAGCAACAAAGAATGGTCCAATAAGTGGCTACGCGAGTTTAACCCAAGTCAGTGAAAGGTAATAAGAACAAGTGAAGGGACAAGGTCAAAGGAAGAGCACAGCCTGAAGGCAAGATAGCTCATAGAATCAGAAAAGGAAAGAGGACCAACGGATGAACAACACACTGTCTATCATCGGCAGGGGAATAAAAATAGAACACTCATACGCAAAGGACACTAATTCAAAAACAGATTTCAGGAGCCTGGGCAAGGACTCTGATAGCTTGATACCACCTGTATGAGATGGGTACTTGAGAGGTACTCAATTTGTACTTCTCACAAAGTACTTGTGTACTTTGTGAGGAGAAGAATGTAACGCCAGCATATAACCCACACCTTGTAAAAACTAATATAACATTGAGACGATTCAATTATGTAATACTAGGTTGGAACTGTCAATACAGGACCCCCACAACACAGCGTCACACTACACCATCATCACAGGACCCCCACAACACAGCGACACACTACACCATCATCACAGGACCCCCCACAACACAGCGTCACACTACACCATCATCACAGGACCTTCCACAACACAGCGTCACACTACACCATCATCACAGGACCCCCCACAACACAGCGTCACACTACACCATCATCACAGGACCCCCCACAACACAGCGCCACACTACACCATCATCACAGGACCCCCCACAACACAGCATCACACTACACCATCATCACAGGACCCCCCACAACACAGCGCCACACTACACCATCATCACAGGACCCCCCACAACACAGCGACACACTACACCATCATCACAGGACCCCCCACAACACAGCGACACACTACACCATCATCACAGGACCCCCCACAACACAGCGACACACTACACCATCATCACAGGACCCCCCACAACACAGCGACACACTACACCATCATCACAGGACCCCCCACAACACAGCGACACACTACACCATCATCACAGGACCCTCACAACACTACATCACTATCAACACAGGGCCCTCACAACACAACATCACACTACATCACTATCAACACAGGGCCCTCACAACACAGGGCCCTCCATGCGCCTCACCCCACCCATCAAGGAAGATAACATGAACCGCAGTCAGCCCGGAGCTGCAATATAATTATCTCAGGAAATTCATCAGAGCTACTCACCCTGCTGGCGGTGCTCCTGGTGGTTCCTGCTGGTGGTTCCTGCTGGCGGCGCTCCTGGTGGTTCCTGCTGGCGCGCTCCTGGTGGTTCCTGCTGGCGGCGCTCCTGGTGGTTCCTGCTGGCGCGCTCCTGGTGGTTCCTGCTGGCGGCGCTCCTGGTGGTTCTTCCTGGTATTTCTGCTGGTGGAGTCTGCTGGCTGGTGGATCCTGCTGGCTAGTGGATCCTGGCGGTAGCTTCTGCTGCTAGCAACTCATGTTGATGCTTCCTCCTGCTGGTGAGAGAAGCAGATTGTCTCCGGCATGTCAATACGGATTTCATGTTTGTGCAGTAATTTGGAATTTTTTTTATCATCGTGGCCCCGTCTCCATCCTTCATTAAAATTATGCACAGCTGGGTGTCTCTGTGTATTTAGTTTTTGTGTATTATACACTACAGGCAGATGCTGCTTGGTAGATTAAAGTACAAGTTTTTGGCCTTTCTGCTTTGCGGAAGCAGTCTCATATTCAGGAGTCAAGAATCGGAGTCTGTATACGGGGTTCTGAACTTGGGGTCTAGGTTAGAGATTTTTTTTTTTTTTTGTCGTTGATTAACCAGAGGCATTGTGGTCTGCTATCAATTAGAGGCATTGTGGTCTGCAACTGTGGTCTGCTACGCGTACTAGTGGCTGTACAAGAATGTAACAACTCTTGTATATATCTCAAAAAAAAAAAAAAAAAAAAAATTATCTAGCCATTAAAGTTACATCCGATTTATCTTTGAGAATCTTGCATTTAAGTGTTGGAATGATCACTTCAAAATCTTTTGAATCACTTTTGATTCTAAGGATTTGGGTGTTATCCTCTACCGTAGGTTTAGAGTTTTTGTAATAAAGTTACATTAACGATTGAGTACATCTATCTACAACTTCATCAAACTGATATATACTTCTTAAATATAATCTACCTGTCACTGATATCCCAGTTTATCAGTGTCCCCCACCAATCAAAGTTACATACCAATTATCTTGTGAATCTTGCTTTATTAAAAGTAGTCATACTTGAAACAATTGCTTCCTCTATCAAAACCTAAGGTTTCACTAGAATTATGTTTATATTGACGTCTCACATCAACAGGTCGAACTGCAGCAGCCTGTAGGTTTTACATAAACAATACTGCCACACAAACTATGTGTCAGACTGGACAACTGGCTGAACACTACTCAAACAGAGCTAGACTTGCGCCTCGCGAGCGATTATGTATGGGTTCGTGTATTGGCCAGAGAGGATTGTGTAGGCGCCAATCCTTAACTGTTCGCACCTGTTCACCCAGCAGTACTTGGGAACCTGGTAGTTAACTGATTTGTGGGTCGTATTCCAGGGATAACTAGCGGGTAAGGCTTAGCATGAGTATAAGAAGGGAAAGCTCTCAGCTTGTTATCGAGTGTCAGTAGTAGTTTGCTCCTGTACCCAACTGTGTAAACAAAACAAACTATCCTGCACAATAGCCAGTAAGAGCCTCTTAATTAGCAGTTATAAATAACTTGCTAGCTGCACAAAATATGGGCCACCTGCAGCCCTAAATAGGGAAGGATTCCACAGACACCCATCTGCTTTCCACAATATGGTGTTTAGCAATTTATATGATTAGGACGTGGATCATCTAACATCTTCGTGCCATATATATATATATATATATATATATATATATATATATATATATATATATATATATATATATATATATATATATATATATATATATGTCCACATAAGACTCGTGTAGGCTGTCTATTACCTCTAACACTTCCACATGAGGCTCGTGTAATCTAGCCATTAATATGAATCCGGCAACAGAATACAGTATTTACTCCCAAAATTCTCGTCGGCCTCTCTGCACTAAATCGGACGTATCGGTGCTGTCCATTTTGACTTAGTTAGCAGAACAATATTATCCGTGTGTAGCTACCATGGCCATTTCCATTTTGTGTCGCCATGATTTTGCCGAGCTCAACAATCACCCAATCTAAATTTCATCTCACATATTGTCCCATCCGTCAAAAGTTGAACAACAATGGTGACAATTACGCAGACCCTGACTCTCTCTCTCGTATTTATATCAACTTCAAATCGTTTTCATATTCAATATATATATATATATATATATATATATATATATATATATATATATATATATATATATATATATATATATATATATATATATATATATATATATATATATATATATATATATATATAGTTACTGAGAGCTAGGAACCCAGACGTTTATAAGGAAATCCTTGAGAATGTTGTCGAGTGTGATGGCAGTAACCTAGTCTCAAGTCTCGATGTGTTTACTTAATTAGCACACAACGTTGTATAACGGAGAACTTAAGTCGTAAGACTGTCGCAATTAACGCTACTTAAATCTGCGAACTGGCAGAAAGACTGAATGTGGTCTAATTATGCAAGGCTAAACTGGATTACACTTGTCAAAATTAAGGGAGTTTGTATACAATTAGTGAGTGTGCGTTTTGGGTGTGTGTGTGTTTTGTGTGTTGGGTATGTGTGTGTTGTGTGTATGTGTTGCGTGTGAGTATGAGTGTGTGTGTGTGAGTGTGAGTGTGAGTGTGTGTGTGTGTGTGTGTGTGTGTGTGTGTGTGTGTGTGTGTGTGTGTGTGTGTGTGTGTGTGTGTGTGTGTGTGTGTGTGTGTGTATTCATCTAGTTGTGCTTGCGTGGGTTGAGCTCTGCTCTTTCGGCCCGCCTCTCAACTGTCAATCAACTGTTTCTACTACTACCTTTTTTTTCAACACCACACACACACACATACACCCCACGAAGCAGCCCGTGACAGCTGACTAACTCCCAGGTACCTATTTACTGCTAGGTAACAGGGGCATAGGGTGAAAGAAACTCTGCCCATCGTTTCTCGCCGGCGCCCGGGATTGAACCCGGGACCACAGGATCACATGCCCAGCGTGCTGTCCGCACAGCCGGCTGGCTCCCTGTGTGTGTGTGTGTATGTGTGTGTGTGTGTGTGTGTGTGTGTGTGTGTGTGTGTGTGTGTGTGTGTGTGTGTGTGTGTGTGTGTGTGTGTGTGTGTGTGTGTGTGTGTGTGTGTGTGTGTGTGTGTGTGTGTGTGTGTTTGTGTGTGTGCGCATGTGTGTGTACGTGCATTGCATGTGTGTTCGTGTACATTCGTGTGCACCCTCCAATGTTTAATTTAGTTTCCAGGATGATTGGCTATTTCAAGAATGGAAGCAGAATCTCATTAGACGAGATTGCAAGACTGCGAAGGCCTCTGAACCGGCCGTAAACCAGCGAGTAGAAGTGTAAACACAACCAATCATCCCTCCATTTGCCAAAACTTTATCTCGCAGTAATTTGGGCCAATCAGCGCACGGAAAATATCTTCTCCCGTAAAAACCAACCAATGAGGATCTCGGAATGAGCCTCGAGGAGGAAGTTCAGAAATATCTTGGCTCATTCAGCATGTAATGAATGGTGGGTCAGTTTGGCGGCTTCAGCGGAGTTCCACAGCACAAGTTTCCTGGCAGGATATTACCTACCGTGAAAATTTGCTGCAATAAGAATTTTTTTTAAGCAAAATGAAATCTCTGTGATGTTATAAAAACATGTGTAATATATGACAAATAGATAAACACACACACACACACACACACACACACACACACACACACACACACACACACACACACACACACACACACACACACACACACACACACACACACACACACACACACACACACACACACATATATATATATATATATATATATATATATATATATATATGAATGAAAACTCACACCCCAGACTCACACCATTCAGGCTTGTTTGCATATATATATATATATATATATATATATATATATATATATATATATATATATATATATATATATATATATATATATATATATATATATATATATATATATATATATATATATATATATATATATTGCTAACCACATTAGCAAGGGGAAATAACACTTCATTTACTTGGGACATTGGAGCCTCAAACACAGGACCACAAAAAGGTTAGCTCATAACTCTACCCACTGCACCACTGAACACCCACAACATGGAAGGATCTCAAAAATGTACCTCGTATCCAACTGAGATTTTAAACCTTCCCTGGGGTATTTCACTTGAGTGTAGAGGTATTAGGTGATTCATGCCCTAGTTATATAAATTGCTAGCTACATTAACGTAGGAAATAATATTTCATTCACTTATGGGGTTATCGGATCCTCGAACACAGGACCACAAAAGCGGTAGCCCCACAGCTTTACCCACTACATATAAATTGCAAACCACATTAACAATGATAGCTGCCTGGGACGTGTAGTCCCTGGCAGCCTGTTGACCATTCTTCCAAGGCTGGGTAGTCATCTTCATCCTGATGCTTGTGACCGTAGTCAGGTGTGTACATTTGAGGCTCCTTTTGTGCTGGACACTTGTCAGTAGCTAAACATCTCTTCCTGTCACTGACGGCATCAATCCTAGCAATATTTCGCTCTGATTTACGGTCGATGGGACGATGGAGACTTTATTGGTCGACCTCGTCCCTTACCACAACACTCCAGTCTCCTCGACCCTCACCACAACACTCCAGTCCTCTCAACACTCCACTACCCTCTACTGTCCAACAAAACTCCAATCCCCTCGGCCTCCAGCTGTCCCCTCGATGTCCATCCTGGTGGTCCATTCTCTCTCTCGTGTCCCTCAGCCCTTTGACTGCAACGAAGACAATATTGCGCGTACAAGCCATCACTCTTTTCTTCTATTTGTCTCCCTCTTTCCAGGCTGTGTTCCCTTAGCCTGGAAAGCTAAGTTTCGCGTCGTCAAGAGGTGGGTTGAATACATTCGTACCCACCCCATAACCCGACCTCTGTGGGCACTAACTATCTCGAGAGTCGTGCTTTGGTCCCCGCTATCCCTTCCCTTGATTAAAGGCCACTTCTCTATATATTGATCAAAGGTCACTGCTCATATGTGGACGAATGAGAGAGAAGTTGACAGCGTTTTCTTTCACCTCACCTCACATATTGGAGGTTAAAGGTCAGTACCCCCGTTCATAAGGGGGTTTCAGGCCACTATAATATAATGTGCAGGTTCGACGCCATTACTTTTCATGGGAGTTTACTGGACAGTTTAAGTAACCTACTTAATGGAAGTTTGAGGTCAGTATGTTTTAAGTTTAGCTTTTTGTTATGTTGGGGGTAAGAGACACTCCCGCTTATCGGGATTAAAGACGATTTTTTTTATCACATTTGGGAATTAGAGAACTTTTATTTTTCGAAGGGATGGGATTAGAGAACAGTTTCACCTTATACCGGGTTTTCACATAACTTTTCTTTTTTATAGTTGGTTAATCTAAACCTCTCATGTTGGAAACCAGGACTAGAAACCAATACCTCATTAAGATGATAGACATAATTATTAGAGACCAATATCCCTCATGTTGAGAGGCACAGTATGTGAACAAAGTCCTCACGATGAAAGACAGAGCACATGGTGGAAAACATTTAGAAACCATTATCCTTCATGGTAGGAGACAGAGTTAAAGACCAATACTCCTCAAGGTTGACCAGACCACACACTAGAAAGTGAAGGGACGACGACGTTTCGGTCCGTCCTGGACCATTCGACTTGAGAATGGTCCAGGACGGACCGAAACATCGTCGTCCCTTTACTTTCTAGTGTGTGGTCTGGTCAACATACTTCAGCCACGTTATTGTGACTCATTGCCTGCACTCTTCAAGGTGAAAGTCTGGATTAGGAGAACACCCATCATGCTGGGCCATAGAGGTATAACTACATTTAATATTCTGTTCTGTGGCTCACGTTCCTCTGAATGAATGTTTGGGCCTCCATAAAGTTCACTGTAAAAGCCAGTCTTGGTATGGTTGAATTTACCCATTACTGTCAAGATCTATTCCTACTTGCAACTGATTTATAGTGTCCTTTAGATGCCTATATCTGTCATGTTGCATGTGTGTTCACTCGCCTACATGTGTTGCTGTGCAAGTTTTAGCTCCTGAGTCCCGCCTATCTTTATGCTGTTGCCAATTTTAATGGTTTTCTACCCTCGTCCCTACCATAAAACTCTTGAAATTGTGGATGGAGTTAGATTAAGTTGTTGATTTTGGGAGGTTGATTTCATAAATCAAATGTCTTCTGTTTTTTTTGTGTGTGTATGTGTGTGTGTGTGTGTGTGTGTGTGTGTGTGTGTGTGTGTGTGTGTGTGTGTGTGTGTGTGTGTGTGTGTGTGTGTGTGTGTGTGTGTGTGTCTGTGTGTGTGTGTGTGTGTGTGGTGTGTGTGTGTGTGTATGTGTGTGTTCTTTTTTTCACACACACACTTTTTTTCACACACACACAAACACACACACACACACACACACACACACACACACACACACACACACACACACACACACACACACACACACACACACACACACACACACACACACACACACACACATGGGGGGTCTAGAAGCTGAGAGGACAGCGCGCGGGACTCGTAATTCTGAGGCCCGGGTTCGATTCCCGGACTAGACGAAGACAAATGGGCAGAGTTTCTTTCACCCTGATGCCCCTATTATCTATCAGTAAATAGGTACCTGGGAGTTAGACAGCTGTTACGGGCTGCTTCCTATGTGTGTGTGTGTGTGTTTGTGTGTGTGTGTGTGTACTCACCTAATTGTGCTTGCGGGGGTTGAGCTTTGGCTCTTTGGTCCCGCCTCTCAACCGTCAATCAACTGGTGTACAGATTCCTGAGCCTACTGGGCTCTATCATATCTACATTTGAAACTGTGTATGGAGTCAGCCTCCATCACATCACTTGTGTGTGTGTGTGTGTGTGTGTGTGTGTGTGTGTATGTGTGTGTGTGTGTGTGTGTGTGTGTGTGTGTGTGTGTGTGTGTGTGTGTGTGTGTGTGTGTGTGTGTGTGTGTGTGTGTGTGTGTGTGAAAAAAAAGTTGATTGATTGACAGTTGAGTTGAGCCAGAGCTCAACCCCCACAAGCACAACTAGGTAAATACAACTAGGTGAATACACACACACACAGTGGGTGTGTATGTGTGTGTTTGTTTTCTTTTGCAAACAGAGTGGTAGACGGTTGGAACAAGTTAAATGTATTAGAGTTATGTCAGATTACGTATTGTGTGGTGAATTAGTAAGCTACAGAAGGTGAATGAAGTGGTTTTACAGTGTTATCTAGCATTATATGCAATTTCTATGCATCATCAGTGGACAATGACATACAGGAGTTTATTACGTCAGTTATATATTTTATGCATGCTAAAAATATAATTGGCACTTAACATGGGGGTGATGTGGGGGGGGGGGGGGTTAGCTTTATCATTCTGGTATAACTATTATTCTTCTCTCCTAATTCTGACATTATCATCTGAAACACTCTTAGTTCTCCTCCATCCTTCTCACCCCCTTTACTTTCTCCATTTTATAGTATTAGATTCTGGCTCCGGGCAGCGCCTGTTGAAGGGATATGATATAGCTCATATTCTATCTTTCTTTCTTTGGGTTACTGATTTGATCAAGTCTGAACTCATTCTTTCACTGTACATTTTCCAGCAAAGTCTTTACCATCACAAAGTATCTTTTCTTCTTCTTCTTCTTCTCTCTCCCTTGCCTTCTACCTTTGATTTTAAGATCTATTAAAAACTCGAACACCAACATGAAATAATCCTTGACCCCTCAAGTGCGACTTCAAACTCAAATCCTGTTATTGAATGTTTCACACAGAGAAAATAAGGTCTAAATACAATGCCATCACTTCCCAGCTTTGATTTGTAGCTTCCACTTACCAACTCCTTACTAACTAGCCAACTAACTAACCCTTAAAATAACAAGCCAACAAATCTAAGAATAGATTCAAATAAGCTAACTAACTCACCAGACAATCACCCGACTCTTCCACCAATAAATCATTCATATAACCAACCATTCAGCATGCCAGCTAACTAACCCCACACTCCAAGCACGTAAACACCCTCCCCCCCACACACACACTCCAAACAAGTAAACATCCCCCCCCACACACACACTTCAAGCAGGTAAACACCCCCCCCAACCCACCAAACAGGTAAACACCCCCCCCCCCCCAACCCACCAAACAGGTAAACACCCCAGCAGCCAGCAAACACCAGCTGATCTACTGGCCACACCACACTCATCTTCTAATCAGACAACAAACTAGGGGAGCACACCGGTAAACCACAATAACTGTAGCATGGCCCCCAGTTATCCCCTGGTTCACACTAGCCAATATTTTTACCGGGATGATAGTCATTATGTCTGGATTTACTGGGGCGAACACCCGTAAATTATCCAAGGAGGAGTCATGAATAAAGTAAGCGTGTGTTTTTTACCAGGTAGGAGTCAGGATTATGGTGATGGTAGTGGTGATGGGGGAAGGTGGGGCTGGGGAGGGTGATAGTGATGCTTCTGTGGTGATGGGGGAGGTGGGGTTGGGGAGGGGGGATGGTGATGCTTCCGTGGTGATGGGGGATGATATGGTACTGGTGCTCTTGTAGTGGTGGGTTATGATAGTGCTGTGTTTAGTGTGGTGGGTGTGTCAAGTGGTGGTGATGGTGGTGGTGATGGTGGTGGCAGTGGTGGTGATGGTGGTGGCAGTGGTGGTGATGGTGGTGGCAGTATGGTTATGGTGGTGACAGTGGTGGTGATGGTGGTGTCAGTATGGTGATGGTGGTGACAGTGGTGGTGATGGTGGTGGCAGTATGGTGATGGTGGTGACAGTGGTGGTGATGGTGGTGGCAGTGGTGGTGGTGATGGCGGTGGCAGTGGTATTGTACTGGTGAAGGCGGATGTGGTGAAGATAGTGGTAGAATGGTGGTGTCAACCTAACAGTGCTTACCTAGCAGGGACTGTTGGTATTTTCAGCTGAATATAGTTCCATATTCACATCAATATGGGTTTTACCACCACCCTGACTTCAACACTCTCAAGGTCTTACGTCTGTCACTGGTAACAAAATCTTTTTATGTAAAAAACATAATTAGTGAATTGATTGGATAAGAAGAAATGCCCAATAAACGCAGGGAAATATAATTGAAATTGAAGTCCACGTATTAACGACAAAGTCCACTTATAAACTACAAATTTTAACAAGAATTTACGAAGGTTGATGAAATATCTTTAGTGAACATGAGAACATCTTGGCAAGTCGCAGTCTCCGTGGTGTAGTGGTAAGACACTCGCCTGGCGTTCCGCGAGCGCTATGTCATGGGTTCGTATCCTGGCCGGGGAGGATTTACTGGGCGCAATTCCTTAACTGTAGCCTCTGTTTAACGCAACAGTAAAATGTGTACTTGGATGAAAAAACGATTCTTCGCGGCAGGGGATCGTATTCCAGGGACCATAGGATTAAGGACTTGCCCGAAACGCTACGCGTACTAGTGGCTGTACAAGAATGTAACAACTCTTGTATATATCTCAAAAAAAAGTACAATATGTATATCATACGAAGTATATCAGTAATATAAACAAAATTCAGCTATGTGTATATGCAAAATAAATATGATATTTAACTTGAAATATATCAGAAAACAAGATGTACAACTGGCATAGAAATTATCAGGTCCAAAAACCTGAGCTATATATATCTGAGCTATATACATTCAATACAGCTTTTGTGTGAAATAGATCTTTTAAATACTAGTGCCTTGTAGCGCAGTAGGCTGCACCGTTGGCTTACAACAGAGGATTCCGGAAAGGATGGAGATGGTTGGCCACATTTCTAATCCTCTCTTCACTCACTAGTAAACAGGCACTAGGCAGATAGACAACTGCTGTGGGTATCTGGCTAAGGAGAATTTCGATAAGTACATGCTCAGGCTTCCTGACCCAGACAGCGGGGGCCCACAACTTTACAAGAAAGGTCAAGACATAAAATGCAAATGAGGAGACACTTGACGTTCGTCCACTCTCTACGACTGGCTGGGCCAGACTGACTGTATTGGAAAATGGATGGTAAAGGTCTTGGAAACTCATATATCGCGACTTAAGTTCTTCATAACCAGGATGTGATCCAGCTTAAATTGGCTATCAATTTGCTCGGAAACTATATCTTACACCACTGTCCAATTTAGACGTTTTAATATGCATAAATTTTAACATTTGATATCTTCTAAAAAAAATATCTGGATTCATGGACGTAGAAATGCAAAAAAAGGAGAGAAATCATGTGTCTCCAGCTCCTTTTAGAGTCCATAAGTAACAGAGAAACAAGTGTTATAAATTAAGAAAGCAGTGTGTCTTAGTTATCTAACACCACAGTCTGCTTTCCACAAAAGCATAACAGCTTCCACAAACAAACAAACAACGTTGGCTCTTGAGCTGTGTTGTAGTCTGAAATCCCTTTCATTCCTTCATAACTCTAAATGATAAACAGTTAAATGGAAATGTACTGAAACTCTTGGCAAGCTCTATTGACAGACTGCCAATTCCTCCCTGAATGAGATATAACCTTCGCATAATCCATCACCTCCTAATGCCATCACCATGTTCTCCATCACACTGGAGTAGGTTTGGTCTGTAATCAACATGACACAGTGTAATCGTTAATTGATCAACAACCGAGCCCTAAACTGTCTGTAGAATGCAAGATCAGTACACCTCCCTCTCCTTCAACCCTGAACCATGCTCAGATATTCTGCGACAGGTGACTAATGTCGTAGTTTTATAACCAACTTGGGTTTCTTAAAGATTTTACACCTGTTTATTTGGTTCTCTAAATTGGTTATAAACATCTGTTCACTTAGTTCCCTAAACTGGCCACAATAAGATAACCAAAACAACATTCAGATTGTTACAGAGAGGTTACAGTGTTATTAATTAATAACAATATGGTAATAAGGTTTTCAAAACAAATGGAAAGCAATTAACGAGGTCATGAAGGAAGAATAGGAGGAAAAAAGGGAAGGATGGAAGGAGGTACAAAAGAAATGAATGAAGTCAAGAAGAAGGAAAACGTGACGGAAAGGATGAGTGATGGAATGAAGGCAGAAATGAGGTAAAAAAAAAGGAATGAAGGATAGAACGAAGAAACTAAGAAGAAGAAGAGGGATTGCAGGAAAACTAAAAAGAAAGCAAAATAGAAAGCAATCAAGGAATAAACAAAAAAAGAGAAAGAAGGCAGGAAAAAAAAAGAGAGAACCACACAGTAAGAAACACAAACGACAAACAATTCAAAGAAGGCCGATAAAAACTCAAGCAAATCGATAAAGAAATGCGTGACACATTTCAATAAAATATGTCCATGGCTTGGAAAACAGAACTCAAGGCCAAACACACACACATAACTCAACCGCTAATGATACACCACCTTCCTGATGCAGTTGTGTTATATATTTATGCTCGATATTTCAAGGTAGAGGAATTTGTCACGGTAAGAGTGTTCTTTTGGTCTTGTTTTGATAAAAGGAGAGAGAGAGAGAGAGAGAGAGAGAGAGAGAGAGAGAGAGAGAGAGAGAGGGAGAGAGAGACAGAGACAGAGACAGAGACAGAGACAGACAGAGACAGAGACAGACAGAGAGGCGGGCTCATCTTGTTCCTCATATGATTGTTACCTAATAATGACAATGAATAAAGTTTATTCCTATTGGTACATATAACAGACTCATGAAATAAATGGGTCTCTATGAGTGGGTTTCAACTAAGCTAAGGTTGGATTACAGCTCCAGTTTTCAGTTTCACCAGGTTCCTTATATGACAGTTTCGTATGTGATAATTTCAAAGCACATTCTCATGAAACAAATGAGTCTTTTGGAGCAGGCTACAGATAAGCTGAGGCAGGATAGCACAGCTATTGCTTGTAGTTTCACTAGATAGATCATTTGACAGCCCGTATGAACTCTAGTCTTGGAGCAAAATCTGAAAGCCACTCACCTAGAAACTAGAGCCGCAGTAGATCATAGAGAGCCGCAAGGCCACTGCAACGAGTGGGCCGGAAGGTCCCAGAGTCCAAAAAAAGGGTTCACGTCCGAAGTCAAAGAGTGGGTTCACTCAAAGTAACTACTACTACTACTACTTCCTCGTGTGGTTGAAGCGTTTTTCGTGTGTGTTGGGACCATCGTTGTGGAATGGCTGTGTCAACAATCCACTATTCATCCCGGAAGCTCCCCGCCCTCCCTAATACATTCTTCCAGCCTTTACATATACACAAGAGAGGAAATCCCGGATGTAATGAAGCTCAATAATGAAAAAAAAACTATCAAACGTTTTTACCTATGATATACGATGTTACGTTACATTTTCGATTGATAAAACAGAGGCGATGATGGTAATCATAGATCATAGAGAATTTAGTTCAGCACTGGAATAGAGTGGTCATTTCAGTGTCGTTTTTCTTCCCTAATACAACTGAGATCCAATGTGGGGGGAAAACTTGGTCGTAGAGGGATACCTAAATAATTCTCATGACTGGCATGACAGCTGCTAAAGAAGCTGTTGGGACCAGGAGAAATCTTTGAAGATCTGTTCACGACCTGTTTAAGTACGCTAGCTAACTGTCTGAGTGCAAAGGTGCAAGTGAACAGGTGGTGAAGGAAGCTTAATTAAGGGAGACAAACTCTTTTGTTACTAACTGTAAAAGCCAAGCGAGGGGGCTAATGCGTATTTATTCTTGGAATAAAATGTGCATGAACGTATTCATGAGAGACAGTAAGCTTATTTGAGTTACTTAATAAAATGTGCTGGGAGAAATATTCATCATGATGAGCCTTAATATGGAGCATACGAGAGTTAATATATACCGTTCAATACGATATTGTATTGTACTATACAATACCGTATTGTTCATTACAATACAATGCAGCATAATCAGATTGAGCTCTGATTATGCTGCAGAGAACTTGGCTCATGAATGAGACTGGCTTTAGCAGTTGTAAGGCAAACTCTCCTTAGAAGTTACTGGGTTCAAGAGTAATTGTAATTTTTGCCAATGATAATAACTATTGTATACAATTTGTGTGAATCCAATCCCATGTTGGAGTTGGAAAACATGACTTTGTAGATAGATTAGACAAAGAGGCTTGCAGAAAAAAACACTGATTATGACTTTGGACTATCTAATGCAATTATTAGAAACATACAAATTAAAGAAATTAATTCAGATTTAGAAAAACTAAGAAATGCCCAGAGACCTGAAAGCTGCAGTATTAAAAGGTATGACAACTTTTGTAAAATAGGTATTTGTATGGTTAGCACAGTAACCGGACCAGGCAATGTGATGTAGTCATTGCGTGAATTCGCCTTGGCTATAGGCACATCTGCAAGGTTAGTGAGGCCGAGCCACTACCAGAATATTCAGATTGCAAACTCTGTGACAAACTTTTAATGCATTCACTAGAACACTATATTGTTGAATGTGAAACTGTAAGATACTTTAGACCTCCTGGCCTATTGTACCACCAACTGTGTAACTATTTCTTTAAATCTGGTGTTCTGGACGACTTTCTAACAATTTATCCAAAATTTGCTTGTCCATTTTAAAGAATGAAGAGCAATTTTATTTATATTATTTGTAAGTTGTATCTCTTATGAACCCATCCCTGCCCTTGTGTGGCAGTGCACAATGGAAAGTTGATTTTACATATTCATACATTAAACATTGATTGTAACCATGATATGTATGTGCTTCAGCCTACAGTTTAGACCTATTGTCTTGTGCATGACCCTCTGTCCTGTGTGACAGTAAATACCAACTTTATCCTCACTTTAATAAGGCTTAATTGAAATCCTCAGATTAGGCAAAATTGTAATTAAATTTTGTCAATAAAGATGTTAATAATAATAAGCAGGAGTTCAACAGCTCAAGCTCTTCTGGGGACTGTTTTGTATAGAGCTTGGTTAGGTGTTTTGTGACAACCACGGGGGGTCATAAAGACCCCTAGTTAATTTCTAATTAATTAATTTTAATTAATAAATGAGTATTCGTCAGTGTGGAGCTACTCAGCGGTTACAGGGCAACTATCTTTGCAAGCAAAGGCCATCATTTCTTGCCGCCATTGTGGGATAAAAGATATATTATAAATACATCAGAAGAGGGGGGGGGGGAGGGGAAGAAACGTAGTTTTCAGGTGATGAATATGACATCTTGAAAAGGAAGGTTGATTCTTCAGTCACAATTGTGACGACATGGCGCCCATAATTGTGCCCTACACCATGCTACATATATATATATATATATATATATATATATATATATATATATATATATATATATATATATATATATATATATATATATATATACATATATATATGTCGTACCTAGTAGCCAGAACGCACTTCTCAGCCTACTATGCAAGGCCCGATTTGCCTAATAAGCCAAGTTTTCATGAATTAATTATTTTTCGACTACCTAACCTACCTAACCTAACCTAACCTAACTTTTTCGGCTACCTAACCTAACCTAACCTATAAAGATAGGTTAGGTTAGGTTAGGTAGGGTTGGTTAGGTTCGGTCATATATCTACGTTAATTTTAACTCCAATAAAAAAAAATTGATCTCATACATAATGAAATGGGTAGCTTTATCATTTTTTTTTTATCAAAAAAACTTGAGAAAATATATTAATTCAGAGAAACTTGGCTTATTAGGCAAATCGGGCCTTGCATAGTAGGCTGAGAAATGCGTTCTGGCTACTAGGTACGACATATGTCTATATATATATATATATATATATATATATATATATATATATATATATATATATATTGTCATGATTAATGAATGATCATTCGCTGCGCAAATAGTTTGAAATATACAAGGCTGCACAAAAAAAACATTACACCATTTTATTCAACAATGTGAACTTTAGTTTTAACCTTGACATCCATACTGGCAATCCATTCTTTTTTTTCAAAGGGTATACTTGAGCATGTAATATAAAACACTTATATTATCATTCATAATTAAAAGCTATGACAAAAAAATTATCATTAAGAACAAGTTAAAAATTATCAGAATTTAGAGATTATTTACCACATCAAGTCTGGACTAAGAAAAAAATCATGTTGCAATAAAAACTTTATTGTCGTGTTTTTTTTTAATTTAAGTAAGAAAAAAATGTTATAATGATCAGTATTAAATCTTACGTAAAAAAGCTACTATTATTTTTTATGGATTTTAAATCTAATTAAGCTGAAGAAAAAACGCATTTCTATGGTTTCTCAATGATTTCTATTTTAATTGCTTTTCAATGAGTTGAAAAGTATGTATATCATTTTTAAGGCGAGTTGTTTGGCTTTAATGCTTGTGTGAGGTGAAATGTGTATGATCATTCGTTGGAGTTATATATATATATATATATATATATATATATATATATATATATATATATATATATATATATATATATATATATTATTAAATATGACCGAAAAAGTAAGATTAATAATTCTAACACGAATTTTCTCAATCTTTCGTACATTACGCTTCACTGTTGGAGGTAAATCAAAAATCACTTCTCCAAAATTCATTTTTATTTCTAGTCTGACGCGACACGGGCGCGTTTCGTAAAACTTATTACATTTTCAAAGACTTCACAAATACACAACTGATTAGAACTTACGTCTCTCTGATATTATATCTACATTTGAGTGAGGTGGGAAGGGTGATGTGGCATTAACACAAGACAGAACAGGAGGGGATATTAATAGGGTATTAAAAGTATCAACACAAGACAGAACAGAAACAATGGGTATTGAATAGAAGTGTTTGTAGAAAGCCTATTGGTCCATATTTCTTGATGCTTCTATATTGGAGCGGAGTCTTGAGGTGGGTAGAATATAGTTGTGCAATAATTGGCTGTTGATTGCTGGTGTTGACTTCTTGATGTGTAGTGCCTCGCAAACGTCAAGCCGCCTGCTATCGCTGTATCTATCGATGATTTCTGTGTTGTTTACTAGGATTTCTCTGGCGATGGTTTGGTTATGGGAAGAGATTATATGTTCCTTAATGGAGCCCTGTTGCTTATGCATCGTTAAACGCCTAGAAAGAGATGTTGTTGTCTTGCCTATATACTGGGTTTTTTGGAGCTTACAGTCCCCAAGTGGGCATTTGAAGGCATAGACGACGTTAGTCTCTTTTAAAGCGTTCTGTTTTGTGTCTGGAGAGTTTCTCATGAGTAGGCTGGCCGTTTTTCTGGTTTTATAGTAAATCGTCAGTTGTATCCTCTGATTTTTGTCTGTAGGGATAACGTTTCTATTAACAATATCTTTCAGGACCCTTTCCTCCGTTTTATGAGCTGTGGAAAAGAAGTTCCTGTAAAATAGTCTAATAGGGGGTATAGGTGTTGTGTTAGTTGTCTCTTCAGAGGTTAATTATCAAACAGAATTTCCAACTCTACTTTCCGGGCCATTTCACTCGGTCTGGACATAACATGACAGTTTATGCCCAGATTTAGGAGAGTGACTTGGTCCTCAGTGAGGTTAATTCCTGCAAGGTTCAGGAAGCCATCTCTTGGTCGTGGAATTGCCATAGGTCCTCCATATAATGTTGTTAGTTTCTTGATAATCCTTGTTTCAGTGCTGAGGTGATGTTGGTCTGTGAGGATGTCGAGGTGTTGTTCAATGCGGGTACGGATACTATGGTCGATGTTGCTATTTCTCCACTCGTTTGTAGCATGAAGTAGTTGCGTTTTGTTGTCTTTGATTTCATTCTCTGCCTTGTATATCTGATCACGAATCAGATCCTGGCGATATTTTATCGTGAAGGCTTGATTCCTTGCTGCTGGGTCGTGCACTTTAATATTAGTATATTTTGGTAGCAGTCTTTCCTGTAGACATATATTATTAAATATGACCGAAAAAGTAAGATTAATAATTCTAACACGAATTTTCTATATAATACATATAATCTCTTCCCATAACCAAACCATCGCCAGAGAAATCCTAGTAAACAACACAGAAATCATCGATAGATACAGCGATAGCAGGCGGCTTGACGTTTGCGAGGCACTACACATCAAGAAGTCAACACCAGCAATCAACAGCCAATTATTGCACAACTATATTCTACCCACCTCAAGACTCCGCTCCAATATAGAAGCATCAAGAAATATGGACCAATAGGCTTTCTACAAACACTTCTATTCAATACCCATTGTTTCTGTTCTGTCTTGTGTTGATACTTTTAATACCCTATTAATATCCCCTCCTGTTCTGTCTTGTGTTAATGCCACATCACCCTTCCCACCTCACTCAAATGTAGATATAATATCAGAGAGACGTAAGTTCTAATCAGTTGTGTATTTGTGAAGTCTTTGAAAATGTAATAAGTTTTACGAAACGCGCCCGTGTCGCGTCAGACTAGAAATAAAAATGAATTTTGGAGAAGTGATTTTTGATTTACCTCCAACAGTGAAGCGTAATGTACGAAAGATTGAGAAAATTCGTGTTAGAATTATTAATCTTACTTTTTCGGTCATATTTAATAATATATGTCTACAGGAAAGACTGCTACCAAAATATACTAATATATATATATATATATATATATATATATATATATATATATATATATATATATATATATATATATATATATATATATATATATATATATATGACGTTTCGTACGTAATGCCGTGTGTGGTCTGTGTTTATTGTATGGTATATGGTGTGAATTGTATGGTGTGTGGTGCCTTGTGTGGTACATATGTGTATCATATGGTCTATGTTGGCATTTGTGGTGTGTATTGTATGTGTGCGACGCTTTATATGTAACTAGGTGTACACAAATATGTGACATACAGCATCCGTGAAGAAAACCATTGATTCAATCCTAACTGTTCAGTGCCAATAGTTATTAGCATAGCGAATTGATCACGAAGTATTCCTTTCATAAAATCACTATCACTAAGGATCACTAAGTATTCCAATCATTAAAATAAATATTTTATTGATAACTAAGTAGTTCTTATCGTATTAGGAGAGATGATAGTTGGCAAATTGAGCAACAATACTCTCTCTGGGATATTACAGCACCACGTTTGAAGCCCTCCAGGTTACTGGAGGCAATGCATGATGTATTATGTTTTTGTGGTCATATCTCGTATGTGATCTTTGGCTTCGTGCAGTGTACGGGAGGCAATATGCTTAACCTTATGTGAATGCAGGTCGAACAGCAGCAGACACTCTCCCCACCCCTCCTGATATACGCTGCAGCAGACCCTTGATATTTTACGTTATCTGCTCAAACAGCTTCAGGGGCTGCAAGCTTAAACCACCATGAAATACAAAAGTTAAGCAAACTTGGTGATATAAAATTTGTCCAAAAAGCATTGCCGAGCACATACTGCAGAGGCGAGGGATTTTCCGAGTGAGGTCCGGATGGGAAGGAGAGGAGGAGAATTGGAAGGGAAGACAACGAATGAGATGAAGGAAATTATTACTCAGAAAGGTGCCGATGCACCGGAGCTGCACATCCCTCTTAAGTAGGAGGTGGACAAGAAATGCAAAGTAAACCTCCCTTGTTTAACAGGCAGTGTAGAGAAGCAAAGAAGAGGACTAATAAAGCATGTTAAAGTACATAGTGCTAAGGACAGAGGAATATAGAAAGGACTTAAGACAGCCAGAAAAATATGCAGTACATCAGAGGAGGGAACATGAGATTGAAAATGACATTGTAGCTTAAGCTAAGGACCAACCAAGGCTTTTTTATATAGCCAAACAAGGGGAAAAAATAGCGGTACGAGACCATATTTGATAAAGTTAAAGAGAGAAGGGGAAATCTTACAGAAAACGACTAAACAAGTTATATAGTGTGTAGAACTAAACAAAAGACCTCATGGAACCTTTGCAAACGAACTAACGTAGAGACCTGAGTTGAGTGATGAAAGTCCAGAGAATTCTGTGGATGACATACTATTCACTGCAGAAGTGGTAAGAAAACACCGGAAGGAACTAGATACAACAAAATTAATTGAGCCAGACTTAATACCACCATCGCTGCTGAAGGAGATTGCCGAGGTGCTTTGTTACCTGCTAACTGTTAACTTCAATATAACACTCGGAACAGGAAATCTCCCAGAATTCTGGAAAAAAGGCAAATGTAGTACCAGCATTCAAGAGAGGAGACAAGTTGGAGGCACTAAATTACAGATTAGTGTCACTGATAAGTATTCCATGTAAAGTGTTAGAGTAATCATGTCGAGAATAGTGGAGCATCTGGAGAGGATAAACTTTTGTAACAGAACTACATCATGGATTTAGAACATGAAAAGTCTTGCCTGACAAACTTGATTGAGTTCTATGGCAAGGTTATTAAATTACGACAGGAAACAGAAGACTCTGTAGATTGCAATTTACTACGCTTAAAAAGCATTTGACACAGTTCCATACCAAAGATTGCTGTACAAGGAAGAGAAGTAAACTGAGATAACCGGGAAGATATAAAACTGGGCAAGAGAGTACCTGAAGGACAGAAGACAAAGGGTCAAAGTCAGAGGCTAAGTCTCCAGTTGGAGTAATGTAACAAGTAGTCCTGGGACTACTACTCTTCCCAATTTATGTTAATGATCTACCCGAGGGAGTGAGCTAGCATGTCAATGTTTGCAGACGATGCAAAGATAATGAGAAATGTAGAAACAGAGGAGTACTGCACAATGTATTAGGAAAACATTTAAAAACGCCAGGAGTGGATAAACAAATGGTTGCTAGAGTTCAGTCCCAATACACGTGTATGGCAATGAAAATGGGGAAGGAAGGAACAAGATCAGAAGCTGTCTACACCATAAACTGAAGGCAACTACACGAATCGGAGAAAAAGATTTGGGAGTGGAAGTAATTACAGCACTAACATCAAAGGCACACATAGACAGGGTGACATTGGCAGCATGTGTGACGCTGGGGAACATTGTAAACCTAAACCAGGAGGTTTTCAAGGTAATCTACGCACTTGTTAAACCTATACAAGAATATGTAACACCCGCCTAGATTCCATGCTTTGTGAAACAAAACTAAAATTTAAAAGTTTTGAGGTTAGCAACTAGATTAATGTCAGACCTAAGAGGGTTAAGCTATGAGGATATGTTGAAGAACCTGGACCTCATAACCTTGGAGGACAGACGATACAAAGGAGATATGATTAAAACATACAAGATACTGAAGGGAATGGACAAGGTGGACAAAGACAGCCTCTTTAAGTCGAGAGATAGGACAAGAAGACACAAGTGGAAGTAGGAAACACAAATGAACTGAAGAAATGTAAGGAAATACCTTGTATGGATGGACAACACGTGGAGTGCACTGAGAGAAGTTGTGGAAGCCACCTCTATCCACAACTTTAGACACAGGTTCGACAGATATTTTGAACGTCACGATAGGCATAAAGAGCTAGATCTCACGTTTTCGTTGCCACTGGTATTCAGTGACTACGAGGAAAATATAGAGTCAATACTCTACACACACAGAAATCACAATAGCGTGATATATCAAATGAACAAATCCACAAGGGCCTTGATGAGGGTTCGAACTTACACACGGGATGTTCCCAGACGCGCCTTAGTCAACTGTACCACCACATTGTCGAAGTTCGAACCCTCATCAAGGCCCTTGTGGATTTGTTCAGTCAATACTCTTTTCAAATGTTCTTTAGTTTCGACCTAATAAAGGAACAAGGAGAGGTTTCTATAGCTTGCTCCCAAGAAATGGTAACTTAAAGACACTTAATCACACGGAAACACGCGATTCGATCAAACTCGAATCGTGTTTCGTGCAGTCGTGGGTTTCAGCGACCATAAGACTGTCTGAATGAACTTGTATCCAGCACAACAACCTAGCCAAGGCGACACCTGTTCACAGCGCTCTACGACTATAACCAATACACTTCTGTTAAAGATACGGGATAAAGTCGTCCACTTGCAGCCTGCTTGAGACCCCAGATGGTTCGCATGGCGAGTGGATCAGTTAAGGGTCGTACATATGACGCAGGTAACGAGTATAAGCAGCTTTCATCTCTTGTCGAGCGGGGCCACGCTAATCAGACCACCTGCGATCTGGGAATCTTTCAAATAATGTATCGGTTTCAGGACCAGAGTGAAGAACTGTACCATGCAGAGCGGAAATGTATCACTTCACGATGTCATTCACTCTCGGATATTCTTCAGCTGTTGCGAACGAAGTTGCAAAGTCTAAATACACGAGGCAGCAATAATCCTTGCTGTAAAGCTGATGAGGGAAAACAACTCTCCAAGCTAAGCATATCATTAGACAAACTTGCATGAATTTGATTTATTATTTTGAAACGCCGTTTGTCATGTATTTCTGCATTATCCGAGTTACCGAACCCCAGACCTATAGGCTAGTCACAACATCACATGAGCTGAAAAAACCGGGATTACTAATCCTTACATACATGCAAATGGAAGAATAGTCTCAGCCATAAAAATTCTCAACTATTTTCGAACATCGGTACAACATAACGACAGAGCAAGAGCAATGAAGGAAAACTCTACAAATAAAAGTAGTGCTAAATTCATCAAAATTCTAAAGAATAATGAGAATATACGATAGATTTAATAATAACCAGCAGGATGAGATCGAGAGCTTTCATTATCTTCGGTAGACAAGTAAACACCATCACTCACCATAGTCAACAGTAGACAAATATATACTGACAATAACTGTATCATCTCATTTCGAAATTCTTTCCAGTTTACCATCAAAAAGTTGCTGCGAACGCCATCCTTGCACCTCCCACGAACCCAATTCATCGAGCCTTACACAGACCCAAGCTGGAAATATAAGAAGCATCCTTCATGACGAGCATTAGGGAACCTGATTCGGCCAATATACTGGCACCACATATTCCAGAGTTGGTATGGCGTACGTGGTAATATATGTTATACAACAGACAGGTAGAAAGGTGGGTTCTAAGTGACTCAATCCTGCAACAAAGCTACAGGAAACAATCCTACTGTCTTTCCATTGAGTGTGTTGTGTAGAGAGAGTTGTGTTGGTAGCATGCAGGAGCACCTTGACACACGTCCAGGTAAACAATGCATTCTTTGAAACCTGTTGCCCTGTGCTGCTTGTTGGGAGAGGCAGGTGAGAGAGGGGAGACGAGAGAGGGAAGACGAGAGAGGGGAAGTATTAGGGAAGGGGGAAGGTTTGAGGAGGGAGAAAGAGAAGGTAGATATGAAGGGGAGGCTTGGGATTGGTAATTCATTACAGATGAGGGACAGGAGGAGGCTGAATGTAAGATAGAAGAGAGGGTGAGAAAGAGAGAAAGGGATGATAAAATAAGTGAATGAGGGAGGGGGAAGAGGGAATAGCTAAGAGGTAAACTATTAATATTATTAATAAAACAATAATAATAGTAATATTATTTATATCAATTATAATACTAACAATATTTCAGTTGTGGACAGAACTATGTTTTGGACGCCGGCCTATTGCCAAAAACGAATTCCATAGTTTTTTTTCTCGTTTATGGATGGTTCCCAAATCGAAAATGTTCTGTTAACTCATAGGGACACGATTACAAAGACATCCAATAGCAGACCAGAAGTAAATATTAATATAGGTGATTCATTAACAGCGACAGAGAAAATACCAAAGTGCATATCCGATGAAAATATTATTAACTTACCAATGAGAAAACCTTATATTAACCTAACAAAGAGATTCTCTCATTAATATATATCACGTTACTGCGATATATATATGACCTGAAATCCCGTAGCATTAAATGTTATGACGAATACCGCAAAATTATGTTTGTGTATGGAACAAATAGAGCAAGAATCCGGCAATGCGATGATACAGTGACCAGAATACTACTGGGATACAGACGTATCTGACAGCTTTCTCAAAATCCTACAAGTGTCGTATACATGTTTCACCTCCATGAGAAGTCACGAATTTCCTTGGACATTATATCATATAATATCCCATACTAACTGACATCCTTAACCCTCCTGGGTTAAGATATGCTAAAACTCTGCATAAACTATCAGAATACTGGAATAGTTGATGATATACTGGACCAAAGATTTACTATGTAATGCAACAATTATATATGTGATATAATTAATAACTTGAGATTCTAAAGTCACTCTAATCACCACCTAAGGTTGATTGCTCAATAATTCTCTATATACTGCAACAACTTTCGTGCCCCCTAACAAAGTAGGTGAGACGATATATATATATATATATATATATATATATATATATATATATATATATATATATATATATATATATATATATATATATATATATATATATATATATATATATATATATGTAATATATTTATGCACCTTCAAACATTCTGTGGTTGGGTGCTAAATAATCCTCTGCTTCCTACGCAGATCTTATCTATAACCTTATCTAACTATATATATACATAGAAAATGTATATATAGTTAGCACTGCATACAGGAATGGCCGCGTCTCTGGAAGGAATAAAAAAAAATAGACACATAGAGAACATCTCTAAAGTTGTAAATTGTAATTTTAATTGATAAAAGTCCAAGACATTTCGGTAAATAGATGTAAATGCATGGAGGACAAGGTGATAATTAGGCGAGCTTGTTAAGCTTCAGTCTCCCAGATGCGACCAGGACGAAGTTGCAATTACATGGCAATGATGGTACTTGTGGCTCCTAGCCTAAAGTTAGGTGCGTGTTACCGAACACTTAGCAAGTTAGAGATAAAGTTCAATACGTAGTATTTAAGATACTACGAGGAGAAGTAACAATTGTAAGTTGTGAATCAAGATATTCAGAATATAACAATAAATATGCTCTTAATTATAAGTATGCCCTAAACATATTACCCTAAGGCCTAAACTAATATGATGTCTCATTATAATGCCCAAAATTAAAATAATTGGTTCGAACGTAATGCCCTAAACTGATGTAATGTCACAGCTAATATGATGCCAAAAACAACTATAATGCCTCAAGTCAAATGCCATATTATTGTTACCAAAAGCATATCAGTTGAAAACCAAACTTAAATCTGATTATATATATCACGAATACAAAAGGTTCTTCAAATTGTCTTCTCCTACGAGGCAATAATGGGGAACAGTGCAGATTCTCGCTATATTACGATACTAAGTATTGTTTAAGACCCAAGGCAATAACAACAAAAGGATTGGGATATATTATACAATACAATACAATACAATTTTATTTAGGTAAGGTACATACATACAATAAATATTTACAAGGATTGTTTAACTTATAGGTATAGCTAGTACATACAATGCCTAAAGCCACTATTACGCAAAGCGTTTCGGGCATTAAATGTAAAGAGGTGGGTAGTTTCATATGTTCCGACTCACTATATATGGAGGAATAGCTTAGAGTGCGTCTAGAACTCTAGAAGCCATGTAGAAGGTTGATGTGGTGAGCTGGATATTTACTATTAAGTAGTTGAGCTGCTAGATAATGCATTTTGATCCTCAGAGCTTAATGGTATCAGGGTTGTTAATTAAGCTGAGTTACGGAGGATCAGTAACCGATTAGGTGGTTTCTAATGTAGATTGACAAGCTCGGAAGACAGAATTCCATCTCGATTTGAGGCAAGATGATGCAGAGCCTCGTTGCCATGGGACTGTTGCCTGATAGTCGTTGTCCTGAACTACAATTGTCGTTGACCTTTTCTTCAAAATAGCACGCGGTTCACTTGTATCTGACATGGTGTTATTAAAGGGAGGCCAACCTCCATGAGGCCTCTGATGAAGAAGACAACATTGCCGAATCATTCTAATCTATTATAACTCTTCTACAGAAATTTTTCAACGGCCCAAAAGTCCTTGGAAAAGTCCTGAAAGACATAACAGAGAGAGACGTGACTGCTCCCAACACATACCAGACGACACACCTCACCATTTCTTACAAGAGTAAGAAAACAACCATCTTGCCTAAGAAGAAATATCCCGACATGTCTTGAAAGAGAAAAACGTCGTCTTTGTCTTTATATGCCCACTTGGGGGAACTCCAGCCCCTGATACCTCATTACATAGGCAAGAAAACTAAGTCCCTTACAAGGTAAAGGACTTAGTTTTCTTTGAACGACTTGTCGACAAACGACAAGTCGTTCAAAGAACGTTCATCTCTACAATCAGACCATAACCAGAGCTATCCTGACGAAAAAAAAGACCGAATTAATAGCAAGATACAATGACAATAGAAGATATATATATATATATATATATATATATATATATATATATATATATATATATATATATATATACATATATATATATATATATATATATATATATATATATATATATATATATATATATATATATATATATATGTATGTATATGGGGACCATTCGCCTAGGGACCATTCAAGCCCAGTGACCCGAACCCATCCTAACCCAATTGTACGCTCGTCTATATATATATATATATATATATATATATATATATATATATATATATATATATATATATATATATATATATATATTGAGAGAGAGAGAGAGAGAGAGAGAGAGAGAGAGAGAGAGAGAGAGAGAGAGAGAGAGAGAGAGAGAGAGAGAGAGAGAGAGAGAGAGAGAGAGAGAGAGAGAGAGAGACAGAGAGAGAGAGAGAGAGAGAGAGAGAGAGAGAGAGAGAGAGAGAGAGAGAGAGAGAGAGAGAGAGAGAGAGAGAGAGAGAGAGAGAGACAGAGAGAGAGAGAGAGAGAGAGAGAGAGAGAGAGAGAGAGAGAGAGAGAGAGAGAGAGAGAGAGAGAGAGAGAGAGAGAGAGAGAGAGAGAGAGAGAGAGAGAGAGAGAGAGAGAGAGAGAGAGAGAGAGAGAGAGAGAGAGAGAGAGAGAGAGAGAGAGAGAGAGAGAGAGAGAGAGAGAGAGAGCGAGAGAGAGAGAGAGAGAGAGAGAGAGAGATTCAGTTTTCGCAAGATACAAAGGAGTATATTTTGGGAAAGTTAGAATTATAAAAGAGGAGAAAAGTTGAAATGGGATGTCATAATAATTTGGTGTAATCCAAGCGAGGCTCCCGAGAAGGAAAGACTCCGCCACCTCGTAAAGTATATGGTGTCTTGGCGAATGGCTGTACTCACCTAGTTGTACTTGCGGGGGTTGAGCTCTGGCTCTTTGGTCCGGCCTCTCAACTGTGTACCAACAGGTGTACAGGTTCCTGAGCCTACTGAGCTCTATCATATCTACACTTGAAACTGTGTATGGAGTCAGCCTCCACCACATCACTTCCTAATTCATTCCATTTGTCAACTACTGTGACACTAAAAAAAATATAATGTCTCTATGGCTCATTTGGGCACTCAGTTTCCACCTGTATCCCATAGTGCGTGAGCCCCTTGAGTTAAATAGTCAGTCTTCGTCTACCCTATTAATTCCTTTGAGAATCTTGTATGTGGTAATCATGTCCCCTCATAACTCTTTTGTGTTGCAGCGACGTGAGTTTTAATTCCTGTAGTCTCTCCTCGTAGCTCATACCCCTCAGTTCGGGGTACTAGTCTGGTGGCAAATCTATGAACCTTTTCCAGTTTAGTCTTATGCTTGATTAGATATGGACTCCATGCTGGAGCTGCATACTCCAGGATTGGTCTGACATAAGTGGTATACAAAGTTCTGAATGATTTCTTAGATAAATATCTAAAGGCCGTTCTTATGTTGGCCAACCTGGCATATATCGCTGCTGTTATTCCCTTGATATGGGCTTCAGGGGACAGGTCTGGCGTGAGGTCTTTCACCCCCCCCCCCAGGTCATTCTCTCTGATTCTTGAAGAATTTCGAAGAAGAAGAATATGTATGTTTGTGTGTGCGTGTGCGTGCGTGTGCGTGCGTGTGCGTGCGTGTGCGTGCGTGTGCGTGCGTGTGCGTGCATGTATTCGCCTGGTCTGCGCCTGTTGCTGTGCCCTCTCTGCCAGTCGCGTATTGCAATTCTGCTAGCAATGTTTGTGGGGGTGTCAAGCTTCAGCTCCTGATCCCTAATACTTGAACCAAATGGACTCCTAATTAATGCACCGACTCCAGTCCCAACTGCTTATTGTAGTTCGGTCATCTCAATGACTCAAGACTTTGTAATGATTTAAAAGAATGTTTCTAACTTAAATAAACCTTTAGTGGGAAGAGGGTAGTTCTAGAGAAGCTAGAAACAGACGGAGAAAGACGGCCAAATACCGTCAGACTATTAACCAAGATTGACAGGGGAAAAAAAAGGTTCTGTCATTAATCAAACGTTGGTAAGAGTCATGAGAGATGGAGAAATTTATCAAGTTTTTCGGAGATTAAATATATGGAATGCTACTCAAAATTATGACGTTAATATCCTGGATAGTATGACCAGGGTTGATAACACCCAGAATCTTTGATAAGAGAAAAAAGCTGGCAGTATTGCTGGGTATTATCATCCATCTAATGGCACTAAAACTGATATGTGACTTGAATTAATCAACTCGTGTCAGCATACAAACCATTGTGGCAAACGTGAACCATGTCATACGTGGATCCATGGTGTCAGAGGTGAACCATGGTGCCAGACGTGAACAATGTGTCACACAGGAACCATGGTGCCAGACGTGAACAATATGTCACACAGGAACCATGGTGTCAACCATGAACCATGGTGCCAGATATGAACCATGGTGCCACACACATGAACAATGGTGTCACACAGGAACCATGATGTCAGACTACAAACCATGGTGTCAGACAACGAACCATGGTGTCAAACAACGAACCATGGTGTCAGACAACGAACCATGGTGTCAGACAACGAACCATGGTGTCAAACAACGAACCATGATGTCAGACAACGATCCATGGTGTCAGACAACGAACCATGGTGTCAGACAACGAACCATGGTGTCAGACAGCGAACCATGGTGTCAGACAACGAACCATGGTGTCAGACAACGAACCATGGTGTCACCCAACGAATCATGGTGTCAGACAACGAAGCATGGTGTCAGACAACGAAGCATGGTGTCAGACAACGAACCATGGTGTCAGACAACGAACCATGGTGTCAGACAACGAACCATGGTGTCAGACGCAAACCATTGTATCAGCCACGAGTCATGTCAGACATTAAGCTGACCCTGGAAACACAAACCGAAACTGTCTCTATTTTCCGCTTGTTACAACTTGAAATAAAGTTGTTACATCTTGGCTTAACGTGTTTATGACGTATTAGAACGTTGTTACAACTTGCTATATTGGTTGTTATAACTGGTTAGGTGTTAAAACTTGCTCGAACGTTGCACCAACGTCGTAGTTTCGGTGTGTGTTTGGTGGGGAGTCAGAGCCATTATTTCTTCAGAGCCTGAAGAAACAACTCCAAATTCGAGGCAGCACAGAGGACAAAGCTCCACATTGCCAGTCCCACACAGCACCGAAACAGAGGAGTCCAAAATACAAGAAAATACTGATAAAAATGTGCCACAGACACCAACACGGAACACGGCAAGCGAGCACAGAGTAAGCCTCCGGGTCATGCATTCCACCTTATGCATTCAAGTTTAATAACTACAGGAGCTCGAGTAATGCATAATAAATCTAACTCACTACTACAAGCAGGAATTTGTCTCTCTCTCTCTCTCTCTCTCTCTCTCTCTCTCTCTCTCTCTCTCTCTCTCTCTCTCTCTCTCTCTCTCTCTCTATCTCTATCTCTCTCTTTCTCTCTCAATTTGTTTTTAATATAACTAGGATTTATAGGGACTGGTGATGATGTGCTTTAAGAAAAAGCAAGCTAGTTGATGTTGTCTTAAAATAATAAATAATATTATATTAGTCATATTAAGTACAGGATGAAGCCGAAGCCAACAGTGTACCAGAGCCTTCAAATGGTCAGTTGATTTGATTCCACAAATATTGACTTGTAAAGAGAATATGTTTCAAATGCACAGGAATAAATGTCAGCTGTTGGAATGATGTTATTCAGACCGGCCCAGGCAGCAGAAGGCTATTAATGTTCTTCTCTTATGTGGTTGTTGTATTATTTCAGCTACTCGGAGCAAAAAGTTCCAAGTAGCACGGGCTATGGTGATCCCGTAGAGGACTTACTTGGCACAGGAGCGGGGGCTGTAAATGCAGGTTTACTTGCAACTTCTTTCGGCGATGTTAGACCGTCAACACCTCGACAGCGCTGTGACGCCTCAAATTTACTAACCAACCCAACTATACAAAGTGTCGTAATGCCCAAGTGCTTCTAATAACGCATCGGTGTGTTTGCTTTTTCTGTACCTGGTTAAAAGCATGTTTTGTAATCAAGTTTAATTACTGCTTCATTTACGGGCAGCTCATTGACTCATTGACAGCTCATTGACAGCTCGTGGTTCCTGAGCTGCTCCACTGTCACCAGGAACACCAAAACCTCCATTTTATATATGTGACTTGATAACAACACGATCGTGACTTAAAGCAGACGAGGACGGTGAAGCAGAGATAACTAGAGGGGGAACCCCAATGTAATTAAATAGTTAACAAGAGAATAGGAAGGGACGCATTGCGCTAAAGATCGCTGCTAAATGGCGGACGAGGAAGGACAATTTAACACGGCGAGGGGAATTAAGGGAGGAGTATTGAGGGGAGCTGGTAATGAGTGCGGGTGAGGGGAGAGAGAGAGAGAGAGAGAGGCAGGGAGGGATGGGGAGGACATAGGGAGAGTGTGTGACGAGTGATTGAGAGTCATGGGCTGGAAAGTCATCGTTAAATGGTCTCTGTTCCACGCCTCTTTCTCTCCCCTCATCTATCTTCCATCTCTCTCTCTCTCTCTCTCTCTCTCTCTCTCTCTCTCTCTCTCTCTCTCTCTCTCTCTCTCTCTCTCTCTCTCTCTCTCTCTCTAACCATTCCCTTCTATTTCACTACAATCCTTCTCTTGTTTTTCCCTTTCTCTACTCATCCTCACCTCTTCCTGCTCTCTCCCACCCTTCAACTAACCCTCCTTCAATAGTTTCCCCATTTCCACAAGCTTTCACCTCCTATTTATCCTTCCCCATCGGTACATTTCACTCCCATTTCTCCACCCCATTCTCTTTCCTATCCTTCCCCCATTGCACCCCCCTTGTCCCCATCTCTGCTCCTATTCCCCCATTACCAACGTGTTACCTCTATATCCCCTTGACCACCCATCCCCCCTCTTTCTTTTCCATCTACATTATCTATTCCTCCTCTCCCCCCACTAGCCCTCTCCAGTTCCCGCCCCCCACCCCCCCCCCCCCCCCACTCTGCGAATTTCCCCTCACAGTCTCCAGTGAACTGTATAATCTCCCCGGAGAAATATGTTTTCCCCAGAGAGCACTTAATTTATGTTTCAATAATTCTCGAAGCAAACATGGCCGCCGTTGTTGTACTGTTTAATCAAGAGTTTGTGTTACACACCGGCAACTCTGACAACATGACGAAGCAATCATGGCAACTTTTGCTTTTATGTTGATCATTTGTGTCGAAAATATGGCAGCTGTTTTTTAACAGTAAAATAAAATATATAGTGTATTCTTAAATTATTGGGATTTGGATATTTATTTGACACAATTTTTGTTATGTACGTTAATTCATTTGCATTAGAAAAAAATTGTAATGGCAGCGTGATATCAAATTATTAGAAAAGGTAAAATAAAAATGATGGTCAATTATGACACGACATTGGAAACCCTAAAAAGTATATTTCAGAAAAAAATATTTTGTCACACATCATTACTGAATCAATTAAGTCATTATTACAAAGTAAATTAAATGAATTACATTAAATTAAATTACTTACATTATATTAAAATAATTACATTAAATTAAAATAATTACATTAAACTAAGTCAATTAATTAAATTAAATTAGTTACATTAAATTAAATTGGTTATATTAAATTAATATCATTAAATCAAATAAAATAATTACTAATCGGACATTAAATCAAATAAAATCATTACTAATCGGACATTAAATCAAATCATTACAAATCAGTTACCAATTGTAATTATCAGTCATGAATATATTATAAAAAATGAGAAACATAATCGATAATTTAATTTAAATTCATCTACTTCTTATCTGATTTTAAAACTTTGTTTTAAGATATCAACTAAAAACATATTGCTGACGAATAGTGTTTATTGACCAAGGAGAAAAAAAATCCACTAGATACGTACAGTTTAAAATCAAATAATTATAGACTACCTATACCATGAATTATTATTAATTGTCACAGCCTCTGATGCCTTACATCGAGAACAGGTTCACGGCCCAATAGCTGAGACTCAACATTACTGCTCACACAAGACGGGTATGGTGATCGTAATGATTGAACTAAGCTGAACAAGGCCGGCAGTTCACAGCTCCCACATTGTTCACAGCCATACAACCTGGAACACTGACATATAACTTTACTTTCAACCGGGTTTCACGCTGACCGAATTACCCCAATGACATTTGTTCTGACGTTCAGTTCTCTGACAGAATCAGACATTTTTACAAGGGGTTTCTTTGTTGATATAGTAAAACCCAGATGCGTTTTTGAAATATTTTACTCTCTCTTTCTGTCGAGAAGATTTAGTTGAAGATCTGAATAAAACGAATTCAGCGAGTAAAATACTACAGTGATACAAGATGTTGTGGTACATTGGAACTGTGATGTAATGGTGCGGAGGTACAGTGATTTAGTAGTAGAGGGTAGTGATATAGTGGTACAGGGATCCAGTGATGTGGTACAGTAATACAGGGATGTAGTGGTACAGTACTACAGGATGTAGTGGTACAAAGGTACTGTGATGTAGTGGTACAGGGATACAGTGATGTAGTGGTAAAAGGATACAGTGATGTGGCGCCACTGGCATACAATAATGTGGCACAGGGATACAGTGCTACAGAATACAGTGTGTAGCAATGCACATAAACAATAGTGGATTGCTCCGGAAATTTGGAGAAAAGGTGCATATTCGGTTTCCAGTTATTTCTAACTGAAAAACATTAATCGGTAGCAGCAAATTGATTGATAGGTCAATCTTCTCCAATTTACAAAATTGTCTGTTACCCCGTACACACACACACACACACACACACACACACACACACACACACACACACACACACACACACACACACACACACACACACACACAAACACACACACACACACACACACACACACACACACACACACACACACACACACACACACACACACACACACACACACACACACACACACACACACACACACAAATAGGAATTGATAGGGTAGATAAAGACAGTCTATTTAACACAAGGGGAACACGCACAAGGGGACACAGGTGGAAACTGAGTGCCCAAATGAGCCACAGAGATATTAGAAAGAACTTTTTTAGTGTCAGAGTGGTTGACAAATGGAATGCATTAGGGGGTGATGTGGTGGAGGCTGACTCCATACACAGTTTCAAATGTAGATATGACAGAGCCCGATAGGCTCAGGAATCTGTACACCTGTTGATTGACGGTTGAGAGGCGGGACCAAAGAGCCAGAGCTCAACCCCCGCAAACACAACTAGGTGAGTACACACACACACACACAGAGGGCTTAGTGTACCTCTAACCCTGGGAATCAATTGCGATGGAAGAGTTGACCTGCTTGAAAATAGCAAATGTGGTACTAATATACAAGAAACGGGGATAGCGAGGAGGCACTTACCCCACATAACAGTTTCACTACAAGCATTCTCATCAAACTGCTCGAATGAATAAAGAGAAAAATGAGTAAAACGCCCAGAGATTAGGTAAGCAAACACCTGGAGAGGATTAGGTAAACAAACACTCAAACAGGATTAAGGTAAACAACTAAAGAGGATTAAGTAAACAAGCATCAACACGTTTTTAGGGAAGTGAAATCGTGAATAACTAATTGGAGTACGATGAAAAAATAAAGACGTTAAGACAAGCGAGAATTGCATGGGCAGACTGCTCATTTCTTAATTGCTTAGAAGCTTTTGACCCAATCCCCAATAAGAGACTCCTATACGAACTAAGAGAAACATGTGGAAATAAGTGGAGAGAGTACCTAACTGACAGGAGTCGGAGTCACGTTGAGGGGAAGTCGGGCTGGTGTTGAGCAACACGCGAAATCCATCGAAGATCGGTGCCGAAAACCATACTATTTCTCATCTACATTAATGGCCTCGCTAGAGGAGTCGAGTCCGACATGTCGATGTTCGCAAACAATGCAAAATTAACGAGAAGAGTCGAGACAGATGTTGACTTTAACATACTTCAAGATGACCTAGACAATATGGAGAGTTTGAGAAATGGCTATTGGATTTCAATACCAGCAAGTGTAAAGTGATCCAAATTTGAACAGATGACAGGAGACTTAAGCCCTGTGAAGGAAGGCCCGACAGACCACTGGAACATTGTCTGATACAGTGCTCAGTTATAAACCAAATGAGATTTCAACTAAGGTTCAACAGAGCTGAAGTTGTTGTTAAACACATTGGGCATAATCTTTCTAAAGCGAACATACGAGTCATAAATACTCATACTCCGCCTATGTAAAACAGAAACACTTAACATTTAGTGTGCCAGCCAGAGGCTTAGGGCCCGTGTAGGAATATCCCTACAAACAAAAACACTTAACTCCATGTAGCAGCTACAGAAAAATACCTATGGTAGATATACCTATATATAGATATACAGCAGCTCTATCTCCGGAGGTTTTATATAAATTGGATAACGTTTGGGGGAAGGGAAAATCTGGTGGATCCTCGTCAAATTTCACATATAAGGAATTTCATCACAGTTGAATTTTTGTTTAGTCGATATTCACTTCGACTAAAGTCGATAGTCAATTCTCGCTCCAGCCAATTCTCACTCCAGTCAATTTTCGTTCCAGGCGAAGCGTTATTATCCTGATCACTTTCATTTACGACGAATTTCATCCAGATCATTGACGTTTAATCGTCCGGTTATCCATATATTACTTCAAAGTTAATGAAAATTGGAGATAGTTGCAGGAAGACCATGGCAAACAAAATGCTGCTGGAATTCAATCACAACAAGTGTAAGATAATGAAAACCAGGAAGGGAGACGACGACCAGGAGGCATCTACACCACAACGGGGAAGACAACTACAGATATCGGAGAGAGAAGAGGTTTTGGGGAGTCCATCACTAACACTAAAAGTGCACATAAACCAGTAGGATAACTTAGGAAACATCCAGGACGCTAACAATCATTTTGGACGTAGTTTAGAAACAATAGTCAGGTCTGCTTCAAGGCAATATACTCAGTGTTTGTTTGAATAATGCTGGAATATAATATATATAGTAAATGCAGAATTCAGAGTTGGTCTCCCATGGACCCCATCTCATATTGACCTCTGAATGCATCACAGAACCGATTAGTTAGCTAAAACATGATGACCAAGATGGTAACCAACCCCCTTAAAGATTGGGTTTGATTACCATTCTGTACGACCTTTGAGCACCCTAAGGAAAGTAATATACCGAAAACTGCAACAAAAATTAGTAAACCTGAGACATGAAAATGTCTCAGGTCTACTAAGAGTCTCAGGTAGACCTGAGATGAAATTCACACTATATAAATTCACACACAGAAAGGGACATATTATGGGTCATCCAATAAGGACAGTAGACTTGCACAAATCACATTAACGTGATGTATCATTGAGAAAATCAGTTAAGAGCCCTGAGGAGAATTCGAACCAGCACAACGGGTACTCCCAAGCACACGCCTTAAACCACTGGACCACGATATGCTAAAAGTAATGTCACCTACTGGTTTTCGCATCAGCAGAATTATGAACGTCACTACTACCAGACTTAGACTCGGCTACGAGTACATCTTGGGCCTCTGGTCACCACCTGCTGAAGCAGATCGGACCAAATGTAACCTGTCAATAGAACAAGGTACAAGGGGGCAGTGAGGGAGGCTTTACAAGGGGGAACAAGGGGTCAGTGAGGGGAGGCTCCACGAGGGGAAACAAGGGGTCAGGACCAACCGATGTGGAAATCACTCAAAGTTCCAGCCAAACTTTTCTAATTCGTTTGAGGATGAGGCCCGACGCCATTTATTTCCTCGGAGGAAAGGGAGGAAGGGGGGTAATAAAGGCAGCGGGGGTAATAAAAGAGGGAAGGATGGGGAGGAAGGAGGTAGAGGGAGCGGAGGATGGAATAATAAAGGATAGGAGGAAAGAAAATGGTAATAGAGGGGAAGGAGAAATGCTTACATATGCTGTAGTGCTCGAGTATGGAAATGTCTCCCATGTCTATGTAGATTGAGGAGCGCCTTTGTGTAAATTAGCGAGCTTTTATGTGGTGTTAATGCTTATATATTTTAGTGTGAGTGCGAATTTAAGGAATGTATAGCGTATTTATTATATTACAGTAGTGTGGTCAATATAGGAGGTCACGACCTGTAGAATTGTCAATATAAGAGGTCACGACCTGTAGAATTGTCAATATAAGAGGTCACGACCTGTAGAGTGGTCAATATAAGAGGTCACGACCTGTAGAATGGTCAATATAGGAGGTCACGACCTGTAGAAAGGTCAATATAAGAGGTCACGACCTGTAGAGTGGTCAATATAAGAGGTCACGACCTGTAGAATGGTCAATATAAGAGGTCACGACCTGTACAATGGTCAATATAAGAGGTCACGACCTGTAGAGTGGTCAATATATGAGTATGAGTCGAGAGTAAGTCCTGCCGCTAAGTGGAAATTTAAGTTTTTATATAAACGAAATTAATGAAGCGAACTGAAGCGAGAAAAGCAGCATTAAGGGTGGGCGGGGGGAAGGAGGTGGATTGGAAGGAAGATTGGCAAGGTTGAGGGAGAGTGGATGGCTGGGGAGAGGGTGGGTATACTTGCCCATCCGTTACCTATCAGTGATTACGCTAAAGTGAGATCTTGTTCATTATGCCATTATTGGTACAATTTAACTATTTTTGCTTTCGAGTGTTTTTTATTTTGTTTTCGAATCTGTCCTGCAAGTCGTGGAGAGAGGTGGCTTCCACAGCTTCTTCTTATGTGTGTTTCACCTGCTACGCACAGAATACATTTTTTTATATATTTCTTCGAGTTATTTGAGTTTCCAGCTTCCACTTATATCCTCGTGTCCTTCTCTCCCTCATTTCAAGATAGCTATCCTTGTACACCATGTCATTTCCCCTCATTATCTTGTATGATGTGATCATGTCCCTCGTTTTTTTCTCTCCTCTGGGGTTGGTAAAGTCCACTTCCCTTGCACCTATCCTTCAGAGCTCATAGCCCCCTTGGCACTGGCACTATTCTTGTTGCAAACATGTGTACTATTTCCACATCGATTTTGTCCTTGTTGCAAGGTGCAGATTACTGGCTGGTGCTGCACACTCCGGTACTCGTCTAACAAAAGGCTGCGTAAACTGCATTTGAAAAGAGCCCTAATTTAGGTTTCTAATCGACGATGTTACCCCTGTTTATGTATGCCTCTGGAGATTATAGTGATGAAATTATACGCCACTCCCAAATTCCTTTCCCGCTGGTATTCTTTTTGCTTTTCTAATTTTCATTACATTATACTTGTTAGGATTGAATTCTAGCCAGCATTTGTTTTCTCATTCATATGGGCCTTTAATGTTGTTATCATATTCCATGTAGCTATGTTTATGTATTCTGGACGTTCCTCTTCCATACTGTTCATTGCTCCTTGTCCCTAGTATGTGAGGAAGCAGATGATGACCATGTTGGCTAATAGAATAGGGGATAGGGGGATGGGAAGAGGGGTCAGGGGTGAGAAGAGAGGACAGGGGGAGGGGATGAGAAGAGGGTGCATGTGAGGTAAGAAAAAGACGAAGGGGTATATGGAAAAGTGTGGACAGAAAGCAGGGGGAAGAGAAACTCTCAAGGTTATAAACACAAGAGAAATAGACATAATATATGAGACACGATGAGAAATATAGACATGTTGAGAAAGGTAAATAAGCGACAGCTCTTAATGAATTAATGAAATATAAGAGAAAGGAATTGGAAGGGGCAGCTAAGTAACAGAAAAAGAAGAGGCAAGGAAAAAAGAGGAACATTATAAGGAAGCGGAGGAAGCATAAGAAACTAAAGAGTTGTTTAAGAGAGGTAGAAAGCAGGAGGGTAAAGGGTGTGTGTGTGGAAAATGTAACCAAGAATAAGGAGGAAAGTATGTAAGGGTGAAGGAAGGAGGGAAGTGGGAAGGGGAGGGAGGGAGGCAAAGATGGTTTCCCGGGGGCTGGTCTGGCCTTCTCTGCAGCTCCTCACCGTTAATGGTGTAATTGTTGGAGAAGTTTTTGTTCTGGTGGTCGAGAGATGATGGAGTGGAGGGGAGATGTTACCGCCATGTTTAGACTGATAATATATATATATATATATATATATATATATATATATATATATATATATATATATATATATATATATATATATATATATATATATATATATATAATGCATAAGCAACAGGGCTCCATTAAGGAACATATAATCTCTTCCCACAAACAAACCATCACCAGAGAAATCTTAGCAAACAACACAGAAATCATCGATAGATACAGCGATAGCAGGCGGCTTGACGTCTGCGAGGCACTACATATCAAGAAGTCAACACCAGCAATCAACAGCCAATTAATGCACAACAATATTTTACCCACTTCAAGACTCCGCTCCAATATAGAAGCATCAAGAAATATGGACCAATAGGCTTTCTACAATTACTTCCATTCAATACCCATTCTTTCGTGTTCTGTCTTGTGTTTGAATTTAATACCCATTCAATACCCATTGTTTCGTGTTCCGTCTTGTGTTGGAATTTAATACCCATTGAATACCCATTGTTGAAAGTTCGTTTTTCACCTCATCCACCTCACCTAAATGTAGATATAAACCTCGAAGATGTGTAAAGCTCTATTCAGTTTCAGTTGTGTGTTTGTAAACTAAAGTCTTTGAAAATGTAATAAGTTTTACGAAACGCGCTCAAGTGTCGCGTCAGACTAGAAATAAAAATGAATTTTGGAGAATTGATCTTTGATACTAATATATATATATATATATATATATATATATATATATATATATATATATATATATATATATATATATATATATATATATGTATATATATATATAGGAGAGAGATAGAGAGAGAGAGAGATAGAGAGAGAGAGATAGAGAGAGAGAGATAGAGAGAGAGAGAGATAGAGAGAGAGAGAGATAGAGAGAGAGAAAGAGAGAGAGAGAGAGAGAGAGAGAGAGAGAGAGAGAGAGAGAGAGAGAGAGAGAGAGAGAGAGAGAGAGAGAGAGAGAGAGAGAGAGAGAGAGAGAGAGAGAGAGAGAGAGAGAGAGAGAGAGAGAGAGAAAGACCTGGCATGGTTTAATGTTTTATCTTGTCTTTCATGGACAATACTTTTTTATTTTGCTCCTAACCTAAATACATTTGAATAGATTCTGGTATTTATCCCTATGCCTTATACATTCGTTCAAGTATGGTGTTTTCTGTGTCTTACTTTATATATTCGTTCATATATCTTATCATCCTCTATCTATCCCTTATATATTCGTTCATATATCGTATTTTCAAAAATCTTCATCAATGTTCTCATCTTCCCAACAATCTCTTCTTGTTTTTATCGTCGTTTCATTACGGCGATCATCTTCGCCTCTCCCCCCATTCCCTATTTACCTGTACCTGCCGCTTATCTCCCACTTTCCCACAGTAACTCTCCTCTCCCCGTCTCATTCCCCCCCTTTTGCTCTCCTTAATTGGGCTTTTTCGTGGTTTATTAATTTGGTTAGTGAATATAATGTGTGCATCCTGTGTAGGTATGTAAGGGGAGGGTGGTGGGGGTGGGAGCATGATGTTGATCAGTAATGGTGAATGTTGGGGGTTAACTACCACCACTACCACCACAGCGATGGTGGTGGGGGTAGCTGTTAGGTGGTGCTGGTGGTGGTAGCAGGTGGTGGTGGTTTGTGGAAGCTATTGGTTGGTGGTAGTGACTGCCTGGTGGTGGAGGTTGCTGGGAGTTGAAGATGGACTCACCAAGTTGTACTCTTCTACCTGTGCTTGCGGAGGTTGAGCTTCGGCTCTTTGGTCCCACCTCTCAACTGTCAATCAACTGGTGTATAGGTTCCTGAGCCTACCGGGCTCTATCATATCTACATTTGAAACTGTGTATGGAGCCTGACTACACCACATCACTGTCAAATGCATTCCATTTGCTAACTACCTCTGACAATGAAGCTTTGTGTGATGGTGGTGGTGGTTAGAGTAACCAGTTATAGTGGTTGCTGAGTATGGGGGCGGGTGACAGCACTCACTGGTGAAAATGGAGATGGAAATGGCAACGAGCAGAAGCAGGAAATGGTATGGCATATGGCAGCAAACAGTTACTAATAGTTGTGGTAACCAATGATGGTTGTAACTGATGGTTATGGTAACCATTGGTGGTGGTAACCCATCACCGGTTGTGTTAGGGAGAAGGGAAGGGGGGGGGGGGTAGAGTGGAGGGGTAACAGGTCATAGTGGAGGTGACTCTCAATGGAGTTAAAAGTTATTAATTTATTTGATTGTATTCCAAAATGAACCATTTTGTGTCTTGTCATTCAACATCTGAGCAGTAATGCCTTTCACACCATCAGTTCAAAGCGTGCGTCAGCCTCTGGATGCTCAGTTGGATGCTGCCACCATCTGAATGAATTCCTTTGATATCAAATAATATGTATTGACTGAGGTGACGTATTGAGAGGTCTGGCCTCCAGAGAAGTATCGCTTGTGTGCATTACATTAGTTTATGTTTTACCACAAGCGAGCCCATTCAGTCGATGAGTCACAATAACGTGGCTAAAGTATGTTGACCAGACCACACACCAGAAGGTGAAGGGACGACGACGTTTCAGTCCGTCATGGACCATTCTTAAGTCGACAATCGACTTAAGAATGGTCCAGGACGGACCGGAACGTCGTCGTCCCTTCACCTTATAGTGTGTGGTCTGGTCAGTCCATTCAGTGCTCAGTGCGAGTTACATATATAATACTTTACATCTATATCTTTAAACGTATATTATACAGATGTTGCATTAATTAGTGCATCCTGTTTACAGGTCAAGAATGACTTATAAACAAGATGACAATAATGACCTATATGCTTTTGAAAGCATACCTCAACCCAGGGGACAAAAAATCAGTCTATATATATATAGGGCGTCTTACAATAGCAATTGAACGGGATAGGAAGAAAGACAAAGAGCTGGGACAGAAGACGGAGTGAAGGAATGATGCCCAGGCACTTAGACCATCGTAGATAGAACTTCATTCCAGTAAGAAGTGAGAAATGTTGTATCTCTCACATAGCTACAAAAGAATTGCTAGACACTACACTACACTACACTGCACTACACTACACTACACTACACTACACTACACTACACTACACTACACTACACTACACTACACTACACACTCTGTTCAATTGCTAGATACGTCTGATTCCCAAACGTATCCTAGTTATTAAAACAATGATTTCCAGGCGTTTTGCTTCATTGGTTTCTTATATAGACGCCTCCTGACGGTATTCATCACATTGTTTCAGTGCTTCAGTGCTTCAGTGCTTCAGTGCTTCAGTGCTTCAGTGCTTCAACTTTCCAGTCTTTGTGTGTTAGATCAGTAAGATAGCCATCGGACATTCGTTGCAGTATTATGTTGGTCATTACATTATTATGCTTTGAGGTTCTAACATGCAATGATATCTAGAGGAGTTTTATTTCCAATCAATTTTATCAGCTAAAACATTCATCTGAATACCACTATTTTATTGGTTATTTATAACCAATACTATGTGCGATCAATGCCAGGAGTGCATTCTGCGAGGTGCAGAATATGACTCCACGACCTCTGACACTTTCAAATTCAAAGGTGAGTTATATATATTGTAAATTAGACGAGTCGTACTAGCCAAGTCGTGCTGTAATACTTTGTAAAAATCGGTTTTTAAATAAAATCATCTAAATCATCAAGCTTCACTATGGCTGGAACTAGAGGAAATAGTTTCAATAAATTACAGGCGCATCGGGAACAACTTCCTCTCTCCTTTACAGAACTGTCCGTACAGTGGTCTGTGTCCTCAATGCTTAGGATCTGGTATCCTAGGTTCGATCCCTTTTGCGAGGTAGAAATGGGTTGGGCACGTTTCTTTTTACCTGATGTTTCTGTTCACCTAGCAGTACATATTTCAGGTGTCAGGAAGTTAGGCAACCGGTGTAATTCAAACTGTAATTCAGTATTTCGAATTGAAATGTAAAGATTCCGATCGATAAATACTATTCTATTGAATGTAATCATACTTCTTAGTGCTTGAAGGGAAGGAAACTATTAGGAGAAAGCGCCAAGCTATTACGATTTGGATCAGGACTTAGGAAGGGATCAGGATAAGGATTTAGGATGGGACGGAGGGCAGGAATGGTACCCAACCACTTAGACAGTCGGGAATTGAACACCGACCTGCATGAAGCGAGACCGTCGCTCTACCGTCCAGCCCCAAGTGGTTGAGAGGGTCTACTCACTGGCGAGGAACGACGGAGCGACACTAATATCTACTGGGAGATCGAGGTACGCATTTCTTTGTTCGAAACTCTATATTTACAGTACTTCGAACGTACATCTTATGATTCCCTAAAATGTGGCTGATCGAAATCCACGAGAGGCGAACTCCGACAACCTCGTAACATTTGCAATATGTCTGATCAACAGCATCTTCTCATCTACAGCCTCATCATCTCCAACACATGTCACCTACAGCATCACAGCATCTCCAACACGTGACACCTAAAGGATCATATCATCTCCAAACACACGACACCTCCAGCACATGATGGTATCTCCAACATACCCAAACATTGCAACATCCCTTGTCCATTACCCTTGGCACACTCTTTCACGGGGGCTATTCATGCCCGTGCCACCTCTAGGGTGTCACGGGGCGTGAATAACGCCCTTTGATCATAATCTTGATCAATCGACGAACTTCTCCTTCCCCCTAATCAAGTTGTGTTTCACATTGGGATGTTCCTACGAAACGATTTGTTATCATCGTGCAACGATCCCGTAAAATAAGCGTTTGTTCAACGACGACCTCTAACGGCAACAATCAAAATCAATGACGTCGTCTGACCGGAACGTGAGTATTATTTGACTCGTTTATGCACTCAACAATACTCCCGCCGAATCCACTTATTCCAATAACGGCTGAGTGAATACTCGTGCCATGAGTGTGTACAGAGTGAATAATGGTGCCATGATTGTCAATAAAATGAATAGTGGTGCCATAGGTACAGAGTGAATAATGTCATGAGTGTGTACAGAGTGAATAAGTGCCATGAGTGTGTACAGAGTGAATAACGGAGTCATACTGAAATGCAGCGTTACTTTTTCGCGCCTTTGATTCCACAACGGACTCAGGAGTGTAGAAATTCACGACTCCGTTCAGGGTGAATTATGGTACGATGAGTGAATACAGAGTGAATAATGGGATAAAATGGAGCTAAATTTGAGTGCGCTGTGAATTATGATACCATAAATAGATATAGGTTAAGTGAGAATGATTAATTATTCCACGAGTGAATAATAGTGGCATGATTGAGTGCAAGGTGCCATATTACTGTGAACTATGATGCTCTGACATCATTAGGAGTAAATGATGCTGCCATGACCGGATGGATAAGGAGTAATGGTGCCTTTTTTTATTTTATTCTCAGATATACACACACACACACACACACACACACACACACACACACACACACTTTGTATACCACATATGTCAGGCCAATCCTGGAGTATGCAGCCCCAGCATGGAGTCCATATCTAGTCAAGGATAAGACTAAACTGGAAAAGGTTCAAAGGTTTGCCACCAGACTAGTACCCGAGCTGAGAGGTATGAGCTACGAGGAGAGACTACGGGAATTAAACCTCACTTCGCTGGAAGACAGAAGAGTTAGGGGGGACATGATCACCACATTCAAGATTCTGAAGGGGATTGATAGGGTAGATAAAGACAGTCTATTTAACACAAGGGGAACACGCACAAGGGGGACACAGGTGGAAACTGAGTGCCCAAATGAGCCACAGAGATATTAGAAAGAACTTTTTTAGTGTCAGAGTGGTTGACAAATGGAATGCATTAGGGGGTGATGTGGTGGAGGCTCACTCCATACACAGTTTCAAGTGTAGATATGACAGAGCCCGATAGGCTCAGGAATCTGTACACCTGTTGATTGACGGTTGAGAGGCGGGACCAAAGAGCCAGAGCTCAACCCCCGCAAACACAACTAGGTGAGTACAACTAGGTGAGTACACACACACGCACACACACACACACACACACACACACACAATTCCCACCGCAGGACAGAAGCATTTGGTCAATATTTCCCTTCACCTGATGCCTATGTTCACCTAGCAGTAAATACATACCAGGGAGAACATGTACTTGTAACAAAAACAAAAGGATGTGTAACAAAAAGAAGGTCTGGTCGAGGATCGGGCCGCGGGGACACTAAGCCCCGAAATCATCTCAAGATAACCTCAAGAAGGAAGCTGGTAGTCAACCTAAAGTTTCGCATGTAACCTTCGAACACTTTGATGTGGGTCAAGAAGTTCCACAACACCCTCCCTTCAAATACACAAGGAAATCACACTAACGTTGTACATCTATGAGAAAATACGCACTGAATCTGACACCTGAAGCCCACATTTATAGGATATCATCAGCGGCGAATGCGAGGTTGGCTAACATCAGAAAGGCCTTTAGAAATGTGTATAAGGAAGCACTGAAAACCATGAATACGACCTATGGCAGACCTAACCTAGAGTATGCGGCTCCAGAGTTCACATATCTAGTCAAACACAAGACGATGTTTGAGACGTATGCCACCAGACTAGTTCCAGAACTACGATGTATGAGTTATGAAGAAAGGCTACGTGAATTTAACCTCATGTCTCTGACAAACAGAAGAGTTAGGGAAGACATGATTACCACATACGGAATTCTCAGCGGGCAATGATAGCGCAGATAAAGATATTTATACTATTATAAATTCAAGACACTCATACTATTTAGTATGGGTGGTATTCATCAAGGAAACACAGGTGGAAACTGAGTACCTAAATGAGCCACAGAGACGCTCGAATTAATGTATTCAGTGTCAGGGTAGTTAACAAATGGAATGCCTAGAAAGTGTTGTGTTGGAGGCAGACTCCACACACAGTTTCAGATGTGTACATAACAGACCCCAATAGGCTCAAGAAACTGTATACCAGTTGATTAACAATTGCGAGGCGGGACCAAAGAGCCCAAGCTCAACCCCCACAAGCTCAATTAGGCGAGCATAATTACTACCACCACAATGTTACACTCCTGTACCACTATCACTACCAACACACCACCACACTACCACACATGCACTCACACACACACACACACACACACACACACACACACACACACACACACACACACACACACACACACACACACACACACACACACACACACACACACACACACACACACACACACACACACACACACACACACACACACACACACACACACACACACACACAGACACACACAGACACACACACACACACACACACACACACACACACACACACACACACACACACACACACACACACACACACCAAACTTTTCATCGGTTCTGCAAATTACAATTCGAGAACAGCTCAGCACAACAATACATTTTTAATCAGAGTTTTCTGCCAACTAGGCCATTGTCTCTCGCCTTTCCACAAACAAAACAATTATCTATTGAATTCCCTTTCCTCCTCCATCCCTCCCCGCTGCACTTTTTCTACCCCATCATTGCAAAAATAATAACAGCGAGAGAAGTCATTATTACGCAAAAAAAATACGCTCATTAAAAAAATATGACTGGCAGGAGGTCGCTGGCAGGAGGTAGAATTTTTTTTCTCAGGGGATTTTCCTACGTGGGCCTTAAGCCTCTGGCTGACCCACTAAATGTTATTCGTTTCTTGTTTCTGTCTTAGGCGCAATATGTGTATTTATGACTCGTATGTTCGCTTCATGTGAGATTTTGTCCCATGTGTTTAACAACTTCTGCTCTGTTAAATCTCAGTTGAAATCTTATTGGGTTTGTAACTGTGCATAGTGGTAGATAATGTTCCAGTGGTCTGTCGGCCATTTCTCCACAGTGCTGACATTTCCACTCATCTTCTAAAACCTGTGTAAGCCTATTTCCCATGCACTTGGGTATACAAGCCTGATGCGATACAATTGCACTTCTGCTTTTGCTTTATTCGTGTGAAAAAAATGTTCACACAAAATTCTAACGTTCCTCCATTTCGTCAAAATAAGTGGTTCGTGGTTGGTTGAATTCTTGTACCACTCAGCAGATCCTGATGTTACAGTTATTGATGTGTTGTGGTCACTGGATATTCGCTACATTGTTCTCTCTAATTATTTACAGAATTTCTGCCACACTCCTACACTCTGTGGTATGTAAATGCCAACATTTATTCTTTTAGTTGCAAGCTTTGCAGCTTCATCTGCAATGTCATTCCCTGGTATTCCTACTTGATTTGGCACCCATTTGATTAGTATTTGACGGCCTTAACGTTTGTGTGTTTACATTAATGCTTTGACATTTGTCGTCAGACGGATGTTGACACATAAGTGTTCTTGTTGCAAGGTTTCGGCGATAGTTCTCGAATTTGTATGTATGATTAACATGTCTCTCTCTCTCTCTCTCTCGCTCTCTCTCTCTCTCTCTCTCTCTCTCTCTCTCTCTCTCTCTCTCTCTCTCTCTCTCTCTCTCTCTCTCTCTCTCTCTCTCTCTCTCTCTCTCTCTCTCTCTCTCTCTCTCTCTCTCTCTCTCTCTCTCTCTCTCTCTCACTCTCTCTCTCTCTCTCTCTCTCTCTCTCTCTCTCTCTCTCTCTCTCTCTCTCTCTCTCTCTCTCTCTCTCTCTCTCTCTCTCTCTCTCTCTCTCTCTCTCTCTCACACCCTTCCTAGCTTCTCCATCCCCTCCTGGAGCTGTTTAGGGGTCAGAAGTTGATCGCGCTGCCCATTAGTTAGGAGGCATGTCAAGCAATATATTAATAAGGAAATTCCCCTGGGATGCTGTTGTACCTCAAGTAGAAGGTACTTCATCTTCTCCAATAAACACGTTGGAGTGCTATGTCGTCCACCATTAGTAACGAGATCAGTCTGCGATAGCACTTGTCAAACAGATTTAAATTAATATTGCCTTATAAATTGTGGAGTGTGATGTTTTCAAGATGGACGTGGGACAAGCCTTCAACTGGTAAGTAGCAACAACCCCCCCCCTCCCGAGCTGATACTGGCTGGAGTAGTTCAGGTGCATATACCATGTGTAGGGTGATAGAATTCAGAGTTCCCTGGGAACAACGACAGGAGAAGTGCTTGGGCCATCAGAACCAGGTAGGAGACAGGGTCTCCAGCTGTGAGAGAGGCCGGGGTCAAAGGTAATGTGTGATATCTCTTGATGTATTTCCCATGTCTAAATTAGTTATCAATTTTGCCAGTGTAGGATTGGATGTAGCTCAGGGACTTTTGGTGAATTCCATAATTTGGATTAAATCAAATCGTGTTAAATTGCCATCTTAATGTGTCACGTGGTTCCTCCATTGCCATCTCCCATGGGGTTCATCAAGGCTGTTGAACCTCCTTGTGAGAACCTCCCAAATTCACCAGTATTAAATTGTTAAAGATACTGTCAGTAAATGATTACATCAAAAGAAGAAATCTTTCAGGAGTTATTAAAGCCAATAGGGTACGGGGGTTTCCTCCCATGAACCACTGGCGATCCCCCTAATTAGTAACTATCACTACTATTGTAGTAACGAATGCAAGGGGGTGGTGGCAGCCGGTGTTTTCTCCTGTGAATTGAGATTAAGGATTTCCTTGAACGAACTATCGGTTCTGGGCGAGACTAGTGGTTCCAGGTTACATTCAACTGTAAATATTGTTTAGACTGTCCAAGGAAATATATTTAGGAGCACCAGTGTGTAAACCTACAGCGGTACAGTGGTATCAGTGGAACCCCTTACAATGGGAGCAGGGGTTATACTGGCATGAGGTCGCTGGCATGAGGCCGCTGGCATGAGAACGGTGAGTGTTTGGAGGTGAATGTCGCTCAGAGCTTGAGAGTGAGAGAGGGAGCAAGAGAGAGTCCCTTAATCCCACCAACATTATGTAATGATAATTATGTAACACCATTACATAATCACGACTCTACTGCTACCACCACACGACTGCCACCACCGCCCTACCACACACACACCACCACCACCACCACCCCGCACAACAACCACTACTCCCACCTCACTACCACTACCAAACCACCAACCACCTCTCCACCAGCCTGATGGCTGTGACACATCACCTCACAACCTCCGCTTGACACCAGGGCCGTGACGGGGCAAGATCCAGCAGTATAAACAGGGCTGAAGACACTGACGGACGATGGGTACATTTGCCTGCCTCTATCATCCCCCCATAACCATCATCATCCAACACCACCACCATTACCACTATCACCACCATCACCACCATTACCACTGCCAACTACCACCATCGCCAAGCAACGTCAAATTGATATATTGTGTAATATTGTACTGAATATTACACAATTAAGGAGACATGACGAGTGAGATGAGAGTGGTTGTCACTCTCCTTGACAGATATGAGTTACGAAGGAGCACTCGAGGGACAAGTAACTGTCACCGGAATAGGGAAGAAATAGGGAAGATATCATCACAAGCATACAACAAATTCGAAAGAATAGGTAAGGCAGAGATGGCACGGTTGGCTGCTAGATATCCGAATGAGCCATGAGGTATGAGAAAGATGTTTCTCAGCGTCGGAAGTGAATAAATAGAATAAGGTGAGATATGAAGTGGTGGAGGGAGACTCCACATATACCTGTAAACCAATGGATTGAAGGCTGAGAGGAAGTGTGTGTGTGTACTAAAATGAGTACACACACACACACACACACCTACACGCACGCGCGCGCGCTATGTGAGGTGTGCGTGTGTGTGTGTGTGTGTGTGTGTGTGTGTGTGTGTGTGTGTGTGTGTGTGTGTGTGTGTGTGTGTGTGTGTGTGTGTGTGTGGTTGAGAACCATGTCCTTTGAGCCTCTCGTTATGCTCTTATTAGCATCCTTGATTATACAGTCTTGAGCATTGCGATGTCGTTAAGCCCTTCAGGAGACGGTACTTGTGGCAGAGTGGCATGTGGTAGTATTACGTGTGAATAACTCAAGTTCTCCTCTACAATTTCATTTGTAAACTCTAATTTAGAATAACGTTTAATTGCATATGTCGCGTTCGTTAGAACTTGAAGCAAGAAATGCAAAAATAATCTAGAATTCTAGATTGCACTAGCGTTCAATTATCAGAGTAACATGGCTAAATCCTAATTCTATAACATTTTGAAGGTGTTAAACTTTCTTATTTGATCGTATAAGATGAAAACTCGATTTATATAAAAAAATTAAAAAGGAGAAACGACAGAGGAAGACGAAGGAAGAGTAACCCATTTGACAGCCAAGAGAAATTTATGTCATGACAAATACTGGATCATTTATTTAGCTTGGATGAAGAAACGTTTCTTCTAATAAGGCTAAAAAGGGCAAACGTTCGCTTAAGGTGCGTTAGGTGTTAGGGTAAAACGATAACGAGGAGCGGGGGCATTGCAGAGGATTTTTTTATTTGTGTGATAGGGAGAGATTGTTGTGATTTACACGCAAAAGCCTCTGTGCTTGCGTTAAAGTGGTCTAATGGCGTGCAGGCAATGGGCCAATTGCATTGCGTGAGAGCCGTATCACGTGTGGGATGCACTCAAGGCTCCACTCATTAGGTGGAAAACCTCGTTATTTTCCAATGAAGCCCAGGCAATAGATCAACTGTTTGCGTGAGCGTGTCGGGGTTCTCTGGTAAGGAGAGTCTCATAAAAGAAATGAGACGTAAAAGTCTCCTTTCTAAGTTGACTTCCTCGTGTTAAGTAGCTTCGAGGGGTTCATTTGATTACTCCAATACTCTATAGTTATTTATTTTTTTCGTGAAGAGAACTATCAAGTATCGATCTATTTAATGTGTGGAAATACTTTTTTGCTAGATTCTCTGAGTGTGAATGGAATAGACTACAAATGTGGCATTTTCTTCATATGTTATCTTGAGATCTTGAGGTTATCTTGAGATGATTTCGGGGCTTTAGTGTCCCCGCGGCCTGGTCCTCGACCAGGCCTCCACCCCCAGGAAGCAGCCCGTGACAGCTGACTAACACCCAGGTACCTATTTTACTGCTAGGTAACAGGGGCATAGGGTGAAAGAAACTCTGCCCATTGTTTCTCGCCGGCGCCTGGGGAAACTGAAGTTACTGAAGGAAAAAAACACATTTCATAGGGAAGGGGGATGAAAGCTTCGTTATAGAAGGATCTTGGAGCACACGTAGTAGTTAACAGTTAATACAGTAGATACGGACAGGAATTGGTCAGGGTTTTACATACAATTAAAACAAATCATTTGCTGGCTATAGATCTTGGTATTTTTTCTGTGTAATCCTTAGGAAAATTCCCAAGGATTTTAATATTGTGTACTCGAGTTTGCCCCTGTTTACCTAGCAGTAAATAGGTGTCTGGGAGTTAGACGTCTGCTACTGGCTGCCTCCTGGGGATGTCTGAGTGTGAGAGAGAAATATGTAGACAATATAATAAGTCGGGTGTCAGTACATTAAAGAACTGATGGTTCGAAAGGAGGGGGTCCAAGAGCTAACATTTCGAACTTGCAGGCACAGATAGTAAATACACACACACACACACACACACACACACACACACACACACACACACACACACACACACACACACACACACACACACACACACACACACACACACACACACACACACATTCAATTAGTTGAGAATTGAGAGCCGGGACCAAAGAACGGAAACTCAACCCTCCACCAAGCACAACTTGGAGAGCACAATTTGGTGAGTGTACACTCCCTTGCACATAACCTGTTTACCTAACATTTCCCCTCAGGTAGACTTAATCACCTCAATTAAGATATCTTCCTCTGTCAATGCAACTTTATGTTATCTGTAAACTATATTCAGGTTCTTTATCGTTAAACTCTAATGTGAGCCGTAGAACTCTTGCTGTTTCGAATTGCTCTTTATTTTTATATCTTACACTTTTGCACAATACAGAATTGCGCAATTTTGTATTTCAATGTAAACCATCGAACAATATTATGTTTCATCTGACGGTCAACTTTGAAAGAATTTTAATAACTTAACTTCGTTCAAATAATCTTATTACAATTATTTTTGCTGAACTGAATGAACTTACATCAACAACCAAAGCCGTAATCAATATGGCAAGAAAAATATTAGTTCCCTCAAGACTGCTTTGAAATACTGCATTCAATTCATTTATTATGCATCTCAATCCCTATCCTAGTGATAAACGTCAAGGTTACAGAGGCACATAAGGGGTTGAGGAACCCTCTCCCTATACTTCAATCCTGCACCCTTAACCTTCTCACCTTTTAACTCCCGCTCACGCTTTATAAATCTCCTTTCTCTACAACTCTCTTTTGTTTTATTAGCCACGTGATGACGACCCAGGAAGGTCCGAAACTTCGTAAATTTCCTTTATTTTCAGCTTTATGTGTTGAGGGGGTGCCTAACTGTTCATTTAGCTCAGCCATTTACAGCGCTGATGAGCTAGTTTAGGAGTTTGTTAACGTGTACATCAACAGTCTATACTCCCAGTTTATCAAACTAACGTCACCTTGATCCCCAGGAGACAAGAGGTAAACTAACTGCCCTCCCCCCCCCCCCCACTCCAGGAGTAAACTAATTGCGCTAATTAGCTTAGCGCCACGGGTGAGCGTTTTAGTTTGGTTAATTAGTTTATTTTGAACACCAAGACCATTCTGAGGATGAGTGGCAGAGTGGTTTCTGTATCAGTGCAGCTTATATTTTGAGGTGAGTATTTGAAATATTTTAATATTTATGTGATGCATCCTGTACTTATCCGGTGGGAGGCGGGAGAATGCCTAAACCTTAACACAGGTGTTATCAGCACAACTACAACCCAGGGGGTTATCACAACGATAACCCACGTGTTATGATAACCATAACCCACATGATATCATAACACCCATACTGTTTATCACGAATGCATTCAAACGTTATTTAAATGTCAATTAGTTACATCTCAGGCCGTCCATTTGGATTGATCGTAATAGCGGCGGTCTCGCTTTTTGCAGGTCGGCGTTTGATCCCCGATGGTCCAATTTGGTGGATAGAGTTACGTTTATCCATATCTAAGCTTCTATCCTAGCCTCATACCCCATCCATGTGATGTATGGACATACTGGCCTATCACCCTCTCCTCATAATTTCCTCTCGTGTCCTTAAAGTTTAGTTTAGAGAGAGAGAGAGAGAGAGAGAGAGAGAGAGAGAGAGAGAGAGAGAGAGAGAGAGAGAGAGAGAGAGAGAGAGAGAGAGAGAGAGAGAGAGAGAGAGAGAGAGAGAGAGAGAGAGAGAGAGAGAGAGAGAACATAAGAAAAGACAGAGTGAAGTCATTTGAAGAAAAATAATTACAATATAGATGAATATATGAGGAGAAAGATAAAAAAATAGAAGAGAAAACAAAATGCTTTGTTTGACAGATTATAAATATTAATATAAAACAAAAAAGAGAAATACTTTTCACACACGACATGACTTACTCTGAGTGGCGCAAGTTAACGATGTCACCCCCCTTTTTTTTTACCTTACTTAAATAAAAAAAATATATATTCCCAATGCAATTGAGGATCACGAAACTCTGATCATTTGCATGCGGAAAATCCACAGAGAAATGGGAAAGGAAGATGAACGTTTCGGCCGGTAGCAGACTGACGGCAGTAGACTGACTACAAGAAACCTCGTAGTCAGTCTGGTGTTAACAACGGCTTTGATCGGCCGAAACGTTCATTCTTCCTCTCCCATTTCTCTGTGGATTTTCCGCATCTGCCCAATATCTCGCCATGAACACGTCGCCCAGGAAGGCATAATACATCATTTATATATTGGCCCTCAATGAATATCGTGGGTATGAAATATTTACCACCTAAAAAATAAAATTAAAAAATGTATTCATTCCTCATCTCGCCTCAAGGAAAGATGAAAAGCCTCTCTTGGCTTCCTCTGACGAGCACATTTATAACGAAGAACAAAGAGGTGGAGGAAGGGTGGCTCTAAGGCCAACAATAATAACACGGTGAAGGAGATTCACAGGGTAATATAATTATTATTTCTGAATAAGAGGCTATATCACGTACTTATGTTGGCTGAGCTTCCTCCTGATACTTCAGTTCCTAGTACGAGGGAAACTGCATGTATATATATATATATATATATATATATATATATATATATATATATATATATATATATATATATATATATATATATATATATATATATATATATATATATATATATATATATGGCTGGATGGTCAAAACAGAGTTGTAATAGTAGCATGTGTCAATGTCTGTGACCAGTACCCGCACGGAACATGCTCCGTGACACCAGTACCCGCACGGAACATGCTCCGTGACACCAGTACCCGCACGGAACATGCTCCGTGACACCAGTACCCGCACGGAACATGCTCCGTGACACCAGTACCCGCACGGAACATGCTCCGTGACACCAGTACCCGCACGGAACATGCTCGGTGACACCAGTACCCGCACGGAACATGCTCCGTGACACCAGTACCCGCACGGAACATGCTCGGTGACACCAGTACCCGCACGGAACATGCTCCGTGACACCAGTACCCGCACGGAACATGCTCCGTGACACCAGTACCCGCACGGAACATGCTCCGTGACACCAGTACCCGCACAGAACATGCTCGGTGACACCAGTACCCGCACGGAACATGCTCGGTGACACCAGTACCCGCACGGAACATGCTCCGTGACACCAGTACCCGCACGGAACATGCTCCGTGACACCAGTACCCGCACGGAACATGCTCCGTGACACCAGTACCCGCACGGAACATGCTCGATATGACAGTAGGTGTTGAGCGAGAAAACCCGAGGATTAGAGGGATTAATCATGAACTTTTCATAAGCTTTCAAAGCCTTCATCACAGTGACAGCATTTACATATGTTAATCTAAACAAAGGCGGAACACTCCTGACTGCCAAAAATCCAGCAAGTACATAATTTGTTTTTAAGATTCGTGTTAAAGTCATTGATCTAATCGTGCTCTAAAAAACTAATCTCAAAGTAATTCTTGATTTAATCATTCTAAAAAAAAACACTAAAACACGTACACACAGACACACACACACTCATACGTACATACAGCTACCGATAACCTCCCAAGAATAATAATAATAATACATATATATATATATATACACACACCCCAAAACTCTTGACCCCTGAAAGAATCAAACCTGGTCAGCGAGGGGTCTCCATGCCCCTAGCAGTCCAGTGCTGTAATCACTCGGCCAGCCATTGTCTGAAAGTGTTGGAAAGTCCTGAGATTGGGATTCGAACCCTGATTCGAATCCACCTTATGGCTCCTACTGATTTTCTCAATGATACATCACTATTAATGTGATTTCTTTGTGCGTTTGACGAGAATCGTTGAAAGTAGAACTACAACCTTCACAGAAGGTAGAATTGCGCTGCAGGGAAGACCCAAAACACTGATTTGAGTCCCCGGAGTGCTCCAATGATTTGCTCAATAATAATAATAATATTAACAATGAATTATAATAGATAATAATTATAAGTGAATAATATTATTTAACAATCACATACAGAAATCACACAAGCGTGATATATATATATATATATATATATATATATATATATATATATATATATATATATATATATATATATATATATATATATATATATAAAGCATAAAGCAAGGCCTCAACAAAGCACAGCTTCCGCACATACATGAAACAGAGCATCAGGACACTTCTGTGTTTTGTTTTGTTTTGTTTTCGTGTGGGTTTAGACAGGCTTCCTTCATGCAGATTTCAATGAAACTCGCAGTGTTTTTTTTTACTTTACTGGGTAATACTGTAGCATAGACCGCCTGTTAAAATAATTCCATTTACGTTAATGTATGGCTTTGTAGTAAATGAAATATGCCCAACACAACGCGTTAGACCAGCAATCATCACAGAGGCTCCTGGGAACACCGGTCTTATATGCCCGTAAATGTTTGACAATGATTATGATTGTAAATATATTTGCATACAATTGACGTCGGATGATTGATGGGCTTGTGTGTATAGGTGTATGCGCTAACGGAGTGAGATTTAACAATGGTAATGGCATTAGCATACATGAACAGTCAGTACTGTGTAGTTCTTTAATTCCTACACAATGATATAAACATATATAGGATTGTAATTAGCTTTAAATTTCATTTGGATGCAACTACACATGCAGAGGTTAGGCTGGATTATGTGTACACTGGAGATGGGGGAAGGATGTCACCTATGACTGATGGGAGGGGTGGGGACGTCACCCCTGACTGATGGGAGGGAGTAGGGACGTCACCCATTACTGAAGGAGAATAGGGACGTCCCACATGAATAGAGCGGGTGGTTTGTTGGTAGTTACAAGAATCTAATACTTTCCGGTTTGCCATGCTTTTCAAGAAAGAGAAAGTACATGGTATAATCAGATAGCCGCCTTCTACATCTTCTGATATCATCCCTAGTACCATGACCTTTAGCACCACCTGATATATTTCTCATGCCATCATGATACAATCACATGATTATCAATAGCTCCTGATGCTATATTATTTCCGCCCGAATTCCACCATCTGATATTCCCACAGTAATAACCACCACCACTTTCACGTGATTACAGCCCAATTATCACACACAAACACACACACACACACACACACACACACACACACACACACACACACACACACACACACACACACACACACACACACACACACACACACACACACACACACACACACAGGGGATTGCATCTCCTATGGCAGGTTAATTGGCCTTAACCATAGTTCTAAGATGCAGCATTTTCTCTTAGGCACCAAGGCTATTTTAAGGGTCAAGACTGCTCACATTCTAAACGGTGGATACTGTGTGCTTACATAGTTGTGCTTGCCGAGTTATGTCTATAGGCAAGAGCCTATAGATCTAGAGCCCTTTCTTCTAGCTATATTACATGCTGCTTGTATGCCTGTTGACGTTCCAGTACTCGCTTCCACTACCACTGACTCAAGTTCATTCCACTTGTTTGCCACTTAAATTATTATTTAATATTTCCCAACATTTCTTGTTCATCTGTTTTCCAACTTTCACCAGTGTCATTATGCTGTCTCTAATGTAGAAAGTTTTTTTTTATAAATTTCCCTTAGTATCTTGTATGCTTTGATCATGTTGCCTCTAATCCTCTATTCTAATGCCGTTAGATTTACATCTTTTAGCCATGTTCTCACTTACCTTAAATATGATCTCGTAGCATATCATTAGACCTCAAATTTTCACGTTTTTTTTTTAGCACGTACACAGTGCATAGAATTTTGACGAATTCCTTGATAAAGTTCATAAAATGCATCCTTATAATTGTTAATTTTGAGTGTAATGCTCAATCACTTTATGTGTCCCAGATGATATAACTGTTGGTGCATTCGTCCAATTCATATTTATTGTTAATTCCCACAATTGCTTCCATTACTTTGCCTCTTTAAAGATAGGATTATCTTTAAGGAGGGATTATCTCCAGTAGCCATTTGTCTGACAATATCTGCAGCCTGTTTAGGTCCTCATGAATACAGTCTTCGTCTTCTTCGGTCCATATCTTTTTCATCTATTCCGCATCGCCTGCAAACATTATCATGTGCAATTCAACCCAACTGGAAAAGTCGACTATAAATATCAGTAACAGCAGCTCCCGATATATGTATCCTAGTTTACCAGATACTCCTGTACTTTATTCCAGTTACTTCCAAATTGCTCCAGCCATTTTTACAGCTTTTGTAGGGCATAGCGTCAAAAGCTTTTTTGGTAATCTAGAAAGATTGCCTTCTCTAATCCTTTTGTCTCCATCCGTGTCTTGGTGACTTTTGTCAATGAACTCAATCAGGTTCGTCAGGCAAGCCCTTCCCAGTCTAAAAGTATAATCTATTTCTATTACTAAGTTAAGTCTTCACCAAATGATTCACTAATCTCTTTCTGATTATCTTCAGTATTTTACATGAGACTCACATCACTGACACAAGTCTCTAGCTAATGGCCTCGTAACTATTTTTCTTCATTATTGGCATAACGGTGGCAATCTGCCGGGATGTCTTGAATGACACAATATATAGAATATAGTTATAAGGTTACATAGTATATCTCTGTTGTCTCTTGCAATATATATCCAGGACGAGATCTAGTCCCGTCCTAATGTGTTATCTTTTATTAAATTAAAACACATTTCTTCCAGGTGTTTTATTTCACTCTTGCTCAGTTACTGTCGTATTATCAAAAAATATTTTACACCCTCCTTCCGTTTTCTTGTTTTGTTGCTTGTCTCCTTACGTAAGGATCTTTCCCTTTTTTTCCAGTAACTAATTCATTTTTATGTTTTATTTTAAGTGCTGCTTCTTGATAGCTCTTGAAGATTTTTTACTTATATTACTTATTTCCTCCCCCGACTAAAGTGAAGTTAATTCTGGTCGTTAGTTCTCGGTACTATGCGGTCCACTTTTTTGTCCAAACCTGCTTGTATTTGTCCAAAGCCTCGTTGAATTATCTGTTAAACGATAGTTTATTCCTACAGTTCGCCCGAATGCTAATAAAGGAATTTTATTTCCTGAGACTGGCCTGTATTTTAGAGGTTTTGTTCTCTGTGATTTTATGAATCGTCTCTCTCTAGATCTCTCCCACTGGACGTGTTGGCTGTAGTCTCTCACCCACTTCGAGACCAGCTTTTCGCAGGATTTGTTAATCCACCCACTTTTCCTCGCCCTGGTATAGCCCAGGAGATCAGACATGATGAAGACAACTGTAGATGGCTTATTTTGGTCTTTGCTAGGCCACACTTTGCAACCAAACTATGCAACTTTGCATCTTATATTATATATATATATATATATATATATATATATATATATATATATATATATATGTATATATATATATATATATATATATATATATATATATATATATAAATTTATTTAGATGTCTTTGCTTCACCTGAAGCAATCCCACGACTATTGTGTTACCCGGTAATTTGTTGCATAA